>NC_137770.1:27481367-27815483 GCF_963455305.1 Plecotus auritus | reverse complement strand
AAGCTCTTTCCCATATATTAGTTCATTTAATTCCTACAATAACCTCTGAATTAGAGCAAATAGTATTATTCCCATTTGGTGCTTGATAAAACAGGTCCAGGGAGGGTTCACAACTTGTCCATAGTCATAGAGCTAGTAGAAGAAACAGGACCAAGGTTTCCAGACTGTTATAGAAAGCTTCGAAGCTGATTACCCAAAAGAAACCAGTTCTCCCTCTCTGAGAAGTGTCCACCCACTCCACTCCATTTCTCATTCACACACTGGTAGGCCATGGCAGCCATGACTGTACCACATGGCACTGCTCTGCCTGGCCACAGCTGATTGGCTGGCTCAGGAGTGGACACCTGACCAAAGCTGGACAAATCAGATTCTAGTTCCAAAGAACTTGGAATTGGAAAACAGTTGGTTAGTACAGGCCAGCTGACCTAGGGGTCTATCAGTTCAGGAGCCATGGGGGTCATGTGCACAAAGAAACAGAAAAGGCAGTTGTGCGAGAGAAGAATGAAGAAGTAGAGGCCAGAAGGTTCCAGGATGCTTTCCTCTTTCCCAGTCCTGAATCCCTGCCACTCTCTTGCCCTTCCTGAGGTTTGAATCTTCAAACATTGCTCAAAGTTGGAGCAATGCCCCAGCAGCTTTTCAAATACTTCCCATTTTTGCTTAAGCTGTTAAATTTCCTACAAGTAAAAGGCCCTCAACTGGGACAGACTCAGAGAGCTAGTTCCTCTGTACCAATTGTTTTCAAATATTATCTCAAGAAATCCTGGGGTTCCCTGAGACCCTTTCAGGAGGTCTTCAATGTCAAAAATATTTTGTAATAGTACTAAACATCTTTGAAATTTTTCACTCTCATTCCCTCACAAGTGCACAGTACAGTTTTAGAGGCCAAGGACATGAGGAGGTCATCACTGTGTGCTTGTGAATACTTACATTTAACCCTTTTTCTGTTTTGATTAGTAGCACTAGTTATAACCTACCATAACAATAGCTTTTGGGGGGTCCCTCCATTATTTTTAAGTAAAGAATTCCTGAGACACCCCCCCTCAAAAAAAAAAATTTAGAACCACTGCTCTATCTCATTGCTATTTAAAGTGTGGTCCT
Source organism: Plecotus auritus (assembly GCF_963455305.1). Classification (NCBI taxonomy): domain Eukaryota; kingdom Metazoa; phylum Chordata; class Mammalia; order Chiroptera; family Vespertilionidae; genus Plecotus; species Plecotus auritus. Next base: position 27,814,385 of record NC_137770.1, on the reverse strand, counting down.
CAGACCAGCAGCACTGACATCAGCCCAGAGCTTGTAGACCAGGCCAGATCTGAGTACCCACCTCCAAGATCAACCGCATCATAATTTGCAGCTTAGTAAGATCACCAAGTGCTTCATATGCACATTAAAGTTTGAGAAGCACTGAACTACACCACAATGCATCAATAAATCCCTATTGATTGACTGATCTATTTATTGATAATACATGGATGATTCCAAAGAATTTTATGAATTTTAAAGAGCTTATATTTCTTGGACTAAAGTTACCACAAACACAATCATTAATTGTTGGGTCTGAATTTCTTTCACCATACAGGGAATCTCCGTTGTCAGAACTCTGAGAGTTGTTGTTCCATTTGCGTGTACCCTCCTAATAATACCTAGCCTTTATTAAGCACTCAAAATTGGCTGTGTATTTTAATGATGAAGAAACTGAAGCTCAGAGTTCATATATAATTTGGTCAGGGTCACAGAGGTTACATAATTCAACCAAAGTCTACTAAGTGGTGGAGCTGGGATTTGAACTCATGGTTCAAATAAGACAGAGGCTGTTCTTGTAAACACTACCTTAGGCCTGGCTTCCTCAATAAGCACACAAAGCACCCGGGGGTCTTAGTAAAGGACAGATTGTCATCCAGTCTATTTAGGGTTAAGTGTGGGGTCCTGCATTTCTAACAATCTCCCAGGTGATACTGATGCTGAGATGCATGGCCTTAAACTGCCTTTCAGTCCTGGCAACAGAAATGGATGTGACTGTTCTCCAGGAGCCAACAGCAGCTTGAACACACCACTGGAAAGGATGACTTAATTGTGCAGCTTCATACACTTATTCCAGGCCAGACAGGCCCGCCTACACTCATCTGGGTCCTCCCATGGCTCCCACCATGGGTGACAGGTCCACAATGTCACTGCACAATGTAGAGCCATTCAACTGCCCGTTGGCCATCATAAGGTGAGCCTGGAGCTGGTCTAGGCCCCATCCAGCCCCAGACCTTCTCTCAGCTCCCACAAGCTGAAATATGACTGTTCTTTCTTTTCCCATCATTCAATGGTTCATTCAAAAAAGTGGTCACTGGCCACATGCTAGGGACTGGGCCACACGTGACCCAGTGGAAAAACCACAGAGTATGTTCAAATCCTGACTTCTTCCTTACTAGGTTGGATGACCTTGAGCAAGTTACTTAACCTCTCTGGAAATAATAATACCAACTTATGGAATGGAAGAAGCAGTGCTGGCCAATAGAAATACAATGCAAGCCACACATGTCATCTTAAGTTTTCCAGGAGACACATCTTACTTTTTTTTTAAGTAAAAAGATGAATAGGTGCAATTAATTTCAATAATACATTTTACTTAACCTAATATAGCCAAAATATTATCATTTCACTATGTAATCAATGTAAAAACATGAAGATGTTCTGCATTCTTTTCGTACTATATGTTTGAAATCTGGTGTGTATTTTACACTTGCAGCACATTTCAGTCTGAACCAGCAACATTGTAAGTGCTCACAGCCACAGTGGCCAGTGCAGGAGATGAAGTGCTCAGTCATCATTCTCCCTGTGTCAGCTCGTACTGTAACTAGCCCATCACAGTGCCTGGTATACAGTAAGTACAGTAAGTAAAATGGCTGCTGCTGCTACCGCTATTGTTCCTACCAAGACCCCCTTCTCATATTCAATGACTGCGAGTTCAATCACTGATGCTTAGGTTGGGAATGGAGAAGATGTGAAGACCATTCTCCTTCCACAATCGACTCGCCTAAGTTTGGTTTGGGCTGAGGGAAGGGAAGGAAGCAGGCTTGGTGTTGACACACAACTCTAGAAGTTCACAAAAAGCCCAGAAATTCTACATTCTAAAGCCTCCTTTGATGATAGAATCCAATATTCATTATTTTGCAACCTCCAATGAACTCATGGATCGAGGCAAGTTCATCAGTGGCTGCTAAAACAATTAGGTGAAAACTCAATGGGGAGCTTATAGAAGGAGATCGGGCTGACAACACCCAAATCCACCTATCAATCTTAGCACCACCAGAAGCAGAGCACCTGGACAACATGTGCCTCCTGATGTGATGCAATAAGATGCATACATCACACCTGGGAAAGATTCTTGCCCCACCAAAAAAAAGTTATACGAATAAATATCCTAAATCTAATCAAGAATCTAATCAAACCACCAGTTTTCAGGAAATAAAGAGGACAGAGGAACACTTTAAATAGTATCAGTCTGCCAACTCTAGAATGAGAGAAATTTCTCATGACCAACCACCCAACTTCTTCCACAAATAAATGGCATGGAGAAAAAAACACATGTGTGTGGGAGGGTGCAGCAGAGAAAAGTAATCAGAGACTTGATAGTAGATATTAGAATAGTTGTTCTTTTTATTAGGTATGATAGTGATATGTTAGAGATATGCACTGAGGTATATGCAGGTTAAATGATAAAATGTCTAGGAATTGCTTTCAAATATTTCACACATAAAAAAAAGTACAACATGCTAGTCCTGGACGGTGTGCTCCGTGGTTAGAGTGTTGGCCCACACACCAAGGGGTCGAGGGTTCAGTTCCCAGTCAGGGGCACATACCTGGATTGCCAGTTCACTTCCCAGCCCAATAGATGTCTCTCTCACATTGATGTTTCTCCCTTTCTCTCTCCCTCTCCCTCCCTCCCTTTCCCTCTTTCTAAAAAGCAATGGGGAAAAAAATATCCTCGAATATTTTTTTAAATAAAATAAAACATGCAAACCAAGAAAAAGTGAAAGAAAAGAACAGATATAACAAGACTGTCAAAAGGGGATCATAGCTGAAGCGGGATGCCAACTATATACGGTATGCAGCATCAAAGGGCTGCCCTCCCCAGACTCAGAAAATCCGGCTTCTGTCAACAGGTTGGAGCGATTCAGCTCAGTGTGGGCAGAGCTGGAGCACTTGTACCAGTGACCTATCGTTATGATATAGCTTTCCAGGCCCCACCCCAGACCTCCCAAAGCAGAACTTCTGGGGTTGGGTCCTGGGGACCTGCATCCTGAAAGGCTTTGCGGGTGGTTCTGCTGTATTCTAAGGCATGGGAACCACATAGAGAGATATGCCATACTTCACTCCCCACGGTGCACCCAGGACTAGCCTCTTGTCCATGAAAAACATAGGGTCCTGCCTAGAGCCTGAAGGAGCCAGACAGGACTAAGAGTTAATTCTCTAGATGAAGAGCTGTGGTTTACACTCAGAGGTCCTCTGCACCTGGTTACTGCCAGATGCCCTTGCAGACCCATGAGGTTGACCACAAAAAGCCCCTTGGGTCTTGAACATGAGCACTCTGGAGGACCAACCTGAATACTGAGACCACCACCCTGGTTTGGTTCCCTCCCCCACAAGAGCCATTCTTATATTTTAACTAGAGGCCCGGTGCATGAAAATTCATGCACTGGAGGGGGGGTCCCTCAGCCTGGCCTGCCCCCTCTCACAGTCTGGGAGCCCTCGGGGGGGGGAGGTGACGCAGCGATCAGAGGAAGGCGATGCCCCCATCACATCTCTGCTGCTGCCACTGCCGGCAGTGCAAGCCTTGGCCGGCCCTGGTTACCTGAGCCTCGGGCAGCCCTGGGTGGCTGGGAAGCTGCCATCAGAGGCTTGCCTGCGCCTTGGGCCGGCCATTGTGTGGAGGGCTGAGGGCGGGTCCGGCCGCACAGCACACCTGCCATCCCCCTGGCAGAGCTGAAAGGACTGGGGGACTCTGGCGGGGCTGAGGGGACTGGGCACCGCTATCTTTGTGGTGGTGTGGTGGTCAATTTGCATATTTCCTCTTTATTAGATAGGATTTCTTCCACCACAGAATTTTTTTTTGTTATTCCCAGGTTTCTGGTGTTTTCTTGCCACATTCCACCAGCCTCCAAAGCCCAGGCCATACCTGCTTGGGAACCATCAGCTGTGGGCCTACTCTCGGCCTAATGGAACACACCCCAAAGTAGGTGTCCTGACCCTGTCACTCTGGGGCAGCCCCAGGGGCAGGAAACTTTCAGCCTTCTTTTATGGACAAGAAACAGGGACAGCTGTCACATTTTCCTTATTCTCCACCCTCCCTCGGTACCCACCCCCAACCTTCCCCAGAACCTCAGCATCCCCCTCCCCTCAGGGCACCCCCTGCCTCTTCTCCCTCTTGCCAGCTCTAAACTCTTGCAGGCTATCACCCGGGATCAGAGCCCTCTGGTGTTTTCCTCTCTGGGAATTCTGCAAGGAAGACCATGGATGTGGTCTCTCTCTAGTTGCAGTGGGACATTGAAGTTAGGGACCTCGCCTCCCTGATCTCTCTCAACCCTCCTGGCATCCCAGCTTACCCGTCCTCTGGTCCTGTTCTTTCGTTTAGGAATATCCTCTTCTAAATCCTCTTCTTCATTTCCTTCTTCTACATTTTCATCATTTTCCAAGACCCTCTGAAATGACAAGAAAATAAAGAGGAGTTAAGAAATAAAATGCAAAGGAGAAAACGAATCAAGGTTAATTTGGGGGGTGTCCCATTCTGCTGTGTTTTAACAAAGTGAAGATGCCGCCCAGAGTTGAGCACTTGGCAATAGCAATTCTCTTTCAAACCTCTGGGCCCCTTCCAGTCAAATCAACCTAGAACACCGAACTTTTACAACTCTTTCTGACAAAGATGTGTTTTTAGAAAGAAAATACTCTCAAAAAAAGACCCTGAATAGCCACAGCCATGCTGAGAAAGAAGAACAAAGTTGGAGGAATCACAATACCAGATATCAAGCTATATTACAAAGCCACAGTTCTCAAAACTGCCTGGTACTGGCACAAGAACAGACATATAGACCGATGAAACAGAAAGAGAACCCAGAAAACAACCCAAGCCATTATGCTCAATTAATATTTGACAAAGGAGGCAAGAGCATACAATGGAGTCAAGACCATCTCTTCAATAAATGGTGCTGGGAAATTTGGTCAGATATATGCAAAAAAAAAAAAAAATGAAACTAGATTACCAACTTACACCATACACAAATTCAAAATGGTTAAAGGACTTAAATGTAAGATGGGAAACCATAAAAATCTTAAAAGACTGCCGAAACTGGTTTGGCTCAGTGGATAGAGCGTCGGCCTGCGGGCTGAAGGGTCCCGGGTTCGATTCCGGTCAAGGGCATGTACCTTGGTTGTGGGCACATCCCCAGTAGGAGGTGTGCAGGAGGCAGCTGATCGATGTTTCTCTCTCATCGATGTTTCTAGCTCTCTATCCCTCTCCCTTCCTCTCTGTAAAATATCAATAAAATATATTTTTTAAAAAAAATCTTAAAAGACTCCATAGGCAGCAAAATATCAACATATATCGTAGCAATATCTTTACCAATACAGCTCCTAGGGCAAAGGAAACTAAGGAGAAAATAAACAAATGGAATGACATCAAAATAAAAAGCTTTTTCACAGCAAAAGAAACCCATCAACAAAACAAGAAAACCCACTGCATGGGAGAACATATTTGCCAATGCTATTTCAGATAAGGGTTTAATCTCCAAAATTTACAGGGAACTCACACAACTTAACAAAAGATAAACAATCCAATCAAAAAATGGGCAAAGGACCTAAGTAGACACTTTTTGAAAGAGGACCTACAGAAGGCCAAGAAACATGAAAACATGTTCAAAGTCACTAATCATCCAAGAGATGCAAATCAAAACAACAATGAGGTACCATCTCACACCTGTCAGAATGGCTATCATCAACAAATGAACAAATGACAAGTGCTGGCGAGGATGTGGAGAAAAAGGAACCCTTGTGCACTGCTGGTGGGAATGCAGACCGGTGCAGCCACTCTGGAGAACAGTATGGAGTTTCCTCAAAAAAAAAAAAAAAAAATATGGAGTTCCCATTTGACCCAGTAATCCTACTTCTAGGACTATATCCCAAGAAACCAGAAACACCAATCAGAAAGGATATATGCACCCCCATGTTCATAGCAGCACAATTTACAATAGCTAAGATTTGGAAACAGCCTAAGTGCCCATCAGCAGATGATTGGATTAAAAAACTGGTCCATCTACACAATGGAATACTATGCCACTATAAAAAAGAAGGAACTTTTATCATTTGCAACAGCATAGATGGACCTGGAGAGCATTATGCTAAGTGAAATAAGCCAGTCAGAGAAAGGTAAATATCACATGATCTCACTCATATGTGGGATATAATGATCAACATAAACTGATGAACAAAAATAGATCCAGAGACAAGGTAGCACTGAACAGACCGTCCAACCTCAGAGAGAAGGCAGGGGAGGGGGTGGTTAGAGATCAACCAAAGGACTTGTATGCATGCATATTAGCATAACCAATGGACACAGACACTAAGGCGGTTTGGACATGCCCTGGGGCGGGGAAGTAGCGGGCAGGGGGGGGGGGGGGGGGTCAATCGGGGGAGGCGGGGAAAGGAGACATATGTAATACTTTAAACAATTAGAAAGAAAATACTCTGGTAGGAGCAATTTTCTGTGTGGACCCAAGTTTGTCAAAACTTACTTTAAGTAATTTTCCTTTTGTTTCTAAATATGAAAATAGGTTTCTCCTTTCCCTGCCATGCTGGAACCCTGCCCTGTTTGATGAAAACAAGTAACTTCCTGTTCATCTGACCAGAATTTGACATTAATGTGTTGTTCTTAATCACCCATTGTTATTTTTTAAGAAAAAAAAAATGGGTCTATTTTCATTACAGAACATTACTTATCATGGAGCTTAAAGACATAAATTTCATTCTCTCTCTCCAACGGCTCTGTCGTTGTAGAAGAGAATCTCATTTCCATTTTGCAGGAGAATAAACTAAGCCTAGCCCTGGTTGGATGGCTCCATTGGTAGGAGCATCATTATGTACACCAAAAGGTTGCAGGTTAGAATCCCAGTCAGGGCACATACCTAGGTTGTATGTTCGATCCCCGGTTGGGGTGTTCACAGGAGGAAACCAATTAATGTTTCTCTCACCTCTCTCTCTCTCTCTCTCTCTCTCTCTCTCTCTCTCCCCCCGCCCCTTTTCTCTCTCTCTAAAATCAATCGAAAACATGTTCTAGAGTGAGGATTAAAAATAAATCCTATCTAATAAAAGAGTAATATGCAAATTAACCATCGCTCCGTTACACCCACAAGCCACGCCCACCAGCCAATCAGGAGTGAGTATGCAAATTAACCCAACCAAGATGGCTGTGGCCACGGAGCAAGCAGGAGGCTTGGATTTCCCTGGCAATGGAGGAAGCCAAGCTTTCCGCACACCCTGGCAGGCCCAGGCCTCCACTTAAGGCTACAAAGTTTCAATTATAGAAGATAAATAAATCCCAGATACCAGGACCTCTGCTTGGGTCATCGGGGGGCGTGGCCAGCCTGCAAACCACCACAGGCCCCTCGCCCAGGCCGTCCCACACCCCAAGGGAACCCCCACCCTGATCCGGGACACCCTTCAGGGCAAACCAGCCGGCCCCCACCCGTGCACCAGGCCTCTATCCTATCTAATAAAAGAGTAATATGCAGATTGGCCATCACTCCAACACACAAGATGGCTGCCCCCATGTGGACACAAGATGGCCGCCACAAGATGGCCAGCAGGGGAGGGCAGTTGGGAGGGACCAGGTCGGCAAGGGAGGGCAGTTGTGGGTGATCAGGCCAGCAGGGGAGGGCAGTTGGGAGGGACCAGGCCTGCAAGGGAGGGCAGTTGGGGGCTATCAAGCCTGCAGGGGAGGGCAGTTAGGGGTGACCAGGCTGGCAGAGGAGGGAAGTTGGGGGCGACCAGGCCTGCAGGGAAGGGCAGTTGGGGGGGACCCAGGCCTGCAGGGGAGGGCAGTTAGGGGTGACCAGGCCTGCAGGAGAGGGCAGTTAGGGGCAATCGGGCTGGCAGGGGAGCAGTTAGGCATCAATCAGGCTGGCAGGGGAGTGGTTAGGGGGTGATCAGGCTGGCAGGCAGAAGTGGTTAGGGGCAATCAGGAAGGCAGGCGGGTGAGCAGTTGGAAGCCAGCAGTCCTGGATTGTGAGAGGGGTCCCAGATTGGAGAGGGTGTAGGCTGGGCTGAGGGACACCACCCCCCCTCCCCCCAGGCACAAATTTCATGCACCGGGCCTCTAGTAAATAAATAAACTGAAAACAGATTTGACTGCTCAATACCATACAGAAAATCCATGACCAAAGCAAGGTCAGGTTCATCAGCTCAGAGTTTCCCATCTGTTTCTCAGCCCTGTGTCTGAAGTTTCCAAGGTGTATTCCAGCATACCCTTCCTGTAGGGAACCTGAGCACCTCACTCCAGTTGAGGGAGATTTACATCTCTAGGTATAAGGAAAAGATAAGAGATTGTGGCAGAGGACCCAGCCCCCAGAGTGGGAGTGGGATAAGGGGGAAAAGCATGGAGCTCACTGGACTCCATGTCAGGGACCCTGGGGTTTCTTTATGGGCTCACAGTGTGACCTAGGCTGAGTCATCTTCTCTTCATGCCTGTTTTCCTAATTATAAAACAGAAACTCACTCACTCATTCAACCAACAAACATTTGTCTAGTGCTGACTACATAGCAGGTGCTATGCTAGACAAGCCAGAAAACGGCTACAGTCCTGGCTCCACATAGATTTTGAAAGTCTAGTGAATGGAGGACAGATTTAAACAACATATATAACCACGTAATTACAACTTCTATAAATAACAGTGACAAGCAAGTTCCAGCTGCTACTAGAGGGTGTTAGAAGGAAAGCTAACTAATCTGAGGGTCAGGTAGGGCTTCCCTGAGAAAGTGACCTAAGCAAGTTGAGCTCTAAAGGAAAGAAAGACTAGCGTTGGAAGGAAGACAGGGAGAAGAAAGAGAGGGAAGTATTCCAGGCAGCGGAACAGCATGAGCAAACTCCCTGAGGCAGGGAGCAGAAAAGAGGCCCATGTGACTGACCAGAACTCAGTGGCTCAGGAAGAGACTGGCATAAGATGAGGCTACCAAAGTGGTGGACCCTGTGTTATAAAGGATAACAAACAGCCAAAACCGGTTTGGCTCAGTGGAAGAGCGTCAGCCTGCGGACTGAAAGGTCCCAGGTTCGATTCCGGTCAAGGGCATGTAACTTGGTTGCGGGCACATCCCCAGTAGGAGGTGTGCAAGAGGCAGCTGATCGATGTTTCTGACTATCTATCACTCTTCCTTCCTCTCTGTAAAAAATCAATAAAATATTTAAAAAACAAACAAAAAAAAAACATATTTCTTTAAAAAAAAAAAAAAAGGATAACAAACAGCATCCACTCTGTGGTGACGGTATGACAATCACACAGCCATGAAAAGGCTTAAAAAGCAGCACCTACCACACCAACATCTGGTATCACCATCATTGTCCAAGTGGCCTCCTGGACAATGCCTTTGGCCTGCCCGCAAAGCAGGAAGCCCAGGAATTAAGTTACCAGTGACCTTCTCCCACTGCCTCCTTGTCAGAGAATTCTCTTCCAATCACAGGGGTCAGGATACTGCTAATTACCAAACCCTCCCAAAGAACTCAAAACCAGTCTAGTAAATTCTTCTCTGGCTTCTCTACTCGGTTTACCCAGGAAGTCATCAGCTGACAGCACTTATGAGTCTCTGTGCCAACCTTAGCCATCTAACTGAGGGGCACTGTCTGCTGGACACGACCTCTGGCCTGCAGCCAGGAGACGCTGGTGCAGGCCCAGAGCAAGCCTCCTAGCCTCCCTGCATCTTAGCTTTTGAACAGAAAGTAGGAATATGAGCAAAAGTCAAGCAAGACAAGGACTAGTAAAATGCTCTGCAGCCTTCGGTAAAAAGATGTAGTTATTCCGACTGTTCTTACTGGTCGTACAGCCATCTTGAAACTTTCTGAGTCTTGAAGTCATTTAATCATTGTAAGTTCTAAGTGCCTCGAATTTAAAGGTCATTGCCTCTAGCACCTAAGCACAATTCTGACTCCTCTCATTTTTACTATGAAGATATTTATTACCTGTGACATGGATTCTAGGTTGGAAAGTGAAAGACTGGTGAAGGAAGGCAGCTGAGCTAGCCTCCAGAAGTGCTACACAGCCTCAATGTCCAGGAGTAAACTGACTTCTCCCCCAGGCTCCATCCCTCCCTCTTCCCATCAGCTTCCTTCCCTGTGTCTCTAGAACCACCTGTGTGTGAGCCAGTCCTCAGATGTGACAGCACCCGCCCTGTGTGTTTGCATTTCCTGCACCAAGGCCCTGATACCAGAAGCCTCTCTCCATAACTCGGGAGGAGGCAATAGTTTCTAACAAACAAAGGCCATATTCAGGGTGAGGGCGGAAGAGGGGTATCCTGTATTGGGAGTGAAGGGCAGAGGTGTCCAACTAGAGATGCAGCTGATCTTCCCGTTCAAGGACATTATCTGGGAAATGAACACATTTTAAAATAACTTTCTCCCTGTTACTCTAAACAGTCTTTACGGTGATGATCACAATGGTATGTGGTTGTGTTTTTTAAAAAAGAAGAAATTCTTATTTAAAGATTCCATTATCAGCCCTGGCCGGTGTGGCTCAGCAGATAGAATATTAGCTCACAGATCGAAGGGTCTAGGTTCAATTCCCAGTCAAGGGCATATACCTGGGCTGCAGGTTCGATCCCTGGGTGGGGGCACACAAGGAAGACAACCAATCTCTCTCTCTCTTCCTCCCCCCCCCCCCCCCACTCAACTCTCTAAAAATCAATGGAAAAATATCTTCAGGTGAGGATTAACAAAAAAAGTAAAAGTATATATTCCATTATCTCTGGTGTGGAACACTGTAGAAATCTCCTGACTTCCCTCCTTCCAACGTTGGCCCTGTAGACAGTCTCCCCTCCACGTGAGGGCCAGAGGGATCTTAATGAAACACAAATTCATCGCCCTGATTAAAATCCTCCATGTGGCTTCCTTTTTCATTTCTCATGAAATCAAGAGCCTCTCCTATGTCCTGGGAGGCTGGGGTGGTCTGGCCCACTCACCCCTCCAACGCCATCCTAGGCCTTTGTCTCCCTGGCACTGTGCTCCCGCCACACAAGCCCTCTGTTCTTTCAACACCAGCTGAGATTTACCTGTGCCTTCGAGCAAACTGTTCCTCTGCCCAGAAAGCTCTTCCCTAAAGCCCTCGTTTTGCTGGCTCCTTCTCATCCCTTAGGACTGAGGTTAAATTCACATCTCCCTTAGGACACTCCTTAAAATATTTGTTCTCTTATAACTGCATCTTCATATTCTGTTCTTTTCATAGCATTGGTCCTGAAATGCAACTATTCTATTTGTTTCCTTGCTTTCTGTCTATATGTCACACCAGAATATAAGGTCTCTCTTGGTGGTTTATCTCTTTCCCTGGAACCTAGCACAGTGCCTGCTCAGAGAAGGCACGGAATAAACTTTGGTCAAATGAATGAATGAATGAATGAATGAATGAAAAATACTAACAAAACTGTCCCTTTACTACATACGTACTTAAAATAGCAAAGCCAATAAAAACATGTAAATTTACTTGGCTTATGGTCCTGGTTTCAGCTTCTAGCACAGAAGATGGTAGCCCAATGCTCTGTACATAGTCGATATTTGGTTTATATTAGGGAGGAATGATGGTGAGGATGATGGTGAGTCCACAGTAACAACCCATAAGTTAGCCCAGTGCTGCCTGAGAACTAAACCCACCACCAGCTGTAAAGGGGAAGGGCCACCAGACCCTAGAGCATCAAGGCTTCTGGGCAATGGTTCTACCCCACTCACCGACTCAGGCACATTACACCAAATGAGCAAAAATTACTCGAATGGGCAATACAGATGTGACAGATGTTGACTTCAAAGATCTGAAAGTCCAAAAATGGAGGGTAATACATGAATAGCAAAAAAAAAAAAAAACACACAAAACGGTACTAGAATACCCTAAATGCCAGAGGCAAGAAGAGACTGTCCAGCTGTGGGGAGGTGACCAAAGGCTTCATGGGGAAGGTGGCATTGGAGCCAAGCCTAAACGATGGGTGGGACTGGTGCACGTGGAGAAGGAAGAAAGGCACCGCGGATAAAGGACACAGCATGACCACAGGCACAGAGGGAAGAAGGCTGAAGAACAGCGGGGAAAGGAGTAGTGGGAAATAAGCCTGAAATCCAGGTTAGGAGCAGAGAGAAGAGGCCCCAGAAGGACACACTCGTCATTCTGGATTTATTTCGTAGGAAACAAACGTGTTTTCACTGTTCTTCAGCAACGGGGTGGCACAGGAGGAACTGTTTTGGGATGAAAGATCGGCTCGGAAAGCAGGCCGTGCTGGAGAGGGAAAGGACTGGGGATGGGACTTGGGGGATCTGTCCACTCAGGCTCCGCTCATTAAATATTTAGTGTGTGCCAGGCATTGTCTGGGTGCTTGAGATATATTATGAGCAAGACAGACAAAGACTCCTGCTCTTGAGGAGTTGGCATTCTTTTGGTGGAAAACAGAAAACAAAGTACTAGACAGTGGTAAAAAGCTGTGGAGGGAAGGAAAAGAAAAGCAGAACAGGAGAATGTGGGGAGTGCTGGGGAGGGGAGCAGGGCACAGGATGTGGTATTCCACACAGGGGCCAGTGGTCAGGATACATGCACCTCGGAGAAAGAGGAGATGAGATAGAAGCAAACACTTGAGGAAGGTGAGGGAGACAGACAACAGCTGCCAGCAGAGGAAACACCAGAGCGAAGCCAGACGCAGGGTGTGACAAGTGTGCTCCTTAGTAGCACAGAGAGGCGGGTGCCTGGAGCAGAGTGAGAAAGGGAAAGGGAAGCAGGAGTCAGAGAGAGGTAGAGGGCCTTGACTTGCTCTGGGAGAACAGGAGCCCTTGGAGGGCCTTGAGCACAGGAATGACAGGATCCGACTTAAATGTTAAAATTAGCAGGGGGGACCATTTGGAAAGCATTCACAGCAGGTCAGACAGGAGATGGGAGCGGCGTGGGCCAGGGGAGTAGCAGTGGATGTGACGGGAAGGGGCTATGCCCTGGGTGTTTGTTGCGGGCACAGTGGGCGGGATTCCTGATGAATTGGAGGTTGGATGGGAGAGGAAGACAGGCATGGAAGATCACTCCAAGGTGTGTCAGACGAATAAAAGTGACGGTTAATAAGGATCTGTACTAGGGCTGGGGCTCTGTGAGGTCGAGGAAGGAACAACCATAAGCCATGCTGTGACAACTAAATGGAAAAGACTTGGCCACTCATCTGACACAGGGATGGTAGAAGTGACTAGACTCAACATTTTCTGAGACCTCACTCTGCTGGGCACATGCCAGACCCGAGGGTGAGTGGTGAGCACAGCCACATATTCCCTGACTCGATGGAACTCAGACTGGAAATACCATGGAGCACACAAAACATGCAGCTGTTACTGATTTAATTATAATGTTGGTAAATTAATGTGTAAATATTAAATTGGATGTGAAATTAATAAATATATAAAATATCATAACATAAAACATTAAAATATAAATTTAATAGAAATGTGATTTTAATTGTATTTCATTATTCACATTATTATTTAATATTTGTATTATTTAACATTATTACAACACTGTGCCAATCTTTATATTCAACAATGGATTCAAGACAAATAGTTAAGGAATGGTCAGAGCCCACCATTATACTAGTAATCTCGCTGGCAGAGAGCCTTCCTAGTGTGAACACATGGGGATACCCACCCTGCCCGGAGGGTGACTCCTACACTGGCCTTGAGGGAGGTGTGGGAGGTGCTGAGGAAGAACTGAGGGAACTATAGCCCAGGGAGGAGTGTGAGGCGGGGCCGGGTGAGGCAGGGACTCATTTGGCACCAGCCAATGCAGACAACACTGAGGTTTTGAGCCTGGACTATGAACTGTTCGCTCCACAGGGGGTGAGGACTCCATCTGTTTTGCTCACCACAGAGCCCCCAGGACGTGGCACCATGCCTGTCATACAACAGGCCCCCAAGATATATTTTGAGTACATAAACAAGTAGATCAAGGAAGAGAAACGGATTTGAGAGGAACAATGACTTCCTCCCAGAGACATGTTAAATCAGAAAAGAATGTGCAAGTTTCCTGCAATAGTGCCACGAGGCAACTTGAGATGCAGCCCTGGCCCTTGAGAGGAGGACCCAAGCCGGTACTAGAGTCCCCAGCGATGCTCTGAGCGCGCCCTCCTCCCCGAGCGGGCACAGAAATACCTGTATTTCCTGGATGCTCTCCTCCTCTCTGGTGTCCACCTTCTTCTCAACCCCCTCGCCTCGGAGCAAGGCTTCTAGTGTGGTACTCTCTGAGGTGAACCCATCCTTCTTCAGGGGCAGCTCTACTTCTGAAAAACAAGAACAGAAAAGCAGGGTCAGGCCACTAGAAGCAGGAGGGGCAGGAGATGGCCCTGAGGGCACGCAGGAACCAGAGCTCCTGGGTAAGGCTCGAGGCCGCCTGTAGCCTCTCCTTCACATGGAGCAGGACAATGCAGTTAGGTCCAGCTTTTCTGGGTCCAGCTCACAATCCCTGGGTCCAGGTCGATTCCAGCCCTGCCTGCACCCTCAGAGATGGCAGAGGTAGAGCAGAAAGGGCGCCGGATGGATATGGGATCAGACAGCCTGGGTCTCAGTCCAGCTTCTGCCACTCTCCAGCCCTGGGACTTTGCGCAAAGCACTCAAGGACCCCACAGACCTTTTCTGCATCTACAAAGTGAGGATAACAGTGCCAAGTACCCCACATGGCCATTTTGTGGGGCAAAAATGTGCTCCTTTACATTTAAGTTGTTTGAAAACTCTAACGCGGCGCATCAATGCCAGCCTCACATCTTACTCTCTCCCTCCGGCCCACCTCTCGTTTGGCAACTCGGTGACCTCCCCTCAGCCATGCTGGCTGCCAGCTCAGGTCTGCTCCATGAACAGCTATTTCAACCTCAGAGGCTGTGCTTAAGAACTCACCAGGGAAGCGAAGGCCTGCAAAGCCATGGGAAGAAAAAGAGCAAGGCCCGATCCGCAGCTGGGAGCTGCAGAGTCCGCACACCAGGGCGTTTTTTCTGAAGACATCAGGAGTCTGATCGGCTACCTGGGGCTTGAGGTCATGGAGCCAGCTGAGCAGTGGCAGCCAGCGCCGGCCCTGCCCAGGAGAGACACCAGAAAGAAGCTGAATCCCTTTCTCAGTATGTCCCCGAAACTGCTAACTCAAAGGAAGGTTTGTTTTTTTGTTGTTTCATTAAAAACAGAAACCTCAGGTACAAGTGATCATATCTGGACTTACTACAAAATATCCCTCCAACCTCTCCTCGGATCCTGTACCTCATGGCCACCCCTGACCATTAGATATGAGGTCCCTGCTCTGTATAGATAAAATGGGTGCAAGAATATGGGGGAATGGTGCCCTACAAAACAGTCAGAGGAAATGAATGGCCAGGTTGTATGGGGGATTGAGAGATTAGTGTAGGGACTCTTCACAGAGGTGTGGGCAGACAAAGGGAACAAAGGGGGGTGGTGAAACAGCCCAGGAGAGTTAACAGTGGGGAGTCATTATCACTGCTATTCCTGGAGGGACAGAGTGGAGTGTTTGCAAGAACCTGGAGGGGGCGCCACAGCAGAGCTCCCAGAAAGGAGCAGTGCTTGCAGCAGAGGAGCCTCCCTCCCCCTCTGCTGAGCTCTGGGGTCAGAGAGGTTCACAGCACGGAGGCATGGGGACACATAGCCCAGCCTCTCTCTCCTTCCATCCTCATCTTCCTGCCCTGCCCTCCCACTGGCCAGCCTCAACCAGAAGCCAGAGAGCAAGGGATCCATGTTGACGCAGCCCACAGAGGTCAACTTCCTGGAGCCCAGGACGGTATAAAAAGGGACAGAGAGTGGATCTGGGGGAGCAAATGGAAATAATAAGCAAGATCAAGCCCTGCTTCCCTGGGCTCTGTTCTGACTCAAATGGAACTCTACCTACCCCTTCCACTCCTCTACCAAAACCAGCTACAGGCTGACCAGTCCACAGGAAAAGGGCACTAAGCAACCCATTAAAATGCAAGAAATACCTGTCCATGGTGACCAGCCCCAGAAGAAAGTGGGAAGAAGGAACAGTATGTAATGTCCCTTGCGAGACAAGGTCTCTGGGATTTCTCTCACTGATAAAGGCAAGCAGAGGACCCAACTCCATCAAGAAGCGATGCCACCAAATCAACCACCTCTGAAACTCATCCACCCATCTAGTCATGCAACAATTATTGACCAGGCACTGCCACGTGACAACTGCTGTGCTGGAACTAGGTACACAGGAGGGGAGCCGAACAAAGACAGTCCTGGCCTTCAGGTAGTTTACAATCTAAAGAGGGAGACACTAAACACTAAATCCAAAATAAACATGCAATTACAAACTGTAATAAGAGCTTTGGAGGAAACCAACAGACTGAAATGTGAAGGAAGAATAGGTGGGGGTCTGTTTAGAGCACAGGATCAGGGAAGGCCTGTGTGAAGTTACATTGAAGTTGAGTGTCAGAAAAAGTCAACTGTCTGCTTTAACGAGTTCAGAGTGTACAACTTCAGAGCCTGCTCCAATGACATATTATTCTTCCTCCCAAATCAGAGAAGGCTTCCAAATGCCAGGTCTAAAACAATTAAAGTATGCCGCTTCATGTCCTACCCAAGGTCAAAAGAGAACAGCTGCTCACCATCCTCAAACTTACAATAATCATTCATATCTATATATTTGAAGTTCATATTTTAGTATCCCCTTAAGTCTTCTCAACGCTAAATAAATCCTTCTTCCAGAATAGTACATTTTGAGCTGAAAAAAAAAAAAACAACCTTACAGATCATCTGTTTTAATCATCTCATTTTATAAATGAGTCACTTGAGAGGCTCAGACAAGTAACTTCATCTAAAGTAACACAGTAGGCCCAACTGGCATGGCTCAGAAGTTGAATGTCGACCTATGAACCAGAAAGTCACAGTATGATTCCCGGTTAGGGCACATGCCCCAGGTTGCAGGCTCGATCCCCAATGGGGGTTGTACAGGAGGCAGCCAATCAATGATTCTCATCATTGATGTTTCTCTCCCGCTCCCTCTCCCTTCCTGTCTGAAATCAATAAAAATATATTTTTAAATAATAAAATAAAGTAACACAGTAGGGCAAGAATGCAACCAAATCATCTTTTCTAGAGGCCATTAAGATCATGACAAGAGCTCCACTTAATGCATCCTTATTAGTAGTTTGCAGGCCCAGGCTGAGCCCTAATGGCCCTAGTGGGTGTTGATATCTGTGTGTATATGCAGGGGGCTTGGCACACAGTAAACATTCCAAATGCAACAGCTGTCATTGCTACTTCATCCCCACCACCACCCAAGAGGAAAGTACAGTGATCCCATTTTATAGATGCAGACACTGCAGCTTAGGAAGGTGTAGAACTTGCTTAATATCACACAGCTGGTAAGGAATAAAGTCCAGCCTTGACCCCAATCTGCCTCCAGAACCCATTCACCTAATTTTGCCTCTCTTGGAAAGTCTTTCTCCAGAACTTTGTACATTTCCATTGCATTCCTAGGCTCTCTCCATAGTTTTCCTATTTTGAGATAAAAGGCAGATCTCTGCTGAGGTGGAGGGCATGGCTCTGGGCTGTTCTAGCTGAACATCCCATGTGGTGTTCACCTTGTCACCACAGTACTGAACTCACACAGAATTTCTCATCAACTGAACTTTCTCCTCCTCCTTCTCCCTCTTACTCCCATGCTAAATATTTCTCCATCCTGCTTTCCTATAATTCAATCTATTCCCTTGGTCTTCTGGTCCTTTACCAGATGGGCACAGTAGAAGAATCAAGAGGGGAAAGAAAACCAAAATGGCAACAATGAAATGAGCTAGAAGGAACCTCAAATAGCATCTGAAGTCCAACCCCTTAATGAGGAAAGTGGACACAGAGAGACTAAGGAGACTTTCCCAGGGTTACAGAGAAATATAGTGGCATCATTCTTGCCTAACTGTCAAGATATTTCATTGGCTCCTAGAAGTTCTGCTTTCAGACAGTCCTGAAGTCAAACCCTAGCCTGGCCATATATTGGCTAGTTACATAAACCTCAGTTTCCATTTTTGTGTGTGTGTTAAATGGGTATGATCACACTATTTCACACTGTTGGTGTGAGAACTAACAAGTTAATACACCACATAAAGTAACGGAAAAGATCCACACACAAAACTAGTGTGAGAAACAGAGTGGAAACTGAGACATATCAATTCTCGTGCTGGTTTTTCTATTCAAACTTTAAGATTCAAAATTTGATCATATATGTAAAGAGCCTGGAATGTTCTAAGTGCCCTCTAAATGCAACATATTATTATTACAAAAGTTTGAATAATAATGATTTTAATTGTACAGCAGCACTGTCCAATAGAAATATAATGCAAGCCACTTATATCATTTAAACTTTCTAGTAGCCACATTTATAAAGTAAAGAGTGGAGAT
Source organism: Plecotus auritus (assembly GCF_963455305.1). Taxonomy (NCBI): domain Eukaryota; kingdom Metazoa; phylum Chordata; class Mammalia; order Chiroptera; family Vespertilionidae; genus Plecotus; species Plecotus auritus. The sequence continues at coordinate 27,796,009 of NC_137770.1, read as the reverse complement.
TTGAAGATGGCGGCATAGGTAAACATCTGTACTGGCCGCCTCCCACAACCACATCAAAATTACAACTAAAATACAGAACAACCATCATCCAGAACTGCTGGAAAGCTGGCTGAATGGAAGTCCTACAACTAAAGTAAAGAAGAAAGCACACTGACACTGGTAGGAGGTGCAGAGGCACGGAATGGGCTGGTGGGCTATTACAGCCCCCACATGTGCTGCTTTTTTAATCGGAAGGGAGATTGTCTCTGTGGAGGCGGCCTGGAAAACCAAGGGGTCCCAGCCTCATACCAGACCCCCACCCAGGGTCCCAGAGCTGGGAAAAGAAGTCCCTACAGGCAGTAAGAACTACAGGATGTAAAAACCAGTGCAGATTGAGGCTCAGTGACACAGAGGCTGCTGGAGACACAGCTGTTCCTCTTAAAAGGCCGGCACCACAAAATGAACTTACAAGATCCCACTTCCTCTGAGCTCCAGCACCAGGGCGAGGCTCTGGAAAGCAGAAATATATATGAGGAGGAACTGGATTGTCTGGCATTGGGGCAGAAATTCAGGAACAGCTTTCTCCCAGATGGAGGTGCTCGCAGGGGTCATTTTTCCTATGCTAGAGCCTCACTGGTAGCAGGCCTGACTGGCAGCCATTTTTGTTTGCTCCACCCTGGTGATTTCCTAAGACCCCACCTCATCCAATTTACAACCCCACTCAAGCTGGATGCAGCAGCTTTAGCATATAAATGGCCTGTCCTTGATCAGGTTTAAAATCACTCAAACAAGCTGCAGCTGGATCAGGGAGCCCCCAAACCTATCAATAAAAGGCCCAAGACCCCAGCACCAGCCTGCCTTGTTTCATAGCTGGGCCTCATCTGGGCACTTCCAAAGAGGATACAAAGAGGAGGAATCTGCAGAACTCTCTGCAGCTCCTGCTGGGTGGCCCCAGGCAGTGGCTAGCTTTGCACCTCCCTGGAGACCCAAGAGCCAGTGTACCCAGTGGTCAGTGTCAGACCATACCAGATTACAACTCTACACATCCATAAGCAACACACTCAAGGGGCAGACTCAGTGAGCACCAAAGCACCACTGAAGCAAGTCCTGCTCCACAGGGGTGTCTCCTGCAACGCAGCTCTCCCACTGTAGTCACAGCTGGTCCTCACGGCCAATTGGGCTAGAGACCAATTCCTTCCAGTGACACGAACAGCAATCAAGTCTCAATTACAACAAGACTGTGCACACAACCCACAAAGGGGTGCACCTAGAGCTCCCAGCTCAGGTGAGGCTAGGGAGGCTGAGCTACTGGGCCCTATAGTACACCTACTACACAAGGACACTCTACCAACTCAAGGATACATAGCAGCTAAACCCAATGCATGGAAACAAACATAGGGAAGCAGCCAAAATGCGGAGACAGAGAAACATGTCACCAGTGAAAGAAATGGAAGAAAGCAAACTACTGGATATAGAGTTTAAAACCACAGTTATAAGGTTACTCAAGAATCTTCTATAAACCTCCAAAAAAATGGAAAAGGACCAGTCAGAAATTAAACATACACTTACTGAAATAAAGAATAATATACTGGGATTCAACAGTAGAGTAGAGGATCCTGAGAATCAAATCAACCATTTGAAATATGAAGAAGCAAAAAACACCCAACCAAAGAAGCAAAGAGAAAAAGTAATCCAAAAATATGAAGATAGTGTAAGGAGCCTCTGGGACAACTTCAAGCGTACCAACATTCGCATTATGGGGGTGCCAGAAGAAGAGAGAGAGAGCAAGATATTGAAACTTATATGAAGAAATAATGACAGAAGACTTCCCCTACCTGGTGAAAGAAATAGACTTACTCTGTCCAGGAAGCAGAGAGTCCCAAACAAGAGGAACCCAAAGAGGACCACACCAAGACACATCATAATTAAAATGCCAAGAGCAAAAGACAAACAGAGAATCTAAAAAGCAGCAAGAGAAAAACAGTTAGTTACCTACAAGGGAATGCCCATACAACTGTCAACTGATTTCTCAATAGAAACTTTGCAGGCCAGAAGGGAGTGGCAAGAAATATTCAAAGTGATGACTAGCAAGGACCTACAACCAAGATTACTCTACCCAGCAAAGCTATCATTTAGAATTGAAGGTCAGATAAAGAGTTTCATGGACAAGAAAAACCTAAAGGAGTTCATCACACCATACCAGTATTATATGAAATGTTGAAGGGTATTCTTTAAGAAGAGGAAGAAGAAGAAAAAGAAAAAGATCAAAAATATGAACAATAAAATGGCAACAAAGACATACCTATCAACAATTGGATCTAAAAATCAAAATAAAAGAATAAGAAATCTAATGAACAGAATAAACTGGTGAATAAAATAGAATCAGAGGCATAAAAATGGAACAGACTGATGATTCTCAGTGGAAAGGGGGTAGAGGGGCAGGAAGAGATTAAACAAAGACCTTATATGCATACTAGAAGCTCGGTGCATGAAATTCTTACGGGGGGGGGGGGGGGGCGGGGGAGGGTGGCAGGGAGAGGTTCCTTAGCCTGGCCTGCACCCTCTCGCAATCCGGGATCCCTTGGGGGATGTCTGACTGCCGGTTTAGGCCTGATCCCATAGGGATCCCTGCGGGATCGGGCCTAAACCAGCAGTTGGACATCCCTCTCACAATCCGGGACCACTGGCTCCTAACCGCTCACCTGCCTGCCTGCCTCACCGCTCCTAACCACTCACCTGCCTACCTGACCACCCTAACCACTTGCCTGCCTGCCTGCTTGCTCGCCTGCCTGCCTCATCACCCCTAACTGCTCGCCTGCCTGCCTCATCGCTCCTAACCACTCTGCCTGCCTGCTTGATCACCCCTAACCACTCTGCCTGCATGCTTGATCACCCCTAACCACTCTGCCTGCCTGCCTGATTGCCCCTAACCACTTGCCTGCCTGCCTGCCTGCCTGCCTGCCTGATCGCCCCTAACTGCCTCTGCCTCAGCCCCTGCCACCGCAGCTTTGGTCTGGAAGGACATCCGGAATGACATCCAGAAGTTCATTCAGCTGTCTGGTCTAACTACCATATTATACTTTTATTATTATAGATTATTATAGATATGCATTACCTATGGACACAGACAATAGGGTGTGAAGGCCTGGAATGGGGTGGGAACCAGGTGGAGAGGGGCAATGGGGGGAAAAAAGAGGGACATCTGTAATAATCTCAACAATAAAGATTAAAAAATAAATAAATAAAAAGTAAAAAGCATCCCAACTGGCATGGCTCAGTGGTTGAACATCGATCTATGAACCAGAAGATCACAGTTCAATTCCCAGTCGGGGGGAAAGGGGTGCATTATGCAGGAAGCAGCTGATCAATGGTTTTTTTCTCATCATTGATGTTTCTCTCTCTCTTTCTCTCCCTTTCTCTCTGAAATCAATAATTTTTTAAAAGAATAGTAAAGAGCAACAGATGCAATTAATTTTAATAATACATTTTCTCTAGCTGAATATATATAAATTTTATCATTTCAACATGTAATCAATATAAAAAATATTAATGCAATATTTTGCATTATCTTATTTGCATTGAATCTTCAAAATCTGGTGTGTTTTATACATATAGCACATCTCAATTCATATTAGCCACATTTCTAGTATTCAGTAGGCACATGTAGATAGTGGCTATTGTATTAGGGCAGGTTGGTAGCCATTAAAAGTAATGTTTGCTATGATTTGCTTTCAAAAAACAGGAAAAACATTAAATATAGTTCTTAATGTTGGTTGCTTAATACCTGGCCAACTGCCATTCTAAGACAGCATTCTAGCTGACCTCTGGCAAATCCTGGTTTCAAAGCACTATGGGTAAGGCTCACAAGGTCAGGATAACATGCTAACCAGGGCCTCCCAGCAAACCAGCACAGGGTACATTCTCTGGCCCTGACCACAGGAGGTCCAGACTGAAGGGGAAAGAAGATAATAGGCCCAAGCTTTTGCACAATGTGTGTCCAGACATGCTCCCTGTTGAAATCCCTGAGGGATTTCATTGATTCCGTTTTATCCGAATACACCTCATCTAGATGTAGGATTTAGTCATTCTTTAAATGTGTACTCAATTAGAATCTCACACAAATTTAGGGACCACATAACCTGATAGGAGCCATCAAACCTTTAACATTAAAAGAAAATGGTCCAAAACACACACATAATTCATCTTTAAATTAGCCTGATTTTATACACATGGATATAAACCCACGGATCGTTACTCTCTCCAGAGCGGCAGCAGCTGTCACCCAAGCCAGCCGCCTCCCTGGGCCCCCGTAAGCAGCTCTGCCTCCACTTCTAATTGGGAACAGAGATACTCCTTGGGTGACTTCCAGCACGATCCATCACACCAGAGACAGCTTCTGTGCAAACCGAAGCAAATCGGTTTCCAAATAAGAAAAAACCTCTTAGACAAACAAGGATTGAAGCACCAAAAGTCTTTTTTAAAAAAAAGAAGAAGAAGAAGAAAGAAAAGAAAATCACAAATCACAAATAAAGGCAAAGAAAGAAAAAAAATCACTAGTGAAGAGCAATGGCCTGCTTTTCCCCAGGGCTGTAGACAGGGTGGACAGGCAGCACCCTCTTGGATGGAGATCAAAGCCACAAGCTTTGGACACAGGTGCCCCAAGCCTACCACCCAATACACCAAAAGCAAAGCTTCCACTGGGTTGTTGGAGCCACTGAGCTCATTAGCAGGAAGCAGGCAAGATGAGGCCAAAAGTACAACATGGGAGCACAGTGAGTAATTAAATCCCAGGTCATTTAAAAATGCACACACGCCTGGATGTCACAGGCTCATGGAGCTTCTGACTCCTCATGCGTTGTTATGGGGTATTTTTGTTTTGTTTTTGTTTTTTTGGTGTGTGTTTTTTTGGCTCAGATGGAGGACTGAAAACCTGCAAGTCATATATGGATTATAATAAAATATGCCACATAAAAAACAGATTAAGACAGTTCTTCTTTGGGGAAATATACAAAGAGAGGAGCTGTCTGTTAGCTGTCGAGTTTGCAAGAGATACCATCTTTCGGGAGGCTGTGTTCTGCCAACAGACAGACTGCCCCGAGGGAAATTGCAGTGAAACACCCGACAAGGCACATCCATCCGTCCATCCATCACGAGCTCTCGGCGAGGCAGGGGCCTGGAGGTAGAGTTATGGTGCAAAAGGGAGGGAGAAATCCCACAGACAATGGCAGACAATCCTCCTGCCACATCCTGAGTGCTCAGATTTTTTTTTTTTTTAACCTGCCTCTAGTTTTTCTTTAAAAATACAAATGTGCAGTTTTCTCTCTGGATGCTTATTATTTCGAGGAGTTAAACTCATCATATTTCCTTGGGTTTATTATACATCAACGTACACTAAGGAGCAAGGAGCTTAAGAATCATTCCTTCATTTATCCCCATCAGACTCATGGGGGGAGGGGAGGATATTGTTATCTCACCCCACAGGGGAAGAGACTGGGGGGAGCCAAAGACCTGATTTCCTGAGATGGTGGCAGGCCCAGGAATCCATCTGCTCATTCCTCAGGGGTGCCATTTTCTTGGCTGCCGTTGACTCCCTGTTTTGTGATTCATAAAGCTCAAAATAGATAAGGTTCACATTGAGGACCCATCACCCAGACTGCACCCTTCAGGCCCTTGTTATCGTGTGTTCAGGAATCCCAGAATAGCCCAGCCAGCATGGCTCAGTGGTTGAACTTCAACCTATGAAACAGGAGGTCACGGTTTGATTCCCTTCAGAGCACATGCCCGGGTTGCAGGCTCGAGCCCCAGTGTGGGGCGTGCAGGAAGCAGCCGATCAATGATTCTCTCTCATCAGTGATGTTTCTATCTCTCTCTCCCTTCCTCTCTGAAATCAATTAAAAAAATTTTTTTAAAGAATCTGAGAATATCCACACAACAGGAGGGTTGATCATTCCCCCAAATGGCCTCTGGCTCCCACAACCTGCTGTACCTACCCCCCGACTCATAAGCCAACACAGAGGCCAGAACCACAGATAAGCATCCCCCACCCCTGAGACACAGAAAAACACCCACACAGTTAAAGGAAACTCACCACCGTGCTGGCCACCACACCATGCCAGGGCAGCTTAGCAGCACGGGAAGAAAGGAAGGATGATGGGGATGGATTGAGTGCTGAAATAGTTGAAGAGAACACAGATAACTGGAAAGTGCAAGAGGCCCCTCTGGGGTAAAATGTCAGCCCTAGTGCCCTAAACACACACTTGGCCTTGATCTCATCTGTAGAACTGGGAGAACAAAGCCCACTTCCTGGTGTTGTTATGGGGCAGGTAAGATCATGGATACTAGAGAGTGCTGGGCACGGGGGCGTGCTCAATTACTATGAGCTCCCGGCCTTTCGTCTACTAAAGTCTCCCTCTCCTTGCACTTCCCCACAAACTCCTCAACCGCTGACACGCTCAGAGCCTGAGAGACAGTGGGGCACACCTTTCCACCCCACCCGGGCATGGGCCCAGAGAGAATGGAAGCAAAGAGGCTGAGTCCATAGCCCGCAGAGGATAGAGGAGGCTGAGAAGGAGGCAGAGCTCGAAGGCTGAGGTGCCGGCCCAGCGTCAATTCTAGGTTGGGCATTGGCCTGCAGATTCAGAAATCAGGACAGAACCACATAGAGGATACCTTGCTCTATTCCTTCACTTGACAAATAATTGTTAAACATTTACAATGTACCAGACTCTTTTCTAGGTGCTTGGGACACAGCTGTGAACATAAGAGACAAAAACTCCTGCTTCATAGATGGTACATTCTCATGGGGGAGAAAAAATACCTGAAATAAGCATTCCAGGCCAAGGAGCTATCAGTGCCAGGGCTCATCTGCCTGGAGCACGGCAAGCCAGGGAAGAGGAGGCCCGTTCAGAGTCAGGGGCGCCTTGAAGGGCGGTGAGGTCCCTGTGAGAAAGCTGGCTTCTGCTCTGAGTGCAATCGGAGGCCACGGGAGGTCTCAAGCAAAGAGTGACATGATAATGCTTACATTTTCCAGGATCAATAACTGACGGGGGACGAGGGCAGAAGTGGGGAAACAGTAGTTACTGCAGTGCTGAGTGTGGAGCCGCACCAATGAGCCAAGCTTGGTGCTTAGGTGAGGTCGGCTCATGACAGAGATAAGCCTTGTCCTCATGCACTTGCACCCTGGTCGGCAGACACATCCAGAGGCAGTACGTATGGAGGTACAGTTCCCTGGCCCCCAAGCAGCAGGCATCCCACACAGTGAACAGAATGAAGGCCAGGTGTAGAGACCAGGTGCCCAGTACTCAGAAGAAGGTGGACCAGCCGAGGCCAAGGACAGAAGAAAAGACTCAGCCAGGAGGGCATTGCCTCGCACACTATGGTGTTAATAAAAGCAGGGAAGTCTTGCCCAGTTTATCTATGTGTCCCGGGCAATAGATGCCAAAGGGCTGAGCTCTGGGATGCAAGGCGGGAGCTAGTGCAAGCTATGGTTCTGCTCCAGGTGAATCAACCCCATAGCCAGACGCCAGAGTTCCTCTCCTCAGAGTAGAACACAACGGACTTGGAAAAGACTCCAAGGCAGAACACGTTCCCATTCTGGGCCAGATCGCACACACCCCACCAGCTGGGCAGGGATCTCCCTCAACAAGTGCACCCTCGGTGCTGGGGACAGGGACAGTATGGCAGAGGCCCCCTCGGCCGCCCAGCAGTGCAGCACCGAGAGGGCATTCCAGTGCCACGCCCTCAGCTCCACCATCCACATGACTCTCAGAACAACCCTGTGAAGTGAGCAGAGCAGCTGCCATGCTGCATTTTACAAATGAAGAAACAGAGAGGTTAGGTAACGGCCAAAACCACACAGCCCATGGATGGAGCGGTCTGAACTTGAACCCAGACCTTGGGATCCCTGTTTGATGTATTTTCTCCCGCAGAGCACAGCTATAGTGCCTACCAAAGAGAGGCAAGATGCAATGCTGGGACAGGCCCCACAGGCCAGGCTGGACACTGGATGGGAAGGCAAGGCCAGCTGCTGCAGGCTGCTCCTCTCTGGCTCCGTCTCCCTCATCTGCGAAATTGGGTGACGAGAGCTAAGCCGTGATCTTCAAGCCTGAGATCAAACAACGGACACCTTCCTTCCCTTCATTCCTTTGATAAATCTTTACTGTCCACCTACTATGTGCCAAGCCTATGTTCTGGGCACTTGGGATACAGATGAAAAAAATGGGTGTGCCTCTGCCTTCAAAGTGTGTGCCTGCCAGTGCCAAGGCAGCGCAGGCTGTCCCCAGACCCAGCTCCTTCCCCGAGACCGCCAGGAAGGTTTAAAAAAGCCACGGACAGTCATAGCATGAAGCAGGGGCTGCCGTGGCCTCCCACCTGTCTCCAGCTCTCACACTCAGGAGGCCAACAAGCGCTGAAGAGTAAGCTGCAGGCCCCCGGGATGGATGGATGGCTGCAGGCTCTGACACTGCAGGAAAGAGATAAATGACTGGTCATTTCCCCCTGATGCACTTGAAGGCATCCATTCTCCCAGACTACCAACTCAGGCACCCCCCAGCCCCCCACAGAGACAGATAAGCACTGACAGATGGGGTGGGAGCTGGAACGTCCTTTCCCCTCGGAAGGACACAGCCAGACTCCTCTGCGAGCCAGGAGAAGGTCACGTTGTCCACTGGCTCACACCTGGCTAGGGGCTCCACCGGTCTCTTCACTCGCCTCCCCCAGCTCACCCACCCCAGCCTGCCTCATCCCCGTGAGGAGCACACGGGGGGGTGCGGGGGGAGGCCAGGGGGCAGAGGCAGCCGGCTGACAGGCTCATCAATCTCTGGCTACATGCTTGGCACATCGGCACTCCTTAAGTTGTTCCCGACTGGGAGGGTGCTGGAGGAGCCAGGGGGACTGTCTTGAGGAGAAGAGAAATCACGCCGAACATCCAAGAGCAAACTGTGGAACAAGCGTGGAGACTATTAAAATGTGGGCCATGTACAAAAGCAGTGGGGAACTAATTAAGATGCAGGATTTTCAAAAGCTGGGGAAGTTGGCCGCAGCCTGCTCCCATCGGTAGAGCTCTGGCGGTTCTGGGCTGTGCGGACAGCACCCTAGGCGAGCGAACAGGCCTCTCCAGCCCTGCCCAGCAGCCGGGACTCGGGCTCTCTGTCGGGATCACTCCCGTGAGGGGCAGCCCTCGGAGGGTCCCTGTGACCTGTTGTTGGCCGGCTATGGCACCTTCTGCTTTGGAGCACCCCAGGCTGCTGGCTCTTCATGGTCCCTGCCCTGCTATTCATGGCTCCCCAACAATGGGTGGTGGGGCGATTCCCTTGGTCATTCATCCCCGGTCACTGAGTGGCTGCCAAAGAAAACCATGAGAAAGAACCAGAACTCTATTCCTGGCTGCCTTCCCTCCCATCACCCTTGGAATTTGGCAGGGGTGGCAGAGAGCCGTGCTTGCTCCCCAAGAGCAGAGAGATTTACAGGCCGCAGGTACACTTCGGGAGCAGAATGAACGTCTGTTGTAAAAGCCCTATTGGTCTGAGAACAACAGGACGGAGGTGTGGAGGGTCCTGGAGCAGCATGGAGCCAGTTCCAACAGGCTTCCCCTCAGGTTCCTTCCCCAGCTTCCCCGCTGTGTCCTCTGGGAAATTAACTTCCTAATTCTGTGCCACAGTTTCCCAACCTCTGCAACAAAGATAAAATCTGCCCTAGACCATGGGGACCAGAAAGTCCAGGGTTGGAAGAGGCTAAATGGATCTAAGCCGATGATCCGAGCGTTTAATCCAGAGGGATACAAGTAAAAGTTTGTTCCCAACCTTTTTCATTTCTTCATTCAAAAAAAAAAAAAAATTAAAAAAAAAAAAAAAAGACAGAGAGAGGAAGTAGGGGGAGCTGAAGGCCTCTTTTCTCACCAGCTGGCTTTTGCCCAACATCTGTCCTGCTTCAGGGCCTTCTGGTGGATATTCACTATCCACCTTTCTCTCCTGCCAGCTCGGCTCCCCCTTCCCAAGGACAGAGCTCCATTTCTGGGGAAAAGGTCCAAGGGCGCTGCTCTCGGGCACCAAGCCCCTGGCCCAAGTCTTCCTGTTGCATGAAGTGTGGCGGCTGCACCAGGAGACACCTTGCAGTCGCCTCAGCAGCCAAGTGCAAGCTGCAGAGAACACTGGACTCCATTGTCAGTCAGTGGAGAGAAATAATGTCGTGTGTGTTGTCCTTCAGGCTCCCAGGCAAGAAGGAGGTTGCGAGATATTTATTCAAGACTGATTGGAGGGGTGACGTTAGGCGTGAGAAACGCATAGGTTCAGGGACATTGAGAAGGCTTTCAAATTCCAAAGAGCTCTCCCCAGCTCTCAGCCCCGTCCCACCCCCACACAGACAAATGGTAAAGAAACATAGGTGGGATGGAATGTTCACAGTGAGGGAGATGGGATGAGGACAGCAGGACTGGGGTGAACTCCATCGCTGTCTAATTTAGCCCGAGAACAAATAACAGCAGTGATCGGCTCTCCAATCCCGACCCTGCAATGTCTACTCAGCACCGACGATCTCTGTGCTTCGGGGGGCTGACCCAGGAGGGGGTGGTTCCACAGCCCTGTCCTCAGACCTTCTCAAGGTCCCTCAAGATTCCTGAATATGCACCTGGTTCCCGGTCAGAGCTCTCAGCTCTGCAGACCTGGGGTGAAGGACAACTCTGACCCACACGAGACCCTGGCTTTTGTTGCTGAAAGCTGCCTGTCCCTGGCTAGACTCAGGCAAGGAAACAAAGGGAGACCGGAGGGACAAGCTGGGTGTTGGCATGATAAACTGCTGTGGCGCCCCCTCATCCTCTGTGGAAGGGTCTGACACGGAAGGAAACACATGCCTTGAGACAATGTTGCTCCAGGCCAGTGTCCCCTGTCTCTCACAAATCAGGAGAATGCCTCTCCCTCCCCCCAAGGAGATGAGGGTGCTGATGGCGGAGCCCAAGGGAGGCTCCAAGAGTCAGAGACATAACTAGATGCTTAGGGCTTGTCCAGGGGAGCTCGGGAGAGCCCACACTCGGAGGCTGGAAGGGAAGAGAGAGAAGAGGAAGAGCATTATAGGGGCGGGGGGTGGAGGAGTGCCAAGGGTGGGTTGGTTCATTCGTGGGTTTTCTTTCAACATAAATTCAGTCTTCTACTTTCCATAAATGTAAAGAGATTCAGCCCAGGATGAACAAATCAGTTATCGATTTTCAGCAAGGGTTGCCCATAATGTTGCAATTTGCTTTGTATCTTTCCACTTGACAATAGATCTAGGACATCTTTCCATTCCATTCCTTTATAAGACAAAACAGTATTCCATTTTATGAATGTGCTATAGTATTTAAGTAGTGTCCTATCAATGGACCTTCTGATTGTTTCCATTCTTCGTTGTTATTGTTACAAACAATGTCACAAAGGACAACCTTCTACCTTGTTACTACCTATTTACTTAGAGGATAAATTCCTAGCAGCAGAATTTCTAGGTCAAAGGGCATGTGCTTTTTATTTTTTTTTAAATATATTTTATTGATTTTTTACAGAGAGGAAGAGAGAGGGATAGAAAGTTAGAAACATCGATAAGAGAGAGACATCGATCAGCTGCCTCCTGCACACCACCCACTGGGGATGTGCCCGCAACCCAGGTACATGCCCTTGACCGGAATCGAACCCAGGACCCTTCAGTCCGCAGGCCAACGCTCTATCCACTGAGCCAAACCGGTTAGGGCAAGCATGTGCTTTTTAAATACTGACAGGTTCTATGCATTGATCTTCAGAAAGGTTACTCCCAATTCCACTGCAGTGGGTAAAAGAGAGCAGATCCCTAGCCTCTCCCTCCATCTGTCTCCTTCACCTGCTCCTCTGCCCCTGAAAACCCATCCGTCCACCCAGCTGACTGTTCACAGCAACTAGGAATTCGCAACAAGTTCTCCAGGGACTCTGACCAAGGATTCTACCCTGAGTCACACCTAAAAGCACCAACCGAAAAACCTAGTCCTTTTTGAACCCAAATCAAATAGAATACAAATAAATAAGAGAGAATCATTTTAAAATACTGTCCAAGTGGACCCTGTGCTTGAGAAGGATATACCCCAAAAAAGGGAAAAGGTCCTCTCAGCCGGAAACTGTATTTTACCAATGATGAGGCAGAGACGCTGACAGGGGGCTGAGGTCCAGCGTGTGCTGCACTAACCGACCACAGGGGCATCGTTTTGTAAAGGGACGCCCTCTTCCAAGGCACCACCTGGGCCCGCTGAGGCCCTGGAGGGAGGTCCTTTCCTGAAATTTTGGCTTGTGTGAAAAATCCCAGTGCAGCCGTATGCCGGGTGGTGCGTTTCTGTGCTGCTTCGCTTCTCTAGATGGGCCCTGACGCTTTGAGGGCCAAGGCCTGACTCCCAGACACTCCCCTGGCGTCTTGATTCACCACCTGCGGTCGCAGACTGGGGTCGGGGTACATCCTGAGGGCCAGGCCTGGCCTAGTAGTACAGACTCAGCGCAGGACACGGAAATGGCAAACATCTGGCCCACGGCTTTGGGGGTTTGTTTTCAGTAGTAGGTCTGATTACCCAAAGAGGGGCCACAAGTCCATCCGCAAAGGAGCTTTGTCATTTGAAAAGCTGTTCATTCCAGCCTTGGGTTCTTGTTTCTGCGGCCTGGGCACTGGCTGGCCTGTAGGGTGAGCCTGCCTCAGGTGAGCCCAACTTAGCTGGGATCTTTTTCCACCTTGGGATGTGGCCACGCCTCTGAGGGTCACCCGGGTCAAGGTTGGCACTATCGTTCCAGAGAGGGCCCTCCCCCAGGACTCCGGAATCTCAGGGGCCGGGCCTTTACTACCTGAGACCAGGAACAGCCCCCTCAGCTTCTGCCCAAGCATGAGGGAGAGGCCAAGGAAAACTTTCTAATGATCACAGATACACACAATGTGCTGGTGGGCACTTGGCCACAGCAAACCCTAGGGTTCCCTCCCCGCACAGGTCACGGCAGGCCCAGGGATGGGGAAGTCCAAAGCCAGCTGTAACCCCGGCTGCTCCATAGTCTGCCGCTGGGAGGCCAGTGTGCCCAACGTAAATGTCCGTAAGTGCAAGGACCAGACACTTGTAAGTAGCTTCTTGCCTCAGTCCCACTAACAGTGAGACTTGGTTCTCAGATATGTGAGCAGCACAGTAAACTCTCCTTAGCTCTGTCTGCAGCCTGACTTCCCCGGCCTGTAAAATGGGCTTATTTACCCTGTCCTTCCCGCTCTGCCTCCCAGGGTCAGGACCAATGAAGTGACATAAATGAAAAGGCTTTGTAAAGGGCTTTGTAAACTAGTGTGCTTTTCAGACACTGGTGATATAATGATGATGAGCCCATCAGATCGCCCCATCCCCTGGGTGGCAGTGATTGGTGGGATGGACATAAACCCAGCCAGCTCAGCTGTTGAAGGAGACTTCATGGGCCCCCCCAAGCTCCAGACAATACTGACCAGGTTTGATTTCCAGCAGCCGCAGCTTTGGATCCTCAGGAGGGTGCAATCTTCTCTTCTTTCGCCAGCAGCGCGCAGGGTATGTGTACAGCTGGCCCGGAGCAAGGCCTGTGGACAGAGACAGTGTAAAGATTAAAGGCTCCAGGCTGGAAGGGGCCTAGGAAACCACGCTGTCTAACCCTCTCACTCGCAGGGAGGGAAGCCCAGAGTGGTGAAGTGACTTGTCAAGGTCACAAAGCTGGTAGATGGTAGAGCTGAGGTAGAATCTAGGTCATCTGACCCTAAAACCCTTGCTCTGTCTACTCCGCCATGCTGTCTCAGTGAGCCCATGCCAGAAAGAGCCATCACTGTTACCAAAACCAGTTCTCTTTTCCTGGCCTGGGGAGAAGGTCAGAGGGACCTGTGGGTCTATGGACCATAAGAGGGACCTTTCCAGATTCATAGTCACCAGTGTTTCCAAAGCAACGGATCTCGGCTACTGCCCATCGACTAGTCAAGCAAGTTCCCTTCAAGGTGGAGCTGCAGAAGTCAGTCTGCCTATGGATGGTCAGCCCAGATTAGAAAACACTGCAAGGAAACAGGATCAAGGAGCCAGACCTCCTACCTACTGGCTCCCTCCATCCCGTTAGCTGCTGGCAGCTGGCTGAAGCCAAAGGGAGCCCTGTGCAACCTCCATAAGAATATAGGCCTGCTCTGGTGACCAGGCTGCCTGCAAAGCCAGCAAACCTGTATTTCCCCACCTACCTGCCTGGGTCTTATAGAACAAAATGGGCAGGAGTCCTATGGCTGGGCTTATGCACCCATTGTCTCCCAACAAGATTCTCCATTTAAATTGGCCTTTGGCACCGAAGTTCCACACCAGCATCATCTGCCATGCCAAGTAACACATGAGGAGCCTTCTTGCTCATTAGGCAACACTCTTGTGGCTCCTATGACACAGAGTGGCAGCCAGAAGCCTTGGAGGACCATGGACTCCCCACACCAGACCATGGTCTATTCCCAGAGAAAAGAGCAAGGGGTAGAGGCTGAGGGGTGAGGGAGAAGGGCTTGAGACTGGCCAGGTGATCTGCAGACTAAAAAGACTACGAGATGCACCCCAAAATAAAGCAGCCAACTAACCCACCCCTGCTACAGTGAAAAGACTGGCAAGGAAGGGGACTTTGTCTTGTCCCTGTCAGAATCCCCAGAACCAGAACTGAATCTGACACACTGAACAATCAAACTAAATTTTTGCTGAATGAATTCATGAACGAATATGTTCCAGCTTTACTTTAATTGGAGTCACAATTCAGTCCTCTGTAGATAAATATGACACATGACAACTGTTAGATGCAGGTAACTTCACATGAGAGGGTCCCTTCCTAAATCTAGAACCAAGGGGTTCAGACAACATCAGGAATATATCCCCATGTGTCTGCCATTTGAGGGCCTTTAGAAGTTAAACAGGCCTGGCTGGAGCGGCTCGGTTGGTTGAGCGTCGTCCTGTGCACTGAAAGGTTGCCAGTTCAATTCCCAGTCAGGGCACACACCTGGGTTGAGGGTTCAGTCCCCAGTAGGGGCACGTACGGAACCAATGGATGTTCCTCTCTCACATCTAGGTGTCTCTCTCTCTCGCTCGCTCGCTCTCTCTCTCGCTCGCTCTCTCTCTCTGTGTGTCTGTCTCAGCATGTCCTCAGGTGAGAATGTGGAGAAAAAAAATGTTAAGAGGGACACTGGCTTTATTTTTTGCCCTTTGCAGAAAAAAAAAGTCAATAGAAATGTCTGCTATATACCCATTTATTCATTTTTCATTTTTACTAGTCATCACTACCCGTTTTTTGGTTTGGGTTCAAATCAGAGGCACCTATTCCAGCACTAAAGAAACCAAATTTTTCAAATTCTCTTTATGAGCTAAGTTTTACTTTTAATCACCAAGCTGCTCCCACAGGCTGCAAGGCTATGAACAAGGTGGAGGTCCCTAACCCTCCCCCTCTTGATGCTTAGAAACCATTAAGGTGATGGAGCCTGGTGTTATGAGCTAAGGGCTTGTCATGTACAAGAGTCATCCTAATACTTAATACTTGATTTTGTTGATAACTTCACAGCCTTCTGCACAGTAGGAGTATCCTGAAGTTCTGAGCTCCCTGCACTCTGGGAATCAGACCTGTGCTAATGTATAGATGACCAAATTAATCAAATAAAGTAAGATTGCTCTACTTCCCCTGGAGGTCCATTTTTTTTAATTTTTTTATTGTTTAAAATATTACATATATTAGTACATATATCTCCTTTTTTTCCCCATTGACCTTCCCCCAGCCTCCCCTACCCCCTGTCGCATGCCCTCATCCCACCACCCCCCAGTGTCTTCTGTCCATTGGTGTACTTATATGCATGCATACAAGTCCTTTGGTTGATCTATTTCCCTCCCTCCCCAACACTCCCCAGCCTTCCCGCTGTAATTTGTCAGTCTGTTCGGTGCTTTACTGCCTCTGTATCTATCTTTTTATTCATCAGGTTATAATGTTCTTTAATTTCATAAATGAGTGAGATCATGTGGTATTTTTCTTTCATTGCCTGGCTTATTTCACTTAACATAATGTTCTCCAGGTCCAACCATGCTGCTGCAAATGGTAAGAATTCCTTCTTTTTTACCGCAGAGTAGTATTCCATTGTGTAGATGTACCACAGTTTTTAATCCACTCATCTGCTGATGGGCATTTAGGCTGTTTCCAAATCTTAGCTATGGTGAATTGTGCTGCTATGAACATAGGGGTACATATATCCTTTCTGATTGGTGTTTCTAGTTTCTTGGGATGGAGGTCCATTTTTGACCACTCTTTGAGGGAGGACATCACTGGGGAAAAATTCGATGTTTCTGGTGTGGTTTAGTCCCGGACCATATCATCTCTGACCCTGTAATTCCTGAATGGGCATACTAATTCTTGGTCCCTTACAAAAGTTTTGGCCACCTCTTGGGCTGGTGTATGCAGTAAAGGCCAAGTTCATGGGCTGACCTGCTACTCCCTGTTCCAGAACTAGTCCCACCAATCCCCACTCCACTTCGGTCAGAAACTCTTAATCCAAACTAAAACCAAAGTCACCTGAAGAACTTCTTAATAACACCAATAGCCAAAATGCATGCCAGACCTACCTAATCCAAATGTAGGTAGGTGGGGAGATTGGGCAATTTACTTTCTTAAAAACCTTATAGATGGGCCCTGGCTGGTTTGGCTCAGTGGATAGAGCATCAGCCTGGGGACTGAAGTGTCCCAGGTTCGATTCCGGTCAAGGGCATGTACCTTGGTTGCAGGCACATCCCCAGTAGGAGGTGTGCAGGAGGCAGCTGATCGATGCTTCTCTCTCATCGATGTTTCTAACTCTCTATCCCTCTCCCTTCCTCTCTGTAAAAAATCAATAAAATATATTAAAAAAAATAAAAGAGGATGCTATTGACTTAAATCCTCTTTTAAAAAAATAAAAAAATAAAAATAAAAACCTTATAGATGGTTCCAATGTCTGAACGAGAACTCTGGATGTCTAAGCATCATCTAGTTACTGCCTGAACGTCCTCTCTGATGTACTAAGACTGGTTGAATGACCTTCTCTGGTGGATCCCAAGATTCCCTGTGTTTCCCCCAAGATATTGTCATTAATTGCCTGCTTACTGGACTGTCTCCCCTACTAGTTTTATAAGACTTAGGATGGCAGGAACTATGTCCATTTTGAGTATCCCCAGTGCTTTGCACAGTGCCTGGCAGGTACTTCAAGAAATACTTATCAAATAAATTCAACCAGAAATGAACCAGACTCAGAAATACAGAAAGTGAATGACCATTGCCCCTGCTGTTCCTGACTCCAGGAGACTCATCTACCCACAACCAAACTATCCAAAAGGGACGCCAGGAGGTGGGTTCAGAATTGAACCCCGACCCACCCCAGCATGGTAGTCTCTGTACCTTAGACTCTATCCCACAGGCTGTTTCATGGTATTTCCAACCGGACCAAAAACATACGAGTGAGAAGGAACTGGTCCAGACCAATACTTTCAAAAGGTCTAAGTGACAAGAGATCAAAATTGTCAACATTTTTCCAGGTCCTATGCCCTCCTTGAGAATGTGGTCACTGCACTTTTTGGTCAGCAGCAACAGGCAGCCCCAGACCACTCAGTTTGTAGCTGCAGGCCCACTCCCCTGGGAGAGTCTATTTTGGTAAGTGGTTTGAATGTCCAGAAGAGGGGACACTTTTTATTTCATTCTTTCACTTTCCCTGATGTAACGGTTAGAGAAGCTCCGCAGTGCAGAGGAAGAGCACATGAGTCCTTGCACCACCATTCCCTGTCACCTCGAGAAATATCACGCTTTTCTGAGACTGTCTCCTCACCTGTAAGATACGGGTGCTAATAGCACCTACCTTATAAGGACTGTCGTGGGGATTAGCTTATATTCAAGAAGCAGCTCTTTATCAGGAAGACTTGTACAAATGTCAGTTAGTAATTATTCTGAGTTAGCTGACTTAAACGAGTCTGGACTCCATGCCCACGTGACATGACAAGGCCTCCCACCCCCATGTCCATGCTGCTCTTTGCCTCTGTAGCCACGAGAATAGAAACAGGTCTCCCTCGAGGTCTCTTTTGACTCCATCTCATCTCAACAGGCATATAGCCCCAACAATTCTCTGGGGGCTCCTGTCCCCATTCCTCACCCTCCTCCATAGGCTGACAGGCACCAGGGTGCATTTATAGGGTCAATGCAATCAGCCCCAGAGTTCCACTTATAAAGGGATGAACAGAGCCCCGTGAGAGTTATGTTGTTTATCTCATTAGAACAGGAGGCACATAACTCAAAGCCCATGTGTGTGGTAGGTGGAGGAAGGAGGAGGGGAAGGCAAACGGAGGGTGGAGTCACTGCTGCTGCCTGGGAAATTAAGCTGAAGGAGTCAGCCTGAGGCTGGGGGATATGGAGGAGACAAAAGGGAGACTAGAGGGCAGATCAGTCCTCCCTGGGAACCAAGGCCCTCCATTCACATACCCCACTAAGCAAACTGCTTTTCTGTTACTTTGAGGTGCAACGCCAGTTACAACACACATTCGTGTGCAAGCACCTCACACACACACACAGGAACTCACACACTTGCTGGAGGGGTGGGGAAGAACTGGCTCCACAGAAAAATTTAACAGGATGGACGATGCCTCTATGATCAGCAGAGTCAGACAAATTGCTTGCTACCAGCATTGCCCAAGTTCAGCAGGTGGATACTTAGTGTCATGAGCATCTTTGAAAGCATGAACTATTAAGAACTCAGAAGATGAAGTGGGATAGAAAAGGGAAGGAAGGATGGGATACGAACAGAATTTTAAAAGGTGAACTGTAATAACTTCCTTTACTCCCAACCAAAGCGGAGCGGTGACAGTTCAAGGCCACCCAGAGAAGGGCTCTCCCTGCAGCATCTCCCAGAGGTGCTCCACCAATATCCCAGACCAGAGGCTCCACCCCAGCCTCTATTTCAAAAATTCTAGCTTTCGCCCTTTCATGAAGCATTCTATTGCACTCTTAAATACTGTTCTGTTAGGAATATGCCTACCACTCTCATCCTCCACTGGTAAGTATGCAAAATGGCACAACCCTATTAAGGAGAATTTGGCATATATAGAAAAACTGTGTATGCATTTGCCCTTTGACCCGGCAATTCCATTTCTAGGAATATATATCACAGATGCACATGCAAAAATACAAAAACGTGTTCACTGTAGTATTTTCAATACTAGAAAATGACTGGAAACAACCCAATGTACATCTATAGGGACTTGGTTGAATAAACAACAGTATATCCACACAAAGGACTACTATGAAGCTGTTGAGAAACAGAAAAGAAAAAAAAAAAAAGAGGGGGGTAAAGAAGGAAGCATACATTGCTATGGAATATACTGTTAAGTGAACACAGCAAGGTGGAAAATATGTGCTTAATATACTATCATTTATTTAACACACACACACATATATACATACATAAATATGTTGCATGTCTGCATAGTTTTTAATGTAAAGGTAAACAAAAAACTAAAAATAAAAAGTTACTTAAAAAGAGAGCACAGCAGCCCAGCTGGCATGGCTCAGTGGTTGAGTGTCGACTTATGAACCAGGAGGTCCCAGGTTCAATTCCCTGTCAGGGCATATGCCCGGGTTGCAGGCTCAATCCCCAGTGTGGGACGTGCAGGAGGCAGCCTATCAATGATTCTCTCTTATCATTGATGTTTCTAGCTCTCTCTATCCCTCTCCCTTCTTCTCTGAAATCAATAAAAATATACATTAAAAAAAGAGAGCACAGCAAAAAACAGTGTCAAGAAAAAGAAGAAAACATTGCCTATAGAAAGAGGAAAAAAACAAGGTAAAAGAATAGAGACAGACTTTCTCTGAATATACTATGCTTTATAGATTTGATTTAGAACCATGTAAATATTTTATATGATTACAAAATAGTACTATCCTATATAATAAAAGCCTAATATGCTAAGTGTCCAGTCGGCCATTCAACCAACCAAAGCATAATATGCTAATGATATGCTAAGGCCGCTCAACTGCTCGCCATGATGTGCACTGACCACCAGGGAACAGGCAATCGACCAGTCGACCAGCCACTATGATGTGCACTGACCACCAGGGGGCAGATGCTCAGACTGGTAGGTTAGCTTGCTGCTGGGCTCCGGCCGATCGGGACTGAGCAAGATGGGCCAGACATGCCCTGGAGCCTTCCCACAGTCCCTCCCGGGCTCGCCAACCTCCCATGTCCTTCCCCAGCCCTGATCGTGCACCAGTGGGGTCCCCCGGCCTGGCCTGCACCCTCTCGCAATCCGGGCTGAGGGACACCCCCCCAAGTGCACAAATTTCGTGCACAGGGCCTCTAGTATGAAAAAAAAAAAAAGGAGACATCTACTTTTGGCTAAGATGGAGTATCAGGGCTAGATTTACCCTCCCACCTGAAATAGAAGGAAAAAAAGGAAACAAAAATTTTTAAGATACTGGACATTAGGCAGTGAAGGACAATGATCCCCGAGACACTGGAAACAAACAAGATGGACCCCATTACTGCCCAGCATACTGCCTTGAGAGAGTATCCAGATTATAACTCGAGGAGGAGGAACACAGGTGCAGCCCAGCAGTTGCACAGAGAAAGAGCTGCTGAGATCCACAGCGTCCCCTTTGTGTATTCTGCTCAGTACTGATCAGTGCATGGTTGTAAAGAAACTACTCAATTCTGAGGAAAGAACCATCTGGTAAGCATAGAAGTAACAGTGCTTGGTGTGTACAGGGGCAGGAAATAGTCTGTTCCTACCAGCAAGTTGCAAAAACCTCATGATTCACAGATTACTGGATAGAGTACAGAGAAGGGTCTTGCCTCACTAATGGAGAATAATTAGCCCTAAACTAAGCACTGCTCTAGTTCTACCTAAGAAATCTTAAAAGCAAGACAAAAAGTATCCAACATTTTCCAAGTAACTTAACTGTCCCAAAACAAGCCTCCAGAACACTTACAGGAATACAATACAATACACCCAGCAAGGTAAAATTCACAAAGTCTGGCATCCAATCCAAAATTACAGGCATGTAAAGAAGGTGGAACATCCTATCTAATAAAGAAGGAATATGCTAATTGACCCTCACACCATCGCAAAAATGGCAGCACCCACAGCCAATAAGGCGGGAATATGCTAACTGACTACCACACCCGCAAAAAACGGTGGCGCCCAAAGCCACAAGATGGTGGCACCCAGTCCCCTCAGCCCCGCCGGGGCGGCAGGTGCGCGGCAAGGCCAGGCCTGCCCCCAGGTGGGCCCGGCCGCTCCGTGCACCTGCCTCCGGAGTCCCCCAGTCCCCTCAGCCCCCCAGCCACCCAGGGCCGCCCGAGACTCAGGTAACCAGGGCCGGCCAAGGCTTGCACTGCCAGCAGTGGCAGCAGCAGAGGTGTGATGGGGGCATCACCTTCCCCTGATCACCGGGTCGCCTCCTGCCCTTGAGGGCTCCTGGACTGTGAGAGGAGACAGGCCAGGCTGAGGGACCGCCCCCTCCCCCCCCCCCCGCTCCAGTGCATGAATTTTCATGCAACGGGCCTCTAATATGATCTATAATGAGGAAAAAAATCAATTGAAACGTACACAAAACTGAAATTGATGTTAGAACTAGCAGCAATAACTTTAAAAGTTATTATTTTTTTCATATGTTCAAAAGTTTAGAAAAAACAGGATTTTTTAAAAGACTCAAACTTAACTTCTAGAAATGAAAACTTCAATGTGTGAGATAAAAAACATACTGGGTGGGATTAATGTCAGTTTAAACATCGCCAAATGAAAGATTAGTGTACTTGAAAACATAGCAATGGAAACTATCCAAAGTAAAACCCATAGGAAAAGCGAGTATTTTAAAAAGAAGAGCATAGTGAGCTGTGGGACAACTTAAAACAGTCTAATATATGTATGGTTTCCAAAGTGGGAGGAATAAAAATATGTGTAGAAATAATGGCTGGACATTTTCAAAATTTGATAAAAACTATAAATGTACAGAACCAAGAAGCTCAACCAAACTAAGCATAAGAAACATGAAAACTATAACAAGGCATATCATAATAAAAATTGCCCAAAAACACTCATAAAGAGAAAATATTAAAAGCAGAAAAAGGATCCATGTATTATATAGAGAACAAAAATTGGGATGATTTCTCATCAGAAACAATGCAAGCAAGAAAACAGTGGTTCACTCACCATCACTACAGTACTGAAAAGCATTTGTCAACCTAGATTCTATACCCAGCAAAAAATCTTTCAAAAACCTAAGACAAACTAAAGATATTACAAAAGTTGAATGAATTATCACCAGACCAACACTACCAAAAATGTTAAAGGAAGTTTTTTACACAGAAAGAAAATGATACCAGTTCTAAATATGGATCGACACAAAGAAATGAAGAGCATCAGAAATGGTTAGTACTACAGGCGGTCCTCGGGTTACGTCAGACTCGATGGACGTTGTTCCATGGTTATGTCGCCATCTCCATTTATAAAAAAAAAAAAAAAAAAGTTCTGTCATTTCAACATATGTACATATGTGCTTTATGTTTTTTATTATTTATTTACCACAAGTAAAGGTCAGGAATTGTTATCTTTCTTTTAAATGTTTTTTACTGTTTCACTTCATTACTGCTGTGTATGTGCTCCATGTGAGTGACGTAGGTTCTTATGTAGGTGGGTTCCGACGTACGGCGAAAATCGCGTTACGTTGTGCCATAGGAACGGATCTCCAATGTAACCCAAGGACCTACTGTACATGAGCAATTACATAAGATGTTTTTCTTATTATTTAAAACTTTTTGAAAGATTACTGGACTAAACAAAAATAAAAACAATTGTAATACGAGGTTTAATGCCATGTGTAAAAATAAAATATATGACAACAATTGCACAAAGGTCAACAAGGGAAAAATAAAGATACACTTACTTGTATTAGTTTCCTATTGCTGCTGTAATAAACTGCCACAAATTGAGAGGCTTAAAACAATACCAATTTGTTATCTTAGAAGCCAGAAATCCAAATTCAGTCTCAATGAACTACAGGTATCAGCAGGATTGCATTCCTTCTGTAGTGTCTGGGAGAAAATCTATTTCCTTCCCTATTCTGGGTTCCAGAAACCACCTACATTCTTGGTTTGTGGCCCCTTCCTCTGTTACATCACTTCAACTTCTGTTTCTGTTGTCACATCTTCTGTTCTGACTCTGACCCTCCTGCCCCCTCTTATAAAGACACTTATGATTACATCTGAATAATGTATAATAACCCACCCCCCCATCTCAAAGTCCTTTTGCCATGTAAGGGAACATATTCCTAAATTCCCAGGATTGACATGTAGACATGCTTGGGGGGTGGGGACAGCCAGGGAGAGGTCAATGGGGGAAAAAGGAGACTTATGTAATACTTTTAACAATAAAGAACTTAAATTTAAAAAAAAAAAAAGATGTAGACATCTTTGGGGTAGGAGAGCATTATTCTGTTTACCACCATAAGATTACTAGTATAGAGTATTTATTAATAAAATGTCACTTGAAGGTAAACTGTAATTAAAGATACATACTATAATCATTAAGCAATCACTAAAACAGCAAAACAAACAGTTATAGTTAATAAGCCAGAGGAAATTAGATAGAAATCATAAAAATTATATTATTCCCAAAAAAAAAAAGAAAGTGAAGAAAAAGAGAACAAACAGATTGATAAATGGGAAATAGCAAAATGATGGATTTAAATCTAACTATAATAAAAATCACATTAAATGTAAATGGTCTAAAGACCAATTTAAAAAGCATATTAACACCAGGCCAGTGTTGCTCAGTGGTTGAGCATCAACCTATGAACTGGGAACATGCCTTGGTTGGGACTCAATCCCCAGTAGGGGGCGTGCAGGAGGCAGCTGATCAATAATCCTCTCTAATCATTGATGTTTCTATCTCTCTCCCTCTCCCTTCCTCTCTGAAATCAATAAAAATATTTTTTTAATTTTTAAAAGCGTATTATCACAATACATTAAAAAAGCAAGACAGGCTCTGGACAGTCTAGTTCAATGGATAGAACGTCGGCCTGCAGATTGAAAGGTCCCATGTTCGATTTCGGTCATGGGCATGTACCTCAGTTGCAGGCTCAATCTCTGGCCCTAGTTAGGGCACATGCAGGAGGCAACCAATCAAAGTGTCTTTCACATTGATGTTTCTCTCTCTCTGTCTTTCCCCCTCCCTTCCACTCTCTCTAAAAATCAATGGAACCCTAGCTGGTTTGGCTCAGTGGATAGAGCGTTGGCCTGTGTACCAAAGGGTCCCAGGTTCGATTCCGGTCAAGGGCACATGCCAAAGTTGCAGGCTCTATCGCCAGTAAGGGGTGTGTAGGAGGCAGCTGATCAATGATTCTCTCTCTCTCTCTCTCTCTCTCTCTCTCTCTCTCCCTTCCTCTCTGAAATCAATAAAAATGTAAAAAATAAATACATAAATAAATAATGAAAATAAATAAAAATCAATGGAAAAATGTCCTCGGGTGAGGATTAACAAAAAAAAGCAAGACACAACAATAAAAAATAAAAATCTTGTGGCATAAAGACCCAAATATATTAAAAGTAAAAAGAATGGAAAAATATACACGTTAAAACTAATTTTGAAAAGATGCTAGAATGGCTATATATATATATCAGAGAAAGTAGATTTTATTTTATTTTTTAATGTATTTTATTGATTTTTTACAGAGAGGAAGGGAGAGGGATAGAGAGTTAGAAATATTGATAAGAGGGAAACATTGATCAGCTGCCTCCTGCAACACCCCCTACTGGGGATGTGCCCGCAACCAAGGTACATGCCCTTGACCAGAATTGAACCTGGGCCCCTTCAGTCCTCAGGCCGATGCTCTATCTACTGAGCCAAATTGGTTTGGGCAAGAAAGTAGATTTTAGAATAAAGAATATCAGTAGAAATAAAGGTCATTAAACAATGATAAAGGGATCA
Source organism: Plecotus auritus (assembly GCF_963455305.1). NCBI lineage: Eukaryota > Metazoa > Chordata > Mammalia > Chiroptera > Vespertilionidae > Plecotus > Plecotus auritus. Next base: position 27,771,075 of record NC_137770.1, on the reverse strand, counting down.
ATTTATCAAGAGGACATAACAATTCTAAATATTTATGCAGCTAAACAAAGGTTCAAAATCTATGAAGCAAAAACTAATAGAATTGTAAGGAGAAATAGACAAATTCACAATTATAGTCAAATTTTCAATACTCTCTCTTGATAATCCATAGAACAACTGGGGAAAAATCAGTAAGGATGTAGAAGACTTGAGCAACACTATCAACCAACTTGATTTAATTGATATTTACAGAATTTTCCAACAATAGGAAAATTCACATTCTTTTCCAGACCAAAGAGAATAGTTATCCAAGAGAGACCATATTCTGGACCATATGGAATTAAATTAGAAATAAATAACAGGCATATCTTTGAAAATCCTCCAAATGTTTGAAAACTAAATAACACACTTCTAAATAATCCATGGGTAAAAGAAGAAATCAAAAGGGAAATTAGAAAATGTGTGGATTAGAGTAAAATAAAAACACAATATCAAACGTTATGAAATAAAGCTAAAGTAGTATTTCTATTTAGAAATTATATTTTTAAGTGCCTATAGTAGAAAAAAAGATTTCAAAGCAATGACCACAATTTCTACCTTAAGAAATAAGAATGAGAAGAGCAAGTTAAATATAAGTAAACAAGGGGGGAAAGGTGAAAATAAAGATCAGAGAAGAAACTAGCATACTAAAAATTAAAAAGTATCCTTATACCAAAAGCTATTTCTTTTAAAATATCAATAAAATTGCGCCCTATCCAGTTTGATTCAGTGGACAGAGCTGAAAGGTCCCAGGTTCAGTTCCGGTCAAGGGCACGTACCCAGTTTGCAGGCTCAATCCCCAGCCCTGGTTGAGGCTTGTGCAGGAGGCAATCAAGCAATGTATCTCTCTCACATTAATGTTTTTCTCTCTGTGTCTCTTCCCCTCCCTTCCACTCTCTCTAAAAATCAATAGAAAAATATCCTCCAGTGAGGATTAACAACAACAACAAATATCAATAAAATTGGTAAACTTCTAGTCAGATTGATCAGATAAAAAATTTCAAATTATCAATGTAAGAAATAAAAGAGGAATTACCACCCCAGATTCTACAGATATTGAAAGGATAATGATAGTATGGATCCATTTGCAAATGCTCAAAACAATTAAGGAAAAAATACCAATTATGCATAAATTCATCCGGAAAACTAAAAAGGAGGGAATACTTCCCAACTCCTTATGATGCCAACATCATCCTGATATCCAAACTACATAGACACAAGAAAACTATAGATCAATATCTCTCAAAAAATATAAGAAACTCATTAAAATTTTGCAGCGTGCATCTGACCATATATAAAAAGGATTAATACATCATGGCAAAGTAGGGTTTATCCTAGGAATGCAATGTCAGTTTAATATTCAAAAATCAGAGTGCCCTCGGAGGTCCTGGATCTGTTTCTTGCTTCAACAGTGTTTTGGACGGAACAGACCCAGGGACGCCTCTTCTTCCAGCCTCCGGCCACTCTCCTGCATCTTATCGAGTCACCACCTTCAGAACCACCTCCGGGACCAGCCAACACACTGGGTTTTTTTTCCTACCTTTACTCCTTATTGCCAAACAACCATGAGCTCCCAAATTGGTCAGAATTATTCCACCAAGGTGGAGGCTGCAGTCAACCGCCTGGCCAACCTGCATCTGTGGGCCTCCCACACCTACCTCTCTCTGGGCTTCTAGTTCCACAGCCACAATGTGGCTCTGTGGGGGGGTGGGGGGGAAGGGGGGCCACTTCTTCCACAAGTTGGCAGAGAAGAAGCGCGAGGGCGCTGAGCATCTCTTAAAGTTGCAAAACCAGCATGGTGGCCACATTCTCTTCCAGGACGTGCTGAAGCCTCCCCAAGGTGAGTGGGGCAAAACTCAGGACGCCATGGCAGCCACCCTGGCCTTGGAGAGGCACCTGAACCAGGCCCTTTGGAGCTGCAGGCCCTGGGTTCTACCACGCAGACCCTCAGCTCTGTGACTTCCTGGAGAATCACTTTCTGGATGAGGCGGTGAAACTCATCAAGAAGATGGGCCACCACGTGACTAACATCTGTAGGCTGCCGGCCCCCAGGCTGGGCAAGTACCTCTTCGAAAGGCTCACCCTCAAGCACGACTAGGAGCCTTTGGAGCCCAGAGGCCTTTCAGAGGCCCCTCTGCATCCCCAGGTGTCTGGCTTTTACCTGAGCCTCTTCCCGAAACTACTAGCCATTCTTTTAACCGTCCCGAAGCCCTCTCCCATGCATTGGACCAAATAAAACAATAAAGCTTTTTGCAGAAAAAAAAAATCAATCGATGTAACATCATATTAACAAACCACAAAAGAAATATTGCATGAGCATCTCAATAGACTCAGAAAAATCAGTTGGTAAAATCCAACATCCATTCCTGATTTAAAATGCTCAAACTAGAAATAGGACCACCCTCAGTCTGATAAAAAAACAACTACAAAAACAAAAACAAACAAACAAAAAAAAACAACCTACATCTAACATCATGCTTAATAAAGAAACAATGACCCTAAGCTGGTTTGGCTCAGTAGGTAGAGCATCAGCCTGCAGACTGAAGGATCCCGGGTTCGATTCCAGTCAAGGGCAGCTTTCAGGTTTGATCCCCAGTAGGGGGCATGCAGGAGGCAGCCAATCGATGATTCTTTCTCATCACTGATATTTCTATTTCTCCCCTCCCTTCCTCTCTGAAATCAATAAAAATATATATTTTTTAAAATAATGAAACAATGAATGCTTCCTCTCACCACTTTTACTTAATATTTCACTGGACATTACAGCCAGTGCAATAGACAAATAAAATAAAACTCATCTATATTGAAAAGTTTTCTTAATTTACTAACAACATAACCAATTATGTGGAAATACTGTGGAATCTCTAGAAATCTACAAGAACTAATATGAGTTTAGAAGTTTGCATGATATACAATCAATTTACAAACTTAATTGTACTCTACACTAGCATCAAAAAATAAGAAGTTTAAACTTTTAAAAATCCATTTACAGCAATATCAAAAATATTCTAAGTACTTAGAGATAAACCCAACAGAAATGTGAAGACCTGTATACTGAGAAATAAAAAGTATTGACAGGGGTGAGGAACCAAGATAGCAGCATAGGTAAACACCTAAACTGCTGCCTCGCACAACTATTTCAAAACTACAACTAAAAGACAAAACGGACATCATCCAGAATCACAGGAAGGCTGACTGAGTGGAAATTCTACAACTAGAAGGAAAGAGAAAAGCACAATGAAACTCAGAGGAGCTGCAAGAGGCAGAGGTACTGAGACGCGCACGTGGAGGTGACTGGCAACTGAGTGCGTGGCTGGCTTTCTCCAGCAGGAGGGAGACAAAAGCTCCCGAATGTGCTGAACTCCAGGTCTGGGCGAGACTCTGGTGACCCAGACTCATATGGGGTGAAACTGGACTGTCAGGAAAGAGAAAAGCACACTGAGACTCAGAGGAACTGCGGAAGGCAGAGGTACAGAGGCGAGCGGGCGGAGAGGGCGGACAAGCGGGAGGGAGACAAAAGCTCCCGACTGCACTGAACTCCAGTTCCAGGTGAGACTCTGGGGACCCAGACTCATTCGGGGAGAAAATGGACTGTCTGGCAGCAGACAGAACTCGAGGGCGGCTTTCTCTCAGAGGTGCTTGTAGCGATTACCATGGGACACTGAGACACAGGGGCCTATTAGGGCAGGGCTGATGGGAAACTAATGCTGTCTGCTTCGCCCTGAGACTCTGCCCCATCCAAGCTGAGCAGAGGCTTTTGCAAGTCTTGTCTCAAAAGGGTGTCTCCAGCACAGAAGATCTCCCAGCATAGACACAGCTGATCCTCACAGCCAATTGGCCTGGAGGTCAATTCCTCCCAGTGATACCAACAACAATCAAGGCTTAACTACAACAAGACTGTGCACACAGCCCACAAAGGGGTGCACCAAGAGTGTCCACCTCAGGTAACTGGGGAGGCTGAGCCACTGGGCCCTATAGGACACCTAGCACACAAAGCCACTCTATCAACTCAGGGAAGCAGCCAAAATGTGAAAACAAAGAAACAGGCCACAAATGAAAGAAATGGAGGAAAGCAAATGACTGGATATAGAGTTCAAAACCACGGTTATAAGGTTTTTCAAGAATTTTCTAGAAAAGGCCAATAAATTTAGTGAGACCCTCGAGGATATGAAAAAGGACCAACTAGAAATTAAGCATACACTGACTGAAATAAAATATAATATAGAGATCCAACAGCAGACTCGAGGATCGCAAGAATCAAGTCAAAGATTTGAAATACAAAGAAGCAAAAAACACCCAACCAGAAAAGCAAAAAGAAAAAAGAACCCAAAAATATGAAGATAGTGTAAGGAGCCTCTGGGACAATTTCAAGCGTACCAACATCCGAATTATGGGGGTGCCAGAAGAAGAGAGTGAGCAAAATATTGAAAACTGTTAGAAGAAATAATGACAGAAAACTTCCCCCACCTGGTGAAAGAAATAGACTTACAAGTCCAGGAAGCGCACAGAACCCCAAACAAAAGGAATCCAAAGAGGACCACACCAAGACACATCATCATTAAAATGCCAAGAGCAAAAGACAAAGAGAGAATCTTGAAAGCAGCAAGAGAAAAACAGTTAGTTACCTACAAGGGAGCACCCATATGACTGTCAGCTGATTTCTCAACAGAAACTATGCAGTCCAGACGGGAGTGGCAAGAAATATTCAAAGTGATGAATAGCAAGAACCTACAACCAAGATTACTCTACCCAGCAAAGCTATCATTCAGAATTGAAGGGCAGATAAAGAGCTTCACAGATAAGAAAAAGCTAAAGGAGTTCATCACCACCAAACCAGTATTATATGAAATGCTGAAAGGTATTCTTTAAGAAGCAGAAGAAGAAGAAAAAGGTAAAGATAAAAATTATGAACAAATACATATCTATCAACAAGTGAATCTAAAAATCAAGTGAATAAAAAAATCTGATGAACAGAATAAACTGGTGAATATAATGGAATCAGCAGCACAGAAAGGGAGTGGACTGACAATTCTCGGGGGAAAAGGGGTTTGGGGATGTGCGGGAAGAGACAGGACAAAAATCGTACACCTATGGATGAGAACAGTGGGGGGGGGGGTGGTAAGGGCAGAGGGTGGGGTGGGAATTGGGTGGAGGGGAGCTATGGGGGGGGGGAAAGAGGAACAATTGTAATAATCTGAATAATAAAGATTTATTAAATTTTTAAAAAAGTATTGACAGGAAAAATTAAAGAGATTTATACGTAGGGATAGGCCATATTTGTGGGTTGGAGGACTCAACATTGAGAACTGTCCATTTTCCCCCACTTGATCTATTGATTCCATACAATCCCAATCAAAATCCCACATATTTGTGTGAAAATTGACACACTGATTGTAAAATGTCATGTGGAAGTGCAAAGGTCAAATAACCAAAATATCTTGGGAAAAGAACAAATTTGGAGGGCTAACACACTATCTGATTTCAAGATGCATTATAAAACTACAATAATCAAGACAGTGAGATATTAGTGTGAAGACAGACAAATCAGTGAAATAGAATTGAGAGTCCAGAAATAGATCCACATACATGTGGCCTCTAATTTTTGACAGAGGTACAACGGCAATTCATAACTCAACACATTATGCTGGAACAATTGGATATCTATCTGCAAAAAGACTTCAATCCATATCTTGCACCATATTAAACATTTAATTCAAAATGGATCATAAACCTAAATATAAAACCTCAGTTATAAAGCTTCTGCGGGGAAAAAAAAAACCTTGACCTGGATTAAGGCAACAATTTCTTAGATACAACAAAATCACAACTTAGAAAATAACAAGTTGATAAGCTCAACTTAAATACCTGCTCTTTGAAAGATACTATTAAGATAATGAAAATACAAGAAACAACCTGGAAGAAAATATTTTCAAAGCATATGCCAAATAAAGGTCTTGTATCCCCACTGTATCCTCTTCCACCTCCATCCAACTCACTCCCCCCACCCTGAAATCACCACACTGTTGTCCATGTCCATGAGTTCTTTCTTTTTTCTACTCACTCCTTCCAATCCTTCCACACTCCCCAATACCTTCATCCCCCCACCCATCCCACCCCATCCCCACCACTAGAGCTGTCTGCCTGCTCTCTATCTATGAGTTTGTCCCTATTTTTCTTGTTAGTTCAGTTTTTTCATTAAATTCCACATATGAGTGAAATTATATGGTGCTTGTCTTTCTCTGACTGGCTTACTTCACTCAGTATAATGTTCTCCAGGTCCATCCATGCGGTCTCGAAGGGTAAAATTTTCTTCCTTTTGATGACCAAGAACTATAAAAATTTAATGACAACAAAACAAGCAATCTAATTTTAAAATGGACAAGAGGTGAACATTTTACCAAAGAACATATACGGATAGTAAATAAGCACATGTAAAGATGTTCAATATCATTATTAATTAGGGAATTCAAAGTAAAACCACATTGAGACACAGCAATATAACAGTTAGAATGGTTAAAACTTTAAAAATCTCACCATACCAAGTGTTGGTGTGAATATGGAAGAACTGGAACTCAAGTATATTGCGGGCATGAATATAAAATGATACAACCACTTTGAAAACAAGCTTAGCAGTTTTGTAAAATGTTAAACATACACCTCCTTTACAATCTAGTCATTACACTCCTAGGTACTTTACCCAGAAGAAATAAAAGTACATGTCCATACAAAGACATACACAAATGCTCATAGCAACTTTATAATAGCCAAAAACTAGAAACAAATCCAAATGTCCCTCAAAAGGTGAATAGGTAAACAAAATGTATTCCAACCATACAATGGAATACTACTCAGCATAAAAAAAGAATGAATTATTGATGCATGTTAGAATACGGCAAGGATGCGGGTTTGATTCCTCTCCCCACCCCACCCCACCCCACCCCCCGCACCCGCCCCTCAGGGCACATACAAGAATCAACCAATGAATTCATAAATAAGTAGAACAACAAATCGATGTTTCTCTCTCCACCCCACCCCCTCTCTCTCTCAAAATAAAAAGGGAAAAAAATATTCTCAGCGAGGATTAACAACAACAAAAATGTCCTACTGTTAACTTTGAGTGGTTTTTTTTTTCGTGTTTTTTTCCTTTGAAGTTTTTTTTTAATCTTTATTATTTAAAGTACTACGTATGTCCCCTTTTTCTCCCATTGACCCCTTATAGCCCGCCCCCCCTTTTTTTGTTTTTTTGTTTGTTTGTTTGTTTTTGTTAATCCTCACCCAAGGATATTTTTTCCCATTGCTTTTTTAGAGAAAGAAGAAGGGAGGGAGAAAGCGGGAGAAAGAAAGAGAAACATCAGTGTGAGAAAGACACATTGGTTGGTTGACTCCCCCACGTTCTTGACTGGGACTCAAACCCTCAACCCTTTGGTGCGCCTTCCCACACTCTAACCACTGAGCCAGGGCAACTTTGCGCTTTGATAGCTATTCCTGGTTTATTGGGGGGAAGGGGGGTTATGGCCTTATCATTTTTTTGTTTGTTTGCTAATCCTCACCCAAGGATATTTTTTCATCGATTTTTAAAGAGAATGGTAGGGAAGGGGAGAGATAGAGAAACATTGATGGAGGGCGGGAGGGAGGGGGGGGGAGGGAGGATCAGCCCAAGGTAAGTGAATCAAACCCAAGACCCTTCAGTCCCCAGGCTAATGCTCAAACCCGTGACCCTTCAGTCCGCGGGCTAATGTTCTATCCACTCAGCCAAACCTGCTAGGGCAAGTCATTACCATTTAGACATACATACTGAAACATTTACAGACAACAACAACAACAACAACAGCAACAAAAATAAAAAAGATTTGACTAGCTCCAAAATAACCTGAGGTCAAGGAGGGAAAGGGGAGGAGAGTGTAAATGAAACAAGATTGGCCATAAATTGGTCATTGTTGACTCTGGGTGATAAATACATGGCGATTCATTTTATTATTCTCTCCGCTTTTGCCTGGGTTTGAAACTCATATAACAGAAAGTTTTAATTACCTCCCTAATCTCCACCCAGTCCTTTTTTTTTTTTAAGAGTAACTTTATTCGTTTTAGAGAGAGGAGCATCAATGTGAAAGAGAAACATTGATCAGTTGCCTCCCGTATACCCAGTCCGGTGATAGAACCGCAGCCTGGACATGTGCCCTGACCTGGAATCGAACCCCAGTCCAGAGCGACAAAAGTCAGCGAGTGTCTGGGAAGAACCCCTGCGCGCTGTACAGCCTGCCCCACCCGACCTGCGTGCAGGGACTCCCAGGCCAGCCCTGGCCCTCCTCCATCCTAACCCAGCACGCCCGAGGGAGCGGGCCCGGCTCACCTGGGCCGCGGTGCCTCTTCTCCATCCAGATGTAGCAGTTGTTCTGGGCCACCCCGGTCTGCGAGTCCAGGAAGGGCAGCCGCACGCTCCGCTCGGCGCACAGCCGCGAGTTGTAACTGCGGCAGTGCTCGATGGCCTCCTTGTAGAACTGGTCCCCGAGCCTGGCAGGCGACAGAGAGGAGGAATGAGGCCAGGGGACACGACACGCAGCCAGAGGAATGCCACCCACCCGCCTCGCTGGAAGAGCTTGTAGTCCTGAAGGCTAATGAGGACCAAGGGCCTGGCCCACGGGCAAAATCCAACTCGGTGTCCGGTCTCCACCAGTTCTGTTTCCCTGTAAGGAACCCACCAGGAAACGTAGAAACCTCTTTAGCAAAGAACCTAGGGCCCCCGAGAATAAACGGTGGGAATGAATAAACCGAGACCTCATTTAAAATGGAGTCTGGAGCCTAGAAGTGAGAACTCTCTCAGGACCAAGCCGTCCTAGACCAAGCCGCCCTGGTGGCCGCAGTCCTCCAAGTCACACCACGCGCTGCTATGGACTCCAGCAGGAAGTGATGCGGCAGCACAGCCTCAGCTGGAGGAGACGCCTCCTGCCCAGCCACCGCTCAGCCAATGGGAGGCTGACAGAGTCAGGCAATGAAAAGTCACAATACTTCCAACTTTCAGTTTTGCCAATGGACTCTTCCATTCCAACAGCCCCTCCCAAGCCCATAAAGGGTTCCTCTCCTTTGTTTCTGGGATTTGGACAAGATTCACCATTAGATAGCGGCCAGAACTGCCAATTCTTGTGTTGTTCCCCAAAGAACCAACTTTGTTGGAGAAATACCTGGCCATTTGTTTAACTAAGAATGACAAGTCCCTGTTCTTGGAAGCATGAGGTTCCGTTTCAAAAGGGAGGTAGCTCTGAAACAACCTTGTGCATGGGATCTACTGGAACAGCAGGCTTCTACAGCTCCCTCATTAACATCCCCCAGTAGACACACTTTGTTCTCAGTGATTGCCAGAAAAAGTCTAGAATGAACCCTACTCCCCAGCATAGATGCACAGATTTCCATTACAATAGAAGAGAACTCTCTAAGACTTAGAAGGACAGAGGAGACATTCCATGAAAGGAGAGCTATGATAAAGGGAAGGAGGTGAAGAGGGGCATGAACCAGTCTTTTAAAACCACACACTTACAGAAAAATAACTTTCTGCCCTGGCCGTTGGGCTCAGTGGATAGAGCATCGGCCTGTGTACCAAAGGGTGGCAGGCTCGATTCCTGGTCGAGGGTACATACCTGGGATGCAGGTAATCAATGCGTCTCTCTCACCTCTCTCATCTCTCTCTCTCTCCCCCCCCCCCCCCCGCCCCCTCACCTCACTTTCTTCTACTCTCTCAAAAAATCAATGGGAAAAATATCCTCAGGCCTGGCCAGTGTGGCTCAGTGGTTGAGTCCTGACCAATAAACCAGGAGGTCACGGTTTGATTCTTGGTCAGGGCATATGCCCAGGTTGCGGGCTCAATCCCCAATGGGGGCGTGCAGGAGGCAGCTGATCAATGATTCTCTCTCATCATTGATGTTTCTATTTCGCTCTCCCTCTCCCTTCCTCTCTGAAATCAATAAAAATATTTTTAAAGTGTGTGTGTATATATATATATATATATATATATATAGATAGATAGATAGATAGATAGATAGATAGAGACCTACGCCCAACAGCCAATCAGAGTGAGTATGCAAATTAACCTGAAAAGATGGCGGGGGCCGGCCCCTCAGCCACTCAGGGTCTGTGGGAGTTGGAGAAGTTGGGGGCCAGCACCTGAGGCTGGCTGCAGCCAGGGAGACCAAGAAGCAGCCTACCCCGTGATCACAGGCCGCAGCCAGCAGCAGAAGCTGCCCGCCCCATGTCCTGGGGGAGACGGAGAAACCGGGCCCCAATGCCTGAAGCTGGCTGCAGCCCGGGAGACAAAGAAGTCGCCTTCCCCGGTGATCCCAGGCCGCAGCCAGCAGCAGAAACCTCACATCCGCCTCCCCCACCTCCTGGGGGAGACAGAGAAACCGGGCCCCAGAGCCTAAGGCTGGCTGAAGTCGCCTTCCCGGTGATCCCAGGCCGCAGCCAGCAGCAGAAACCTCACGTCCGCCTCCCCCACGTCCTGGGGGAGATAGAGAAACCGGGCCCCAGTGCCTGAGGCTGGCTGCAGCCCGGGAGACGAAGAAGCCGCCTGCCCCATGATCCCAGGCCGCAGCCAGCCGGAGAAGCCGTCGGCCTTACATCCGCCTGCCCCACGTCCTGAGGGAGATGGAGAAACCCCGTCCCAGTGCCTGAGGCTGGCTGCAGCCCGGGAGACGAAGAAGCCACCTGCCCCATGATCCCAGGCCGCAGTCAGCCGGAGAAGTCGCCCACACTGCATCCCAGGGAAGACAGAGAAGCTGCCCACCTGCAGTCCAGGTGCCAGCGCCTGAGGCTGGCTACAGCCTAGTAGGCAGAGAAGCCGCCCACCCGGGGTCCTGGGCACCAGCACTTTCGGCTGCAGCCCAGGTGAAGCCACCTGCCCACCATCCCCTGCAGCTGCAGCTGGCCTGGGCACCTATGGCTGACCAGAGGGAGGGAAGCCCGGATCCCAGGTGCCTTTGGTCGGCTGGAGGAGGGAATCCTGCGTCCTGGATGCGGGGCCAAGGCAGAGGTGGTTAGGGGCAATCAAGCCAGCAGGGGAGCAGTTAGGGACAATCAGGCTGGCAGGCAGAAGAAGTTAGGGGCAATCAGGCAGTCAGGCAGTCAGGCAAGCAGTTAGGAGCCAGCAGTTCTGGATTGTGAGAGGGATGTCCGATTGCCGGTTATCCCCTGAGGGGTCCCAGATTGGAGAGTGTGCAGGCCCGGCTGAGGGACACCCTCCCCCTTCCCTCCCCCCCATGCATGAATTTCGTGCACCAGGCCACTAGTATACACATATATATCTATATATATATATATATATATATATATATATATATATATATATATATCCTCAGGTGAGGATAACAAAAATAAATAAATAAACAAAGCTCAATAGAGCTTTAAAAAAAAAAAAAGAAAAAGAGCTTTCTGATGATAAATAAAAGAAGCATTTAAAATAATAATAGTTGATTTTGAACTCAAAATAATTCAATTCAAAACCTAGAAAGACCTTTCTGGTTTTCTGGAGTGATGATCTGATTAAGCACCACTTAAGTAAATTGTATATTCCTGAATCATTGGTATCCTTGGACATGTGGTGATGCTACTAATTTTAAGATAGTATCATTTTCAAAGGCCAAAAATATAACATTGATAAAAACTGATCAAATGTAAGGCACATATCTAAAACTCATATAAAATAATATTGAAGGTCAACTGTAATTGAAAATAATTCAATGAAATGTTTAAAGTTATAGCAATAATATTCATTTCGCCTACCAAATTAATAAAGAGTAAAATTTTTGAAATGTAAATCACAAAAATAATCAATGAGATCAAATACCTAAGGAATGAAAGATAGGCACATGTTGGAGGTTAATAACTGGCTCCTGAAATACACATGTCATAACATAGTCATTGCCAGGTGAACTTGAGCCTCTTCACAGAGAGGAGGAGACCGGAAGGGAAGAGCCTGGGAACGCAGGGCCAAAGGGAGAATCAAGTAGCTCATTTTGAAGCAACATTATGAATGTCCCTTTGTTTTGATTCTATGTAGATTTGAAAAGCCAAAATCAGGGAGGGAAAGTCACTAAGTTAAAAATAATATACCTCTTAACCAAAATATTTAGAGGAATAAAGAAAGCAAATTTTAAATGAAATTTTCCACACTTCTTTATTGTTAAGTCAGTGGATCAGAGTCTACCAAAGAATTTAAAGCAAATTTCTCATTCTGGGAGGATACAATCCTTGCAGCTTCTGAGGCATCATTTGGAAATTACTTACTGATATGCCCCCTTTAAAAAAAAATCTCTTTATTCCTTTTTCACCTCTGAATATCTTCACCCACCAGGAAGACAAAACGTGCTCAGAAAGTGTCCTAGCAGTTGAAAACCAAACTGTAATCAAATTATAATAATTACACAGCTGCAACTGATTTGGGGAGGGGATGAAAGCCTATTAAATGCTATAAAACGTAACAACACATATGCTGATGTAATCAAGGCTGGTAACAAGGATCATGAGATTGATCAAAAATAAAGAAACATTTCCTACAAAGTTTCGCATGTGTGTCCCACCAGCTTAAATGTCTCCTCCTGCTAAAGCAATGTAGCTCAGTGTAACAGAACTTCAACGGCAGCGCAGCCCAGGCAAGGCGGCGTCGCGTGGCGAGGGTGCCCCAGATGCTCCAGCTCCCCTCCACAACACAGCGACCAGCCACGCCACACTGATGAGAACTGACAAGAAAGAACACGTGACAGGGAGGTGTCCAATGTGAGAAGCAGTTATCTGTTTTCCCACAATCTTTGGACAGACTGCCAAAAGAGATATTAACTATTCCAACCCCAGAAAGTCTGCAAAAAGATAACCCATTAAAAAAAAAAAGAAAGAAAATTGTACACTAAAACTCATGGACTGGAGAGAAGAGGGTCTCCATTTTCAAAACAAACTTCTGGAAGCCAAGACAAAAGAAATCTATAGTAGGCTCTCAAATTAGACTTTTCCTGATATGCTCGTAACTCACTTCCAACAGCTTCAATCCAAAAGAGAGGAACAAGAAAGTGAACTTGCTGAAAATGAAAAGTAAGACTCCTAGCTGGTTTGGCTCACTGGATAGAGCGTCGGCCTACGGACCAAAAGGTCCTCGGTTCGATTCCGGTCAAGGGCACATGCCCGGGTGGCGGGCTCAATCTCCAGTGAGGGGGGTGGGTACAGGAGGTGGCCGATCAGTGATCCCCTCTCATCATTGGTGTTTCTGTCTCTCTCTCCCTCTTCCTTCTTCTCTGAAATCAATACAAATATATTATTTTTAAAAAAGAAAAGAAAATGAAAAGTGAGGTTGGCCAAGTCCGTGCCCGATGCGGAGTGGAACAAGAAAGTCAAACAAAGTGGTGCACTGAATGAAAATTAATTTCATCCTAAATACTTTCCACTTTCATAACATGCAATGTTATTAGTAACAGGCATGTAGGGGTGTATTTTTAAACGTAATCTTTGTGTGGATAATACCTCCCTTATGTACACAGAAAAGGCTTCCTGGGGACTGGAACAACTGTATTAAAGATTGAAGCTGCAAAAATGTGACATCCAACACCCTCTCTGCCATCCTCTCCAGGGAAGTCACTTTTAAACAGACCAGGCGATGGCAGAGATTTGGAAACAAAACATAAAGCCTTTTTCAAGATATGCGGAGGAGAAAAGAGGCTTGAACCTCCTTGGTAAATTCAAGCAGCTCTTCTCCAAAAGTTTATTAGCCAAAATCTTCAGAAGGCTTGCTCTGCCGTCTAGAAAAAAAATAATGGCCAGGTCTCCCTAACCCATGGAACGCAATTTAACAGGAGAGAGGACAAGTGTCCTTTTCAATACGGTATTTCTTTAAAAAAAAAAAAAATACCCCACAGTGATAGGATCTCAGGGGTGACATTTGCATTTGAGTTGCAAGGGGCAGCGGGAGCAAGGAAAAATTGGCAGCGAAGGATTCAGTTTGTGAAGTGGTGACCAGCGTGCCCCAGGCTGGGTCAGGCACAGCCAAGCCTCAGCCATCACCTATCCACACCAAACCAAGAGGGCTGGCTTTCCTGCTGGATGATAGACATCTGAGGCTGGCACGGACAGAGTAGAATGATGTTCTCATCTGCAGCTGACTTCAGGCTACTCAAGACTGCAATCAGAAGCGAGAAAGGCCAGGCGAACCAATCGCTGGGCTCTCATCTCGGGCTGCCTGGTTCTGGGGCTTTGTGAGGGGTGAGATCCCTCAGGAACCCACCTGGAATGAAAGTAGCCCAGCTGTGAGAGTGCTCCCATGACCCTCCTGGAGCACATCTGTGGAGAAATGGATTCCAGGGGCCAAAGAGGATCCACGGTGGAAAAAGAGAGACTTCTCCTAAATGAATGCCAATGAGGCTCTAACTGTGATTTCCAGGGCCCATAGCACGCACACCCCTCAAGACTCTTGCTCCTCTCCTTCCTCACACTTTCACTTCCCTCCCCCTTGAGACCTGATTGCTGTTCTCATAGATTCCAGACCCAGTCCTCCGACCCAGACACCTGGGCTCTCTGGCTCGTCACTGTCCCTCTGGTCCTGGGTTCTGACCCAAGGACAGACATCTTGCCTTACCTCAAACACCTGTCCAAAAGCAACTTCCTCATCTCTTGCCAGAACCTGCTCCCTCCCAGAACCTGCTCCCTCCCCGGCGCCTCCATTCTTCTAGGGTTGGGGGTGGGGAGAGGAACTGCTCTCCTATCTCCCTAGCAAGCTGTCCTTGGCCTTTCCCTCTCCTTCACTCCATCTGGCACTGAATTCTTTCCTTTCTTAGGGTTTGTCCCTTTTCCTCCATTCCCACTGCATGGCCACAAATCCCCTTTGACTGTAAAAAAGGACCTTGGCCCATCACAGTTATTTGTGTACAAAAACAGGGATCAGCAGAGATAAACAGAAGCCCTGGCCCACGGCAGGATTTCTGTCCCCTCCTTCCCCTGGGGCTGCTCTTTGGTGTGTGGCCACCTGGATTTTCTGCTGTCCCACCCGGCTACCCATACTTCCACAGCCGCCCACAAACACAGCAAAACTCATCTACACCAATAGACTGACTTCCTCCTGTTTGCATTTAAGTATGTTTAGCTGAGGCATGGAAAACCATCTCCCATTTATGTAACGTTTATTTTGTGTGTTTTTTGTTTGTTTGTTTTGTTTTAAAATACATTTTTTACTGATTTCAGAGAGGGAATCGAACCATGACCTCCTGGTGCGTAGGTCGACCCTCAACCACTGAGCCATGCCGGCCGGGCTCTGTAGTGTTTTATAACTAGCAAGAGAGGGGCAATATTGGGCAAGGTGGGAAGCTTTTCACTTTCTTCATAGTTACACTGTCCCTACAGCTGCCCTTGACACAAAGCCAACTTTAGTGTTTGCTATGGACTGAAATATGTGTGTGTCCCCCCTCCCCCCCCCCGCCCCGCCCAAATTCACATATTGAAGGCCTAACCCTCAGTGTGGGTATTTGGAGATGCAACATTTGGGGATGAAGGGATTAGTTCCCTCATAAGAAATCTCCTCTCTTCTCCTCTCCCCTCCTCTCTTCTCCCCTCCTCTCCCCTCCTCTCCCCTCCTCTCCCCTCCTCTCCCCTCCTCTCCCCTCCCCTCCCCTCCCCTTCCCTTCCCTTCTTTTCTCTTCTCTCTCTCTCCTCCATCCCCCATGTGAAGAGACAGCATGAGAACAGCCATCTGCAAGTCAGGAAGAAAACCCTCAACCATCACCAGAACTAGCCTGTGCTGCCACCCTGGTCTCAGATTTCCCAGCCTCCAGAATTGTGAAAAATAAATGTCTGTTGTTTAAGTCATCCAGTCTATGTTTGTTTTGTTATAGCAGCCTAAGCTGACTAAGACAGTGTTTCAGTATTTAAAATAGGAAAGGGCTATAGGTAATGGGTAAGAGATTCCAATCCCCTTCCTCCCTCATCCTGTCCCCTTCCAACAAAGACAACAATAATACTACTATTAATAATATCAATTTCAACTCAATTCATTGCTTAATATTTGTCTTCCCTACTAAACTGAAAACTCCACGAGGGCACAGACCACATTCACAGGGCCACTGCACACAGCCACGCAGGACTTGCACTGAGCAACAGCACCGCTCACATAAACTTCAACATGAAAGGCTCCCCCTGGGGCGGTGCATACTTGACCTTTTTATTGATTTACCCCAGTGTCCTGTACAGAGCCCAGTACACAGTAGGTGCCTGATAAGTCTTTGTTGAATTGCTTCCAACAATTCCTCTGCCACTCGCCTATGGTAGGGGTTTAAATGAGAGTGGTAAAGCATATGCGGCATGCATGGGCGTGGTCTCCTGAGTTTTTTGCACATATATGTTGGTGTTTTAGATCGCATGGCTGTCTACTTGCAACTTTAGGAAAAAAATACGAATGTTTGCAATCGCTCTCACTTTATTCAGCTCCCAGGTTATTGCAGCAGGCTCCTGACTACAATCCCTGCAACATTTCTCCTACCCACCCTGACAAAAAGAACTCTCCCTCAAACCCAGCGTTTAGTCTTGGACTTCTCAGTATAGTAGCCCAGATGGCTCTCAAAGGTGCCCAAATTCCTCTACCAAGCCGTCAAGGCCCTTGGAGAGTTATGGCGGGAGGGGGGGGGGGAGGGGGGGCGTGTTAGGGGTATGGGGAGCAGAGGGAAAAGGACAGAGACTTGGAATCAGGCAGATCTGAGTCCAGCTCCACCCCTTGCTGGTTGTACAACCCCGAGGCAAGTTACTCATCCTCCCTGAGTCTAAATTCTACTTCCCACATGTGGGTATGATCAGTGGTAATTCCTTTCTCCTTCCCTCAAAGAGTAATATTATCTGCCACTTTGTGAATGACCCTCTGCCTGGGCTGACCAGTGTCCGCCACGTGGAACACATACACACCACACTCACTACTGCAGTGCCTTCAAGGCTGTTCTGTGACCACCCAAACTTCTGTCCTAAGACAGAAGGCAGTGGGGTGGCAGAGGTGGAACCTCAGGCATCCAGGAGAACACCGAAATTGTTGCGTAATGATCCCAGAAGTCCGCAGCCTGCCCCAAATGTAGAGACCGCATCTGGCTGTTTGTCACTTTGTCCCCAAGCCCAGCACAGCTTGCCATGTTGAAGTGAATGAAGAAATAATGGATGAATAATCTGATCTTTCCACATACATGAAGCAGACAGCCCTACCCCTGGACTCCACCAAAATGCTTCCTCCCACCTGGAATCCTTGCCTCCTGCCCTTGGTCTGACTGAGTCCTGCCTCTTCTAGAAAGCCTCCCAGCCAATAATGCTTGCTCTCTGCATTCTCTGAGCTCCCCGCGTGTTTCACCTGTGTTTGCCCCATCTGAACTGCCCTCCTCATCTCTCCCCACCCGATTAATTATAGCATCTTGAGGACAGGAACTAAGAGTTCCATACTCGGCACTACTCAACCAAGCATAATGCAGGGAATTCAGAAGCATGTGGTCAATATGGATTGCTTGATTGAAACATCATGCCATCCCTTAGCAAACTAATGGAAGCTTCACAGTTGAGAGAGGCTTAGGACACTAGACGTTTCTCCATATGAAGTTATCTGGCTTCTCCACAGCACAGGATTAGATTTGAAAACAGGTATCCTACAAGTTCAAATCCTACTGAATTTTTCCTAGGATGTTCACTTAAGCTCTTGGGGTCTTTCCATTTCTCCATCTACAATATTCACACCACAAGATGCAGAGATTCTCCTTCTCTGAACTTTACAAGAAGCTCACTATGTGCTGTCATCTGCTGATGCAGGAAGCATCCCTTGGTGCTTATCAAGCATGCCATCACCCCACTCTCCAGGAGAATGGCCTAGGGCTCTGGATGCAAACTTAGGTTTGTGGCAGAATCAGTGGGGGTGGGGCGGGCGGGGGGCTGTGAAATTCTGATTCTGTAGGCTTGAGATGTGATCTAGGTATCTGTATTTCTGACAGATCCCCCAGTGATTGAGAAATCTGAAACTCGCTTATCTAAAGATAGCTCTCCAACCTCCAAAGCAAGGACATGAGCAAGAGGGCCTTGTGAGGCTCTTGGGCCATATTTTAATGGCAGAATTGGAAGGCCCAATGAACTGACTGTAACTCGGCTGGTTTAGTTCCTGAGGGAAATTTTTCAGGCAGGTGGCATGGGTTAACCTGGAAGCACTAACCTGTAGCAGACTTCGTCCTTAACAAAGCATCCAAGAGGCCTGGTCAAGGCATCCTTAGAGTGGTCACCCTGACAGTGATTCTGACTTTCATAACATCACAGGAAAGGCATATTGAGGACAAGGGCGCTGCCTTGCAAAAGCTGTCAGATGAAGACTTTGAACCCTAAAACCCCCATTATGACTTGAATGCCACTCAGTCTGACGTTTGGGCCCGCTAGACCCAATAAATTCCTTTTGCGGCATCCACTCTGGTGAAGACTTTTCAGGGCCTTATTATGCAAAGCTATCTAAGCAAGACAGAATTTATATTGAACCTGGCCATGATTTCTGAGCTGCCGCTGGGTGTTCTGATGACATATGCAACTCAGGGTTGAAGACAAGGGGCTGCCAAGGACAAGAGACTGAAGGACGGAGGAAAGCAGAGTGGTTCCTTCCAGTAAATAATGGGAGTGTGGGGGGGACGGTCAGGAAAGGGGGGTGCTCTGGGGAGGGAGAAGACTGCAGCTTTTCTGTGTCCCAGGTTTGCCTTCCAAATGGCATCCAGACGTGACAAAATAAATGTCTCCTCCAGAGACTAAAAAATGTGTAGAATGCAACCAACTTTCAAAAAGTAAAAAAAAAAAAAAAAAAAAAAAAAAAAGATTGCTTTATCTAGGGTGAAGCATACCTAGAAAAAAACACACACCCATCACAGAAACCTCATTGACTGGAAAATATTTTTACGTTCCTGGATTCTAGGCTGAGTCCTTTCTGAAACCCCAACGATAAGCTGGGCACCAGTATGCTGTCCCCTGGGTGTGATTGTCAGCAGAAGCTCACCACTGATCAGAGACAATTCTTGGACAAACACATCCTCAGAGCCCATCTTTGTTGCTGGAATCGAAGGGCCTCCATGCTGCCTCCTCCAGTAAAGGGAATATTGACATTTAAAACACAACCACAAAGGACACATGCTTCTGCAGTCAATTCTCAACACAGAAGACCAAATGATCTTTTTTAAATGGAAATCAGATTATGACAGTCTCCTCCTTAGATCCCTCCAATGGCTTTTCATTGCACTCACAATAAAATCTGAACTCCTTCCCATGACTGCAGGCCCCAGACTATCTGGCCATGCCCACCTCTCCTACTCCACCTTGTCTCCTGCTCTCCTTGCCTACTGGACTCCATCCTCACTGTACTTCTTTCCATCCCTCTAATATACCAAGATCATTTCACCTCAGGACCTTTGCATATGCTACTCCCTCCTCCTGGTATACATTCCTCTCAGATCATCTCCTGGTTGGCTTCTCCTTCTCCTTCTTCAACCTATCCCAGTGGTCGGCAAACCACGGCTCGCGAGCCACATGCGGCTCTTTGGCTCCTTGAGTGTGGCTCTTCCACAAAATACCACGGCCTGGGCGAGTCTATTTTGAAGAAGTGGCGTTAGAAGAAGTTTAAGTTTAAAACATTTGGCTCTCAAAAGAAATTTCAATCGTTGTACTGTTGATATTTGGCTCTGTTGACTAATGAGTTTGCCGACCACTGACCTACCCTATCTAGGGTAGCCCACTCTATTCAACTCCTGCTCTAGCCCTTGCTATCTCCTGTGCTACTTTATTTTCTTCATAATACTTACCACTTTCAAGATTTTTTCCTCCTTTCTCTCTTTGCCTGCTGATTGTCTCTACATAAAATTGTGAGCTCCGTGAGATGAGGGTCTCCCTTCCCCGGTATAAGACTGGATCCCTTAACCTAACGCAGGATTTGGCACATAAGAAATGTTTAACAGATACACTGAACAAATAAATAAAAGATCTAGGTCTACCTCAACAGACAGTTTGGATGGTATGGAAGCCTGATCTTCCAGAGGGCAAGATGGTCAGTGCTGGGAGAGGCCCCAGGGCAGGGAATGAGGCTCACACTGCCAACTTCTCCCTTCTGGTTCTCTCTGCCCAACACACTCCCCTGACAGTAGGTTAGGGACCCATTCCACTGCCCATATGTGACTCTTACTCATGACCCCACAATGCCACCCCCACACTCCAAAACCTGGAGAGAAATGAGGCCAAGTGGATAAATGATGCCATTTGCGACATCAGCCACTCTTTTCTATGCCCCAAAAGGACATTTCCAGGCCTGATATTAGCACTGTAAAGTAGTAGTGCCAGAAGATGGTCCCCAACGTAGCAACTCCATGTCCCTTAAAGGGCCTCTCTCTGAATTAACCTCTTCTGTGTATTCTTTCTCAGAAAACTGATCCATGTCCTCATCCAGAGCCCTGAGCCTACGGGTAGTGGCAGGGGCAGGGGCAGCATGGGGGTGGGGAAGCACTACTTGACGGGAAATCAATGGAAACCTGAAGGTCAACCGGAGGGTGCTGTCTCCTATCATGCACCTGCTGGGATGGGATTTGTGGTCCTGACCTTGCTGGAGGACCTCTGCCCTCCTGTCAGAGTTGGTTAAATCAGCCCGCAGAAGCAAACACCAAGTGATCTCCAGGCGTCCTTCTCAGGGACATCAAGGCAAACACTGAGTCTCATTTAACCTGCCACGAGGCTCACAGTCACCCCAATTTCTCTTGGCAGCCACCTGTACAAACAATCTTGGGCCTGCTATTTTTTGAGGCACACACTTGGAAACCTTTTAATAAGGACAGAACCAAGCCAGGCTGACCAAGAGGCTAGTCATGTCCCCAAATTTGAGTTCTCTGATGAAAATGGTACAAACATCCTGGGGCCCGGCCAGTGTTGCTCAGTGGTTGAGGGTTGACCTGTGAACTGGGAGGTGATGGGATGGTTCAATTTCCAATCAGGGCACATGCCTGGGTTGTGGGCTCAATCCCAGTAGGGGACGTGCAGGAGGTAGTCAATCAATGATTCTCTCTCATCATTGATGTTTCTATCTCTCTTTCTATCTCCCTTTCTCTGTGAAATCAATAAAAATATACTAATATTTATATCCTGGGAAACCAAAACCAAAAGAAAGGTGAAATACCTAAATCTGCCCTTGTAATGACAAAGGATATCAAACCTCCATACTGCTTAGGAAGGTCTATTCTTCCCATCCCACCAACTATAAAGGGAACATGACTAAATTTAGAATCTGATCCTCCTTTCCTCGTGAACCCAAGTCCCTTCCCTTCCCTTCCCTTCCCTTCCCTTCCCTTCCCTTCCCTTCCCTTCCCTTCCCTTCCCTTCCCCCTCTAGTCTTCTTCCCTCAATCTTTCCACCTCAGCAAAAGTCACTTATTATACAGGTCAGGAGCAAAGAATTCAGCCCCCATCTCCAATCCAAAAGTTAAAGATGAGTCTAGTATAAAAATGAGGAAGAGTCACCTGACTCATATGTATAGAAGGATGACATGATGATGTTAATAATATTAATAGCAGCATGGCCACCATTTATTGAGCACTTACTATGTGTGCCAGGCACATTTCTAAGCACTTTACTATTCCCCCTATTTCACAGACAAGAGAAATAAGATACAAGCCCAGGCAATTTCAGACCAAAACCTTGCTCTAGCCACTATTCTATCAGCCTCACAGGGCCCATTGCCCCTTCACAGTGGGTTGTGCCTCCAGGACTAGAATAACTTGAACAACACTTTTTGTTCTGGAGGCACCGGTCTCTCTAAGAGCATTACTGATTTGCTGGGCAATCTTAACTATTTCTCTTTTTTGCGCCTGGGTTTGCCAAACTGCCAAACTGTCCAGATGTCAACTTTCCTATCCAGAGCCACCTCCCAGTAACTCAAGAAGTGGGTCAGGGATGGGGCTGCCTGAAAAGACACCATGAGAGAAATGCAAAATGTATGATGTGGTTTAGAAACCAAATATATCCCCAAGTGAGTAAGGAGTGATGGACCCTGAGAGGCCCTGTGGTTCCAAATACCTACTGACAGGAGGAAAAGAAAGATGCCAGATTCAAATAACTAAAGAGCCAGATTTAAGAATCCCAGAGGGTCAGAGATTGTCCAATCTGGTGCTTCAGTTGTATTACAAGGAAAATCAATAACCAGAGAGGTGAAGGGATTTCCCTCAGTCACACAGGAGCAGTGCCGACGCTAGACCGTGTCCAGGTTCCTAGTTGAGGGACTTCTCCAGGTGTATAGCAGGGTCTGCAAACCACAGCCCATGGGCCAGACCTGGCCCACCATGAATGTCTGTAAGTCAAGTTCAATAGGAAGGCAGCCATGCCCGTTCGCCTGCATATTGTCTGTGGCTGCTTTCACACTACAGTGGTAGAGTTGAGGAGTTCCAGCAGATCGAGTGGCCTGCAAAGCCTAAAATATTTACCTATATATTTACCTAAAATGGGCCTTTACAGAAAAAGTCCGCTGACTTTTAGTTGATAGGGTAAGACTTGAATAATGAAAAGGCTCCATCCTTGGAATGAGAGAAAGTAGAATGGGAGGCTCCAGAGCCACACAGCTTAAGCAAATCTTTTTACAATTATCCCAGCTTGGTACAACTTAATAAAAACCCATAAATACAGTTAATGCTAAGGAAAACAAGCACTAGCTCACCCTACCTATTTAATAATGATTGTTAACTACAGCAAGCAAAACTCAACACTGAAAATTAATTTTCCTGGCTTCCCCTGAAAGCCCTTTTTCATTTGGGAAATGCTTTCGGCCAGTGGGCGAAAGGACGCTTCTCACAGATGCACAGGCCTCACTTCCTCCTGGTGGGTGGAAAAGGGCTATAGCTGAGGCAGTGGGGGAAGAGAGAGAAGTGCCCCTCCCTGGGGTGTTCTCTGTCATACAGGATGGTGCCCCTTGCCTCCCTCACTCCAAATAAAGTCAACAGCCCCCAGGTACCAGCCAAGGCTCCTATCCAGGCTTCCTTGACCTACAGTGCCTCCCTGCCTGGCTCACCCATCTCTCTCCTCTCCAGAGGATCAGCATAAGGCTCACAGAAGCATCCCAGCCCTCAGCTGTTTTGGTGAGGACATTCTATCATCTCATGTGGGCGTGACAGGCTAATGGGGGAATCAAGGCTGGACCTCGATCCCAGGTTGAAGTTGCAACTTAGTCGTTGTAGGTCTTTGACAAGTCTCTCAACCCCTCTGGGCCCCAGGCTCTCATCTGTCAAATGGAGAGAATTATCCTTACATGTTCCAACTGATGGGATATGGGCAGAGCCAAATCAAGGGACAAGACAGGTACTTGTCTCCATCCCTGTGACCAGGTGCAGCCCCAGCCCTTCCCGGAGCCTGACGCTGACTCGGCAGCCCTCCATTAGTGCTCATCCTGGGGACCTGGGCCCAAGCAAAGCTCAGAGCCTCCTTCTATTCTTATAAGCTTTTCCTCATGGGGGCTGTACCTTTCCCACCAATCCTGTAGAACCACTGGGATGCACGTGGCTGTGCTGTGTACTGGGACCTTCATCATTAAGAGTCCAAAAAATAGAAGTCCAAAAGAGCCAACCTGAGCCAGAGGCTGAGGTCTGTGGGGGAGGATGGATGGGCAGGGGAGCTGATTAGATGAAAGGCTGATTAGGGGAAAGGAGGAGGCAGGGGGACAGGAGCCAATTTCTGTGGAGCAAGCACAACCTCTAGCACATGCCCCACAGCCATCAATATCTCCTCCCAAGACAGGTTATCTGGGGAATTTATGTTCTCAAATAATTACCTTGCAGAGGGTTCCACTTATCTTACCAGAAGTATCTACCAGTTGCCAGGCACACAGGGTTCTGGTTAATTCCATAAACAGTGCTATCCACCTTCAGCCCCATCCTCCCAGCACTTGACCTCTGTCCTCTGACCTCTAACCATTCCTTGCCGCTCTGGTGTGAGTGAAGTTGAAGGTAGAAGAGTCTCAACAACTTCCAGGAGATTTAAGGGCTCCATGGGATCTGACAGGGGGGTTGGGAGGCTGCCCCTCATCGATAGGCCTGAGAGTGAAGTTGAGGGTGGGCCTGGGGGTTACAGACTGCTAGGAAAAGCCACACGGGAAAGGCAGAAGCCGTGCTTGGGGGAGACTGATTGGATTGTGTTTGTCTCCTCCTGACTGATAACATCAGAGCTGGTTAGCATTAATTTTCTTTTCTTGTCTTTGCATCCCTCCTCAAAGCCTCCCCTCACCAGTCCTCCAATGATGCCTCCCTCCACTAAAGTCTGGCCACTTATTCAGCAACCGTCATATGCTGCCTTGGATGCCGGGATCTCCTTAAACACGTGTCCCAGACCCACTGTGAGCAAGCTCCTGAGAGCAGGGGCCTTGGTCCCCAGCTCCTCCTGCTGGCATTGCACACCTGAGTCTTACTTAGCAACACAGTATACCAGGCGACCCTCTCTGTGGGCTGGCCTGGTTCTAGGTGCTTTAGAAATAGTAATGCATTCTGTGTTTGCAGCAACCCCATGAGAGAGAAGCTATTACTATCCCACATTCTACAGTCAGGACACAGGGGTTCAGCTGAAGTCATAGGCTGAAGGCCCCCCAAAGAGTGGCCTAGTCAGGCTTTGAACTGGCTGCCTCGTCTCAGAGCCCATGCTCTCACCACCACTCCACTCTGCCTCGACGGTAAGTGTATGCTGAGCCCGCGGAACACTTTATATTGTGTTGACCCACTTATTGATACCACCTTTTTCTAAAATAACGTTTATCAAAGTAATAATAACAACAGCCAACAGCTAATGGTCATGGAGCGTGAAGAGGTGCCAGGCCAAGAACTTGCCTCTGAGTGCTCACAGTCACCTTGGAGGGAGATGCCAGCAGTGAGACAGGCTAGTCGCCAGGACAAGCAGAATAGGGAAACTGAGACAGATATACAGCCAAGTAGTTTACAGCCATCTAGTAAACCGCAACGTCCTATCTTCTATAACCAAGGACACTTAGGAGTTAATGGTTGACACTTCTCCCCAACCAGAGTGGTAAAGAGTTTAAATCACCCTACTCAGGGAGACAGATAGCAGAAATCCAATTAGTGCCATTTGGGCCAACCACACCCAAGGACAGATGAAGTTAAGAAAATAAATCTCTTTTTGATTCATTAGCATAAACTGATGAACATTCTATTGATCTCCCCAAGACCTCCCCTAAATTCTCAGCCATTAAAACACCTAAAACAAACCCCCAGGAGCCTTTCCCTTCCTCCTTTCTTCCCCCACCGGCACCTCCTCTAAGGGATCCCATGAGACAGGGAGCAATGGGCAGCAGCAGCTCATCCCAGGTTAACCCTGAACCTGCCCCAAGGCCCCCTTTTCTCTGACTTCTCAGTGAGCCAAAGCACCCCAGCCTCGGCTCGTTTCCCCATCCAGGCTCTCCTGTTGCTTTTTCTATCCTAGGCCCTTCCATGTTTCACTGTCCCCAGCTTTAATAAACGTACTCTCAAAATCACCTGGAATTGTATCGTGAAATTTTTCCTGCATCAAGTCAAGAACCCACACACTACCAGTCAGCCTGAGGCTGACCCACTCAGGGCTGGGTCCCCTTTGTGGTAACAGTAGCAGCATGATGTTCTGCTTCCAGAGCCACGTGACCTCCTAATATATAGGTTGATGCTCAACCACTGAGCCACGCTGACCAGGCCCCAAACTTCTTATCTACAGTGCTCATTCTTTACCCATCACACTGGTTTGTGGTCTTTTTAGCACTTTGCCAACCATTAAAAACGATTTTATTTATATTTACTTTCCACCTGTCTTTCCCCAATCCTATATAATAAAAGGCTAATATGCAAATCAACCAAATAATGAAACAACCAGTCGCTATGATGCGCACTGACCACCAGGGGGCAGACGCTCAATGCAGGAGTTGCCCCTGGTGGTCAGTGTACTCCCACAGGGGGAGCACCGCTCAGTCAGAAGCCAGACTCACAGCTGGTGAGCACAGCCACGGTGGTGGGAGCCTCTCCAGCCTCTGTGGCAGCCCTAAGGATGTCCAACTGATCCCCCGAGGGCTCCTGCACTGTGAGAGGGCGCAGGCTGGGCTGAGAGACGATCTCCCCCCAGCCCAGTGCATGAATTTCATGCACAGGGCCTCTAGTAGATACATAAGCTCCCTGGGAGAAAGACTGGTTAACTTGCTCACCCCTGTATTCCCAGTGCCTCCAGCTGGGTACATGGAATAGGGTAGACATTCGATAAATATTAGTTGTCTAAATGATACCCCCACTGGGCCTTACACAATACATGTTGGCTCCTCATTTGGACACTATGTTTTAAGCAAACCCCACTACCTGTTCTATCTTCATTTATTGAGCCTTTCCCATGTACCAGGTACCTTGCTGAGCACTTCAGTATTTCACTGAGCCCCACTACGAGGTAGAGAATAGTATCTTTATCATTCATTCCCATTTTATAGATGCAGAAATTAAGGCTTAGAAAGGTGATACGGCTTACCCAAGACCTCACAAACGTAGGGTAAGATTCCTCCGTCTGTCTGCCTCCCAGAGTCCATGATATTAATCTAGCTGGGTTCCCTCAGTAGCTGTTCTGTCTTCACCCAAATGTCCCCAGGCTTACTTCTCCCCATCCCTTGCTTTTCTGTGCAATGATCCTTCCAGGTCTCTCTCCACCACCCTCCCCCTGCTCAGTGCCTCCAAGAGTCTGTTCTGTATGTTGAACCACTTATCCCCTTCCCTCTGCTTCTGAGGCCTGGGCCAATGGCAGGTGCCAATGGCAAACCAGAGAAAAGGAAGAGTGTGAGATGCAGTATTTATTCCCCTCGCCGCCTCTGTGCGGGGTCACTGGGGAGAGGCTGCATCCTTCCACTAAAGGTCACGGCTCCTGTCTAGCAGCCCTCTCCTTGGGGCTACCGTCTTAGATCCCTGTGACCTTCTCCCTTACCCTTGACCTTAGCCCCCAGGGTGTGAACTATCTTCCTATTTCCTTGCCCATGTTTTTATAAACAGCCATCTTATTAAACTCTCCACAGTCTACTCGGAATCTACTGCTTTCTGCTGGAACCCTGACTCTCCAACACACAAATACCTCCTGGCCTCTGAACCTCTACCCTCTCCCCACCACTGTTCCCACCCTCTCCCCTGCCCCTGCCTCCTGCCCCCTGCTGCCTGCAGCTGCCACTTCAGGGCCTGGGGTGCCCTCTCCCTCCAAGACCTATAAATAAATGTTGACTTGTGGCTTGAAGGTTTGCCCTGGCAGCCTCTGCTCTTGGCCTGGGCCCCACCAGCCCCTTTGCTAACTTCCAAGGCAATACTGCAGGGAGAGGGGTCCTCCGGGGCAGCATGCAAGGACCACAGCCAGCTTCTGCCCATAACTAGAATAAAACCATGGTTGTCAGGTCCAACCAAGAGTCCCCTTTGCTGGGGTCAGGTCTCTGTGCTGACCTCTTACACGGACCCTTCCAATTCTCTCTCCACCATTCTTCCTGCTCGATGCCTCCAAGAGCCTGCGCTGTAGAGGGACTCTGCAGACGGTGTACTGGTAGCTCTAACAAAGCCAGCATCACAGCTTCGGTCATCACAGTGCCATGCATCAAGCAACTGCTATCGGCCAGGGACAGTATAGGCTGCCATTTGCATACGTTCACTCTAATATTAACAGATGAAAACATTGGAGCTCAACGAGGACAGGACTTTAACCAAAACCCCAGAGTTGCTAAGTGGCAGAGCTGGGAATAGACTATAGGTGGCCCCACATCCAGAGACTTTAATGTCTGACATCTGCAATGCCTCGTGGCCAATCCCTTCCTCCTGCAGGAGGGCCAAGACTCAAACCCAGTCCTGGCAGGCCGCTCAGAGACGCGCAAGCCACCCGTGACCTGGACAGGGTCAGGGGGAGTGGGAAATGAATTAGGGAAAGTGTGGAAGGCTCCATGCTGCCTGGAGTCACTGTGACCTAGAGGCATGGCGCTGCTTGGCCACAGGGAGTGCTGACCAGTCAGGGGACTGGAACATGTCCCCACAGCTCCTTCCTGCAGAGCCAGCTGGGAGCCATGTGCTTGTCCTTGGCACATACCAGCACTTCGGCAAAACATGCCCGCAGGCACAGACCCTCCACCCCCAGGCCTGGGACGGTCACAAGGAAACTCGGAAGGGGAGGGCAAAAGGGCCGGGCAGCAACAAAAAGAAGGGGAAGGCTTCCTGCTGCGAGACCCGGAGGGACTGTGCTTCCTCGCCTCCTCCCTGCAGCCAGAATTTATATTCCCCATTAACACCATTCAGCGACTAAAGGCTTTTCTTTTTCTTTTTGAAAGGCAATGGCAAAAAAAAAAAAGGCCACATTTCTAGTATTGGAAGTGATTCTTGGAGGCAAACATCCTCGCTCTGAGGACACACACACACACACACACACACACACACACACACACACCAGCTCTGCCACCGCGCAGCCCAAAATAGCTCACACTTGGGTCCTGGCTCTCCTGGGCTCCTGGAGAACCAGCTCAGCACAGCCTCCTGACCTCCGTCCACATGACTGCTGGCCGCTCTCCTTCCCCGGGGTAACAAAGCGCTCCTGGGACCCAGCCGCAGTGACACCTGCTCCTGAGGACCACTCCACCCCCACCAAGCTGGGGTATCACCCTGTCCCTGCCTGATGTGTCCTGACAGGACAAGGTCCAATTAGCAGAGGCCATTTCCAGGGACCCAGCATGAGATGGGGCCCCACTCTCCAGAGCTATCCTGCACCTCCTCTCCCTCAGCCCCTCCAAATCTTAAATCACCGACGTGACATCTCTAGGTGAAAGGCTTCCTCCCCCAGCATTTTACAGCCTGTTTGGAAAACATCCAGAATGTTCTTTAAAAAAAGGAAAAAAAAAACAACCTGCTGAAATAAAAAGCTGGGTTTCATCTTAAAATCTGTGCACTGCTGGAATTTGAATACTGTCGTCACACCAATCAAAAACACTCTCCACCCCTCCCTTTAAACACCAAAAATTTAATCTCCCCTAAAGATAGGAGAATGGCAAACATGATTAGACCCAATGAATATATGGAGAAATTGAGAACAAAAGAAGGAAAATCAATAGATTGCCTTGCTCTGACCAGCACTGCAAATGAAGAAATAATTTGAGGAAGATTTGGAGAAAAAGAAAACCAAAAGTGTCAGACAGCAGCCATGAGGCTGTGGTCAAAAAGGGGCCACATGCTGACCTGACTAGCCCAGGGAAGGCCTACGAGGCGGCCTTGCAAACTCAGAGACCTAAAGTAACCACACAGGATGGTCTAAAATGAAAACTTCCTAAATTAAAAAGCAGTCTAGGTCCTAGGCCTGTATCTTCCCTGAGAAAGATCAACTTTGGTCTTAACTGAGCCTATTGTCTTTTTGCATCTAAGATAACAAACCTTCGCAATGTCAGGGTAACTTGTAACTTCCCTTTTTTTTCAGACCCCTCAAGGTACAACCAGTGCTTCCTCGGGGCACAACCGATGTGTCAGGGCACCAGGGCAGGGACCCCAAATTCCCTCATTGTTATTGTTAGCATGTTAATTGTTGACTGTTGACCATCCTGTACCCACCTCTGTTAAAAGAAGCATGTGTCTATCATTTTACTTTTCACTCAATCCGCGGAGGTTTCCCCGCTTTGTTTTCTCCCGCCTCCCTAATCTATCACCAATGGGTTTCATGCTACCCACTTATATCTCCTCCTTTGCTGGTAATTTATAAAAATAGGTGAAAAACCGCCACTCTCCAGAGCATTATCTCAATATGTTGAGATTCTGCTTCCTGGCCATTATCCACAGTTTGGCTCACATAAACTCACAAAAACTCTTTACAGGTTTGAATGTTTCCTACGTTAGCAAGGCCACTGGACAAAGCAGCATCGTCCCACAGGAACTGGCTGGGCAAAGCCCGCCACTAGGCTGACAAGACATTGCTGGGGGTGGCGGGAGGCAGGGAGACAGCTGGGTCACTTGCCTTCTACTCGTTATCTGGCATGAGGCTCATCAGTAGTAACTCCTCTTCTTTCTCACAAAAGCAAGACTGAAAGAAAGCAAAAGGAGGAAACACCCACACAAGCTGCCAGCCGATGAGGGACCCTGGTCATTGCTAAGCAGGCAAAGCCCCTGCAGCTCCACACTCAGTTTACCGCCATCGTCACTCTCTCCCCCATCTCGCTTCCGTGTTGGGGGAGCTGGAAAGGAAAGGAATAAGCCCACACCCAACTTCCCCCTGGAGGACCAGCTGGGCCACTGGAAGCATCCAACGATGGGGTGAGGGAATCCCAGGGGAAGGGAGACCCTGAGAGATCCCCATCCTCACTTCCTTCTCGGCACCTGGAAGAGCTGGACGGAAGACACCGGCAAATTCAGTAAGAATTATTTGGGCCTGCCGAGGAGTCCAGAGGCAAGATGCTAAGTAAGAGGGCCAGCTCCATGTTACTTTTGCACCGGCAGGAGTAAATTTCTGGTTGTCCGGCTGGCTTTCCTGGCAGCCCCTCAGTCTACCCTGCCACCTCTGGATGGGGTTTCCCTACACTGCTTCTGGCTTATGTGAATGACAGCCATTAGTCCATTTAGCCAGTAAATGAGTAAGGAATGCCTGTTCCATGCATACTGCACCATAGGAGAGGCAGCAAAGCATTTTGGTGAAGGGCTGGGAACTGCCATGAGGATGCCACGTTTGAGACCCGGCCCCTCCTTTGCTTGCTGCCTGACCTGTACACATCTCTGAGCTTCCCTTTCCTCAGCTGTAAAATGGAGATCTAGAATAAGACTCTCCTCAAATGATCACTGAGAACAGATGAGATAACCTCACTGTGAGTGAGGAAATATCACAGTGTTTCTATGACGTGGGGTCCCACTTTCCACTCGCTGCTACCACTAGTGGCAGAAAAAGACAGCTCGTGCGTTAACTCACAGTTGTCTGTTCCACTGGCCTCTCTGCCCACACAGATGAGCAGCAGCAGAATGTATTAAAAAATAAAATAGCTCAATGCCATTGGTTCAGATTGCCGCCCCCACTTCCACCACCACCAGTCAGCTATCTAGCCACTAGGGTCCGTGGTCAAAGCACAACCATTGACTGTGTGGATGGTTCAGTGCAAAGCCATCCCCACCAGCAGGGACCTGACGCATAGCACAGATCTCCAAGCTGGGGGTGGGGGACAGCCAACCACCCATCAACTTTGTTTAAAGGGCACTGGGATGGAAAGGGGGAGCCCTAGTAGACTGGAACTTGGGTACATTGAACAGGACATGTGGAAGATGGTGTATTGGTTTTCTATTGCTGCTATAACAAATTACCACAAACTGAGTGTCTTAAAACAACATAAATGTATTATCTTACTGTTGTGGAGGGCAGAAGTCTGAAATTAGTTGGATAGGACCAAAATCAAGGTTTCAGCAGGGCTGCATTACTTCTGGAGGCTGCAGGGGAGAATCTGTTTCCATGCCTTTTCCAGCTTCTAGAAACTGCCCGCATCCCTCGGTTTGTGGCTCCTTCCTCCATGGCATCACTTCGACTTCTGCTTCCATTGCCATGTGGCCATCTCTGACTCTGACCCTTTTGCCTCCCTCTGATAAGGACCCCTGTGTTTATGTCAGGTCCACCCACATACTCCAGGAAAATCTCCCCCATCGCAAAGTCCTTAATTTAATCACATGTGCAAAGTCCCTTTTCCCATGCAAGGTAATATATTCACCGGTGCCAGGAATTAAAACATGGACATCTCTGAAGGGGGAACCCAGAGGTGGGGTCTGCTGCAAAGTGCACCTGAGAACTGTTGAACGGTAACTACTGAGCTGCCCACCAGTCCTGTCAGCCTGTTGTTTTGCTTCTATCAGGTCCAGTCATTAAATAAACCAGTTTGACGGGAACTACTTGACTGACCGCAAATACCAGAGGGCCCCAACAGGCCCCAGGAATCAGAGGGTCCGCTCAGGCCAAAGCAGAACAACCGTTTCATGCTGAAGCCTGAGAGGCCTCAAAAGAAACACCCAAAGATATAGGTTTACGATCAGAAGTTCCCAGTCTGGACATGGCCCAGAAATAGAGATTTCCATTTTCTTTTCTGCAGAAAGAAGACAAGTGTGAGACTCTAGCACTCTACCACAAACTCATACTCCATTCCCCTACAGGTCTTTCTTGTATAAACATGTGTGTGTTATTTTAAAATGTGTCATAACCAATTTGGACTACAGGCTATAGCCAACAGTTCTCATCATGCCTCTTTCTGCCTTCCCATTTTGAAGATAGGCAAACTGAGGCAGGACCAAAGGAACAAGGATTTTATCTTACTGTGACAACGTCATGAATCATTTGATTCATCACTTTTTGTTTTACATTCCATCGCATCAGATTCCAGCCTCATCTCAGTTGAGATTTTTTTTTAAAAAGTTCTAGAATTTGAATCTCAGATCTTCTGCTAATTAGCTGTGTGACTTTAGGCAGATGACATCCCTTTACTCCTCTGTAAAAGAAGACAGAAAAGTCTGCCTCTCACAAAACTGTTGCATGGGTTAAATTACACATAACATCCTTGGCATGTTGGGTAGATGGAGCATTTCCTATGTCTCGGACACGATGCTAAGCATTGTATGCATCATAATTCCTTTAATCCTTACACCTCTATGAGGGAGGTTTTGTTTATTATTTCCATTTTTCTAGAAAGTAGGCCTCTTCATGGCAGGGATATTTCTTTTGAATCTTCACCCTCTAACTCAAATATCCTGTGAGTAGTAAATGCTGTCTACAAGTAGTGCGGCCGAAAAAAAGAATGGTGAGGTCAGTTGAATCTGGAATCACTGCTGAAGGTTATATGAGGGTGGACTCTGAAAGGTAGGCAGAATTAAAGAAAAGGAAAGAGGAAAGAGGGCAGGTCTTCCCAGTGGGATAGAGGGAGGTGTAGAGGAGTGACAAGAGGCACAAGGCATGTAGGAGACAGTACTAAGCAGATCACAGGGGGAGGAGACTGTCGGGCTGCCTTTGTGAAGCTGAACAGTATGCTGGGATACACTCATTGACTTGCTTTGGCCGATAGGTAACAGCAGAAGTTCGGTTGTTCCAGTTCCAAGAACCACCCAGCTGAGCCCAGATCAAATCATTAACCCATAGGATAGTAAACAAAATGAATGGTTGCTGTTTGAAGCCACCAGTTTTGGGGTGTTTTGGTAAGCAGAAAACCTAATAGAAACCAGTGTCTCTTTCACCTTTAGACTATCAATAGCCAATACAAGGCCTGTCATATAATAGTTACACAGTTAACTGTGTCATGAAGAAAGTTCTGAATAGATGAGCCATGGCATGCTGGAAGGCTGATATTATGTCAGCTCTCATAATTTTAATGAGTTACTTTGGTTTAAGGACTATTTTCAGCTTGGGTTACAGATACCTAATAAAAAGACCCATTGCCCTGCCAGTTTGGCTCAGTGTATAGACTCTATACTATAGAGCGTCGACCTGCAGACTAAAGGGTCCCAGATTTGATTCTGGTCAAGGCACATGCCCAGGTTGCAGGCTCGATCCCCAGTGGGAAGCGTGCAGGAGGCAGCCAATCAATGATTCTTTCTCATCATTGATGTTTCTATCTCTCTCTCCCTCTCCCTTTCCCTCTGAAATTAATAAAAATACTTTTTAAGAACCCATTATCTTTATTCTCTCAATCAACATCTTTTTTTCCAAGTTTAGTCAAATAAAAAAGGAAAGTTTCACATGCACATAGAATGTAAGTTAAGGTGATTAAAAAACTAGACTAACTGTTTAGGAATCTGGGTTCTAGATTCAACTCCCCCAGTAATTGCAAGACCTTGATGATTGTCTTAATTACTATTTCTACATCTGTAAAATAGATATTAAAAGAAAATGGTCCTTCCTTGTCAACGTCACTGGGTTGTGGTGGCAAATAAGATAGGGTATGAAGTGTCTTGGGTGCTTTCCATCATCAACAATTCTGCTTCCTCTATAAACAGAGTTTTACTTATTGACAGTTTTCATAAATATATCCCTTTATGAGCTCCATTTACTTTTTCTTTAATTAATTAATTTATTTATTTATTTATTTATTTATTTATTGTTTAAAGTATTACTAATAGTAGTACATATGTCTCCTTTTTTCATTTACTTTTTTTTAATGTTTTCATTGATTTAAGAAAGAGGAAGGGAGAGAAAGGGAGAGAGAGAAACATTGATAAGAGAGAAACTTCATTGATCAGCTGCCTCCTGCACACCCCTACTGGAGATCGACTCTACAACCTAAGCATGTGCCCTGACCAGGAATCGAACAGTGACCTCCTGGTTCATAGCTTGACACTCATTCACTGAGCCACAGCAGCCAGGCTCCATATAATTTTTTTTTTTAATCTTCCTTTTAGTATTCTACTCTTTGGTAGCCATATTTTCAAAAATAACAACCAAACAAACAAGGAAACAGTTAAAATTATCCTTGAGGGCAAGAAGGAAACTGTTGCTCAATCCGAAGAGAGCTGGTATTCCTGGCAGTGAGGATTACATGTGACTAAGGTCAGACAAGACACCTGCCTGATTCACCCTCTGGGATCAAAGTTCTGATGGAGAACTCTAGGTCCCAACTAGGCCGCACCGGGGGCGCCAGCTGTTGAAGATACAGCTTGCTCCCTCTTCCCTACCAGCAGCTTCTGCCCAGGGTGGAAAGTCAGAGACTCCAAATTCCAAGTATGGGTCTTCCGAGGCCTCAGTTCCTGGCTTGAACGCAGGAGAGTGGAGTTCGGAGACCAAGTCTGGCACTGCTGAAAGAAAACCCTTCGTCTTGGTAACGCCTCCTGCAACAGCAGACTCTGGTTGGAAGTTCACAGAGTGATCCAAGCACATCAGGACCCTCTTGGGTGACTGCCTTCTCCCAAAGCTCCAAAACTTTCGAAAGTCACAGCTTAGGGTAACCCTCTGGTTTCCAAAGACCTAAGGGTCTTGGAAGTGGATAGGAGGCCATGCAAGACAGTGTGGGGCGTGTGGGAAGCAGCCAATCGATGACTCTCATCATTGATGTTCTTATCTCTCTCTCCTTCTCTCTTCCTCTTCGAAATCAATAAATATATATTTTAAAAAGAGATAGCCTATGCCCACTGAGCACTGTGCTCTCCTCCTCCTGTGTCTGATGGGGCTGGACAGAGGTTTAGCTGTCTCAGCTCAGAGGTGGTCGCTACACAAACTGGGGGGCAGGGCTAAAAGGGTGGGCAGCTCTGGTCCTGCTTCGTGGCCTGGGTCTTGCTTCACACCATTATAAGAGCCCAACTTGGCTCAGTGGATAGAGTGTTGGCCCTTGGACTGAAGGGTTCTGGGTTTGATTCCAGTCAAGGGCATGTATCCCTGGCCCTGGTCAGGGTATGTGTGGGAGGCAACCAATCGATGTGTCTCTCTCACATTAATGTTTCTCTCTGTGTGTGTCTCTCCCACTTCCTCCCACTCTCTCTAAAAATCAATGGAAAAATATCCTTGGGTGAGAATTAACAAAAAATAAAAATAAATTTTAAATAAGAGCCCAAGTTTCCATGAGCCCATCCTCCCTGTGGTGGGCATGGGCTGCCTGTCTGCCTGCCTAACTGTCATTCCTCCTCTTTCCAGTAACAGCACCTCTGTTTTCCTCCAGGGAACCACCTTTTTCCCACTGTCAGTTGAGTAAAACCAACCCCACTCCACCTCTCAACTTCAGACAGGCTTGTGACCCAGCCCCAGCCAGTGAGAAAACCACCTTCCCAGCCTCGGTAATTGCTTTAAGAGTGAACATGGAGTCTCAGGCAAGACAGTTAGGGCCGATCCTGGGACTTCTGTGAGGGAAAGGTGCTTCCTTTCTCTAGATTTGAAAAGCTAAAAAAAAGTGTGTGCCTGCAGCTGCTGGGAGACACCCAGGAAGCAGGCCTTACGGCAGAGGAGGCCAATGTAAAGGAAAGCAGACTTGAGAGAAGGGAAGGTGGAGGGAGCCCAGATGACCTGCTTGAGGCCCTAGACCCAGTCCTGAGTGAAGCAGATACACTCCTGAACTTTCAGTAACTTGAGCCCGTACATTCCTCTTTGTGCTTAATCGGTTTGAGTTGAGTTTCTTGCCATTCGCAACCATAAAGAGCGACTGATGCACATTCCAGAGCTTATACAACAGATTCTACACAAGGCTGAAGGGGCCAGGCCACTCCTCCGCCCTCCTGCCCAAATGCCTCTCAAACCCAAGCTCTTGAGAAAAAGATGGTTCACTGTGGCCATAGGTGCCACATCTCAAGCCTGAGAGGAAGGCAGGAAATGTGGTAGACAGCAGCTCATTGAGCTGTACTCTTTCGCTCACCACAGTCCCCACCACTCCCTATTTCAAGGCCATTTTTTTTTTTTCATTTACTTTACCTGCTTGGTCCCTTTAAGTACATAAGTTTACCTTCCCTTATTAGATGGATCAATTAATCAATGGATCAATAATGGAAGAATTAATGGATGGGCAGATAGGCAGGTAGTTATATATATATATATATATATATATATATATATATATATATTTATAAATTGGGCCTACATACAATGAGGCGTGACACAGATGAACAATGAAACCCTCAGATCACTGCAGTCAGGGAACCATTTGATAAAATGGGAAAGGAAATAACCACAGACTTATTTCCACTTACAATGCAAGGGGATGACTCTCCGGGTGGCACTCACCCCACAGTTCTCCTCCTCTCACCTGAGGGTGGTTGCAGTCTCACCAGTACTGCAGCACCAGGAGAAACCGCTCCTGGCACACACAGGCAGCGACCTCAGATGAAAAACTGCCCTAGGCAGTAGCCTCTCCTCAGTCCCCAGCATCTACTTGGATCTGGGCAGCAGCCACAGAAACAAAAGGGGCTTCAGAGGATGCAGGTGCTGTGCTCTGGCATCTGAACTTGGAATGATTGCAGGCAAACATCTACAAATGTATCCATGAAGCTCCGGCCTTGAAACAAGGACATGGGGAGTCCAAGGTGGCCATGGAGTGACACGAAGTGGCTCAAAGAACTGAGAAGAAAAAAACAAAACACAGAAAAATAGCAGCAGTAGAGACCAGGCTCAGAGCCAAGACAAGGCCTGTCCCTCAGCCACCTGGCTGAAGGCATCTCCGGTGAGTCACACTGAACCACACTGTGAACCATCCATCGTGGTTACCCATCCTCATGGTGCAGGCAATTGCTTAAGAAACTATACTCTGTTCACTCCATTGTGAATCCTAGTTCCCCCTCTTTGTGAAGTAAAAGCTCGGAGTAAAAGAATCCTTCTTCCAGGGATTGCCAAGGAGTGAGCCCATCGCCGGGAGGGTTTAGCTGTCTCAGCTCAGCATGCAGGTGCCCAGCGCGGTCAGACCAGGAAAGCAGCACCCACACTGAATTCGCTGGACAAGGCCAGGTCATGCTAAGCACGCCGCCCTGACTGTGAGGCACAAAACACATGTGAGGGCTCTGGACCTCATCTCTCCTTAGAGCCAGGGCATGAAGGCAAAGAACAGGGGGAGAAAACAGAATTGCACATAAATACTCCAAGGATGGAAGAGAAGGAAGGGTAGCTGCTGAGGGGTAAGAAGTACCAGCTTCCTCAGAATTAATCCTTCTTGGCGGATACCATCCCTGCCAGGCATCCACCTTTGGGTGACTGGGTCCCACAGCCGAGAAAACACAAGCAAGGGATGAACCCTGGAAAATCAATTCCTGCTGAGGCGCGACGAGAGTGGCACCAACAAAGGGCAGCCCGTAGGTACCAGCAAGCAAGCGCTCCCTCGCCTGTTGCTAACAGGAGCAGGTGGGTGTACAGGATTGTCACTGGCCCCCACAGATGGCACACAGGGGCCCTGCCTTCAACACGCTTCCGTTTGAGAGAGGCAACAGACCAGTGAGTGGAGAGTCACAGTAGACTGTACCCAGCCTGGGAGTCAGGAGACCTGGGTTCGGGTCTGGCTGGGCTGCCTCGGGCTTGTAGCCGATCACTAAGTGGTCTGGGCTTCCGTTTCTACCTCTGTTAAATGAGACCCTCACACCTCATCAGTTCTGTGAGTTCCTGGTTCTCAGATCAGCTGATCTCCAAGGGTCTGTGCTGTGTTCACACACTGTGTTTTTGAGAGTGGTGTCGGTATTAATGTTCCGAATTAGCTCCTGGGAGTGGGAGCTAAGATGTTAAGCCCTGAACCTCTCGCCCTGAACAGACCCAGGCCCGGGACACACTCTGGATGGTCCCCGAACACATAGCTTTCAGCCCTGGGTGTTTGTTTTAACTAACCAGGAGGAAAGAATCTGGGCTCTTTTTAAAATATATACAAAGGGAATACATCTGTTTATTTTACAGAAAGTATTTTCAGAATCAACTGGGTGAGAAGCAAGGCTAAAGTGATTCTTTTCTCTTGGCTCGTGTGAGGGCTACTCTTCCATGGACTTCTCCAAGGACCATGAATGGCAGAGATCTTTTGATCTCACATCTCATAACCTGTCTCAGTTTGATACCCTGGTCATGGACAACTGTCACGTCATCCTTCAGGACTACAGCACTACAATCCTACACCTGCCACCATCACCCCCATGGGGTACAGGGTCCCACCCCACTGCCACCTCTCCACCTGTGCCCAACCTTACTCTGTAAAGTCATCAAATAAAACCAGGACCCCCAGATGCATGTGAGTGTTAGATGGAAAACAAAATTTATTATGGCATTTGCCTCCCTAGGCAGCACAACTCAGGCAGGTTCCTTCCAAGGATAGAAACGTCCTCCTCTCCTCTAAGCTTGTCTCATAGAACCCAGTGGCCCTTGTGTCCCCTGGTTTCAATGAAACCTGCCTTTTCCTCTTTCAGGGTGAGGTAGGGAGGCATGGTTTCCGAGGCTCATGGTAACAGGTCCGATTCAGATGCCAGTGGTGCTTGGTCCAAAAAGTGCTTATGGCTGAGTCAGAAACACTTCTGTAAATGACTCCCGGGGCCAATGCAGAAGGATCTGGTGAGAGGGGGAGGCGGGGGGGGGGGGGGAATGTGAGACAGGTATTATCATAAAAATCTCCAAGGGACAGCTCCATCTAAAAGAGCTCACTACCGGGGAAAAACAACAACAAAAAACATATTGGCTGGCAATGGCTGGTACATAGGCCATGAAGACCTAGTTCTGTTTTCAAGCTACAATAGACAAGCTCAGCTTGTCACTCAGCCCTGGATTTCACCGGAGTCAACTGGACCTAACAACACCTGTGGATCCTTTAGCAGCCTCCTGGGCAGCATGAGTGGAAGCTCCAGGAGGGCAAGCTTGGTGCCCTTTTTTTTCTCATCACTGTATACTCGTATCCAGGAGCCAGTCTCATAGTGAGCACTCAGTGAGCTTATGGTGAATGAATGCCTATATTATTCAATATGTCCCAGACCATAACATGAGCTTTGTGCTGAAAGGGGGTCTGAACAATTCAAATGAGATCTGACCAGTGAAAGAGATTGGCCAGGATGACCTCTGAGGTCATCTGCAATGCCCTGCGCCCTTGAGGCGGTCATACTCAGGCAAATCACCTCATTCAGAGCATTTTAAATATTTCTGTCAACATCCTACTTCAGCATCTATGGTTGAAGTCCTCAGACTGTGCCCAGCAACTTGGTGATAACCTCAGGAGAGAACTGGGTGAGGACAATGAGAGACAACTGGGGAAAGAGGGCATAGGTGGCAGGGACCCAAAGAATGGAGTAAGAAAAAGAATTCAAGATGCAGCATGGCCACCCATACGCACAGAAACACAAAGATCCTCCTTCCAGAGCCACACTGCACCCCCACCAGTGCCGTCCCACCAACTCCATGACTGCGCTTCTTTGTGGAACAGAACAATAAGTACATTATTCCAACCTATAATTATCCTAGGAGAAGTGATAGTGAAGTCAAGGCATTATGTGAACATTGGAATACTGGATACCATCCCACAAGAACAGCAAAACAACAACAATCTACAAAATCCCTAATTTAAATAGACTGAAAGCTGCCCCAAACCAGTACCCTTCACATGTACATGAAGTTGGGATTTTTTTTTCTTCTTTTCTCATGATTATTTAAGCACAAGGCCTTCTTTCACTGGAGTTTATAGCATTTGGGAGGAAGGGGATGGGAGATTATGTTTTCTTCTCAATAAGGAGGCAGAAGGTAGAGGAAGGAGCAGAGGGCATGAGAAAGTGCCGTGGCTAGGGTATGACACATGGGAGGCCCTCAAAGCGAGTTGAATCTGATGCTACTCAGTGAATCCATGCTATTAATAAGGAGATTCCTGAAAACGCCTCTCATGAAAGTAGTTTCCAGAGACTTTGGTATAAAATACATAGAACCCTGGGTGATGCCATGGAAAATACAATGACAAAAAACCGTTTGAATTCTCATCTCTCTGCCATAACTAGCTGTTGCCTTGGTTTATTCAATAAATGTATGTTCCATACCTGCCATAACTGGGGGAGACACTGAAGAAGTCATTCTTCCTCTCTGAGCCTTGCTTTCCTCCCAGCCCTGGAGGCACATGGGCTCCTAAATTCAAGGTGCGGCCCCAGCCTGGCTTGGGACCTGCCTCCAGAGGCCGTCACCGAGAAAGGAGGACCCGCTGCTTCTAAAGCCGAGATGGAGCCCGCACTCACGGGCGGAGGAGCAGAACAGTGCAGCACAGGCACACGGGCCATCTCTGTGTGTGCAGTCATAGCAAGGCTGTGGGGATAGGGTGGTTTTTGCAAACACATCTCCAGTTTCTAAGGAGAAGATTGCTCTTCACTCTAGAGAGGACCCTCGTCTTGAGCCACAGCGCATGCGTTCCTACCTCTTCTGGACTCCAGTCAGGGCTTCTTCCCTCTCAGACACCTTCGGCGTCTCCACTCCTCAGCCTCCTTTCCTTCACCTTCCCACACACTATCCTAGGAGCAGCCCGGTAATTCTTGTACACTGCCCAAGTCCCCTCCTAGTGAAAAAGGTGAGGACTGAAACTAAGCAAACATGATCAGCAGGAGAGTCCCTGAGAGGAGCTAAGGCTCATGGGAAGAGTTCCCATACTCTATGCCATCCCAAGAACCCTGCAGGAAGAAAGCTAAGCTTACAGTAAAGCTATGGTTGCAACTGCATTTCCTCTTAACATCCTCTTTCCCCTCTCAAAGCACTTCTCATCCTGCCATTCGGTGCAGAGGGTAAGTTGCCATGTCTTCATGCCCTGGGTTACAACCCTTTCGTTTTCCTAAAGAAATCGTTTTTGGTGACAAAGCACCTAGTCAATCCTGCAGCCTCATTTCTCACATTCACAGAAAACCTCCTCGCATATACTATAATGTTCTCATCGGTCCATCTCCGCAGCTCCAACCATCCTTCCGCAGGAGCCACTGTTTCATGGTTGCTACTTCCCTCCTTCCGTTTCCGTTGCCTGGTCACCGTGCTGACCAACATCTGGCAGCATTAACCACGTATTCCTCAAAACTCTCGGAGCCATGATTTCCTTGGCTCCCTCCATGCCGGGCCCTTGCATCCTGTGCTCCGTGGTGCAAATAGGGCAACAAAAAAGACCCAGTCCTTACCCCTGTACTCATCTCTCCACATCTACTCCCTGGGCTCCAACCTCCACCCGACATTAGCCAACTGTTTTAGAGGACTCAACACAGTACTTCTTGCATTAACAAAGTTCAATCCCACAATATTTGGAAAAACATTTTACATTGTCATAATTTTTTTTTTTCATTGGGACAGACAGCTTATCCTCACAACCAACACTATTCTGGAAGTGTGGGAAACCTAATGGAAGTCCAACCAATGACTTCTGGTACATGACATGATTTTGTAGGTCATTCCCTCCCCCATATTCTCCACTCACTGCCCCACTCCCCCTCAGCACTTTGCTTGTGTGCCTGACAACAGTTAACTCTTAGTCTCCTCTAAATTGTGAACTCCTGGAAGGCATAGAATAAACTGGTCTCTTTTTAGTCCCCATACTGCCCAGTACTCAAATATTTGTTGAAATGCAGCAAAAGCAGGGAGAAATGTGGCACCAAATCTCACCTCTGTACGATTCCTCAGAATAGTCTGTCCCTTTGGGAGACTGTCCCCAGGTCTACTGCTAGCGTGGCCAGAGGGAGCACGTGCCTGCATCCAGGGTTGCAGAAGTGGGTTCTCCGATCTGAGGAACTTCAGAGGCCACCATGGTTAGGAAAGGGGACTTGGTCCTGGACGGGTCTGCCTAGGCCCTAGAGCCAGTGAGCAGTGTGTGGGTTCTTGACTTCATGCAGGAACAATTTCACAACACATGTCCAGGTGAGGTTTAGAGGTTGTGTATTACAGCTGGGGACAATGAAACAAGGACGGGCTAGGCAGTGGTCGGCAAACTCATTAGTCAACAGAGCCAAATATCAACAGTACAACGATTGAAATTTCTTTTGAGAGCCAAATTTTTTAAACTTAAACTTCTTCTAATGCCACTTCTTCAAAATAGACTCGCCCAGGCCATGGTATTTTGTGGAAGAGCCACACTCAAGGGGCCAAAGAGCCGCATGTGGCTCGCGAGCCGCAGTTTGCCGACCACTGGGCTAGGGAAATGAGCCTGGGCTGGGCTGCTTTGGCTCACTAAGAAGTCAGAGAAAAGGGGGTTTGGGGGACAGGTTCAGGGGGTTTGTCCGGGACAAGCTGCCGCTGCCCATTGCTGCCCTGGTTGCAAGCCTCGTGGGGTCCCTTAGCATTTAGGAGGTGCATGCCTGTGGGGGAAGAAAAGGTTGGGGGAGGCGTGGCATGCTCCTAGGAGGGAAAGCAAGCACTGGACCTTTGTGTTAAGGGGCTTTAA
The DNA here is from genome assembly GCF_963455305.1 of Plecotus auritus. Taxonomy (NCBI): domain Eukaryota; kingdom Metazoa; phylum Chordata; class Mammalia; order Chiroptera; family Vespertilionidae; genus Plecotus; species Plecotus auritus. Next base: position 27,728,258 of record NC_137770.1, on the reverse strand, counting down.
AGACTGGGCGTTTAGGGAAGGTCTTAGGGGAGGATCTCAATGGAACATCCATCCGCTTTATGCTGATGTAACGAAATGAAGTTTACTTTCTTAACTTCATCTGTCCTTGGGGGTGATTGGCAAAGGGCACTAATTGGATTTCTGCTATCCGTCTCCCTGAGTAGGGTGATTTAAGCTATTTACGCTCTGGTTGGGAGGAGAAGTGCAAACCATTTACTCTTAAGTGTCCCTGGGTTAGGGAAGATAGGATTTACTAGATGACTGGAAGTGTTTGGCATCTTGATTTTTCTAGATGGCTGCAAACTGCTCTTTAACTATTTGGTCTCAGTTTCCCTAGTCCTGGCCCGTCTCATCATCACACCACACCACAAGTTGGACATCCAGGGACCTGAAGCAAACACGTTACGCATTCAGGACATGGACTACATGAGCTTGTGTCACTTCATAATTCTGTAACTGCCTTTCTTACCCACCTTATATCCTTGGGCAAACTCCTTAAAACATTCGTTTCCCATCAATAAAATAAGGATTGTTGTAAGGACTGGATAAATAAGCACTAGAGAAGCACTGTACTTAACATGCAGTAAAGGCTCAATAAATACTTCATTATTGTTATCATTATTATTTTTTTAATATATTTTATTTATTTTTTACAGAGAGGAAGGGAGAGGGATAGAGAGTCAGAAACATGAATGAGAGAGAAACATCGATCAGCTGCCTCCTGCACACCCCCTACTGGGGATGTGCCCGCAACCAAGGTACATGCCCTTGACTGGAATTGAACCTGGGATCCTTCAGTCCACAGGCCAGCACTCTAGGGCTATCATTATTATTATTGACAGGTCAGAAAGGATACTTAATATTGACTCCCAGATAGCTTTGATCCTGCCCTTTGACTTGGCTAGTTTTGGCAGAAGGGCCTTTCGATAATACCTAAAAAACAAACCACTAAACTTTCAGCTTTTAAAAAAGATCAGGTAATATGAGAAACACATATTCACTTTCCCACCTTCCCTGAGGTCACCCCACCCTGACCCCAGGGGTGGAAAAAGATAAGCTCAGAGATGGGGTAAGAGATGCAATGGGGGTTGGGAGTAGAGTAAAGGTCTGGGATAGGGTGAGAATTAGGAAAAGGGGATCAAAGATGAATGATGTGGTTCATCTATATAATGGAATGCTACGCAGTTGCAAAAAAAAGAAAGAACTCTTACTATTTGCAAGAGCATGGATGGACCTGGAAAGTATTGTGCTAAGTGAAATAAGCCAGTCAGAGAAAGATAAGTATCACATGATCTCAACTCATAAGGGGTGGGTACAGGGCGGAGGTGGTCAATGGGAAAAAAACAACACACAAACATAGGGGACATCTGTAATACTTTCAACAATAAAGATAAAAAAATTTTTTTAAAAGATGAATGAAAGGTGTGGAAGGGGGAAGATCAGAAACAGGGTAAGGGTCAGTGTTGGAGAGCAGCAGAAATGAGATGAAATTTAGGACTATATGACGGATGCTCATGTTAATCATATCAATTTTTACACACTCCCCTACACTGTGTCAAAATGTCCTGCTCTGTGAAGGAGGAGTGAGAGGGGAAGGGAAAAGAACCAGGAACTGAGTGAACATTTTTATATACACAAGATATTCTGAACTCAAGATATTTTGACCCACTATACTGGTCAAATATCACTGGTTCCTTCCCACAAGCGGGTCCCACAAGTGGGATGGACAAGAAGGTTCTAGGAACTAGCTCGACACTCAGGATATGGTAACTTTTACATTCCAAGGACAGGAGTTTTCCAAATTAAAATTTTAATAGTGTGTGAAAATAGTTCACCATTTACTTTCAGAATGAGGTGGTGTTTAGAGTGTCAGCCTGGGAGTCCAAGGAGGCATTTTCAGGGATGCTGTCCATTCTGGGAGGGGAGAAAATACGCCTGTGGCTTCCATCCTGCCCCCTGAGATCTTGAATCCAGAAAGGGAGAGTTGTCTGACCAGTTTCTCCTTCCAGAGAACCAGCCAGAGGTCTCTGAGCTCATAGGATATACTTCCAAGAGTATCAGAATCCTGTTGATTTGGGTTCCAGCCCCAACCACACCACCTACTTGCTGTGCAAACTCAGGCAAGTGATTGCACCTCTCTGAGCCTCTGTTTGCTCATCTGGTCCTTCTAGGCAAGCTTAACTTAGCAGCGCCGTCCAGCTCTAATATTCATTCAGTCAAGAAATGTTCACTGAGTACCAACCACATGTCAGACGCCCTTCTAGACACTGGGAATTCCGCAGGTTCCTGCCTCATGGGCCTTATGTTCTAGCTCCTAAGAGCCTGTGAAGCTACGCCCTGCATGTTGTGCTCCTAGATCTCAGAAAAAGAGGTAGGGCAGGGGCTCCATAGAATAGAACTTAAAGCCCAGCCAGCATGGCTCAGTGGTTGAGCGCCAACCTATGAACCAGAGGCCACCATTCCATTCCCAGTCGAGGCACATGCCTGGGTTGCAGGCTCGAATCCCAGTGTAGGGTGTGCAGGAGGCAGTCAATCAATGATTCTCATCATTGATGTTTCTCTCTCTCTCTCTCTCTCTCTCTCTCTCTCTCTCTCTCTCTGAAATCAAATTTTTTTTAAAAAAAAGAATATAAAGCTTATGGATGAGCAAGTAATTGTTGCCCAATTAGTAAAAGGACAACACTACGGATTTTTTTTTTTAAGGTTGCCGGAATGTACTGTTGTTAGGAGGGCTTTTGGGCGGTGGTGTTTTATTCTGATGAGAGGGTGCAAAATGAACTGCGGGTACAGGAGTGAGGGAAGAACGTTGACAAAGGCAGAATGAGGGCAGAGGACAAACGAGGGAACAGGATGTGTGGTTCTCCACAGAGCCCCCATGCCAGGGTCACTCCAAGATTTTGCTCTGGACTATTTGCTCCCTTTCAGTCACGGGAAAACTTCAACCAACACCAAACAAGGCTGAGATCTGCTCAGTCCTGGCCTGGCTGCTGCCTGGTGACCAGGCCTGGGCCCTGCATGGAGGACCTTAGGCAGAGTGCAGTGGGAGGCACTCAAGGGTCTCTCCCAACCCACGTGCAAGCCCCATGGCCTTGCCTCCACCCAGAACTTCTGGGGCTGCTCTACACCAAGGAGAGAGGGGGCACTGGGAGGCTTCATAAAGGTGGGAAGCAGAACACAGGGACCCCGCATTTCCGAACCCCTCGGAGGTGACTGGCAGCTGGGGAGGAAGCAGTCCCCAGGGGTGGCTCTCAGTCCTTGGTGTGTATGAGTCCCTGGGTGCCTGTTTGGGATGCAGGCTCCCAGCCCCACCCCACTCTTCTCATTCAGAAGATCAGGGTGGAGACCAGTTACCTGACTTGTCACCCACCTCCCCAGGTAATTGTGATGCAAGTGAGCCACTGCCCACCCTTTGAGACCCCCTGTGGCTAAGAGCGAACTTGAAGTGTCAGAAAGGGTGTATAAATCCCTCACTAACTGAGGGACTGGAAGCACTTTGCATTTCCTTTGTTTCCTTTCAAAACCTCAACTGCCCATCTGGAAAATGAGGATATTGAAAGTACCTGCTTCTTAGGATTATTGAGGGGAATAAAGGAGAAAGAGGATGGAAAGTTCCCAGTATTGTGCCAGGTAGTGGCAAGAATTCAGTAGGTTCACTTTGATAAACGCCCCTTCTGTGTCAGCCCCTCTTGGAGCAGGTCCTGAGGAAGAGGCAACTGGATGGTGGTGGAGCCTGACATCCAAAAGGCAGGGCTACCCAGGGGTACCCAGTACCCAGTGCCCTGTGCCCTCCACGACCAGCACCAACACTGGGGTCCAGGACACACTCGCTCTCAATCCCACCAGCTCAGAACGTGCTTGCTGATGTGCAAGCACCCAGAGGAAAGGGGGTCACACATGGAATGTGGGTTCGCCATCAGAAGTATGACCTGGAGGACACTGGGTGCTGGACAGAAAGGATGGCAAAGGAGGGGAAGGGGAAGAGATGTGAACCACATCTACACCAGGAGTGCCCTCCATGGGCAGCTGTGAGCCCACGCTGCAGATAAAAGGAGGGTGGGTCATGTATATGGGATCAGAGGCAAGGAAAAGAATCAGAACATGGACCAGATTTGGGTCTAAAACATAAATGGAGTAATTCTACTTAACAGAAGCAACTCAGAAAGTAAAAAAATAAAAAATAAATAAAACAAAAAACAAACACACCCATAACTCTAGCCGGCCGGTATGGCTCAGTGGTTGAGTGTTGACCTGTGAACCAGGAGGTCACGGTTTGATTCTGCGTCAGGGCACATGCCCTGGTTGAGGGCTAGATCCCCAGTGTGGGGCGTGCAGGAGGCAGCCGATCAGTGATTCTCTCTCATTGATGTTTCTCTCTCTCTCTCTCCCTTCCTCCCTGAAATCAATAAAAATATCTTTTTCAAAAAAATACATAACTCTAGGAGACAACCCCCTCCCTAATCCAAGAAAGGCGGTAGAAAACAGTGCCCCTCCCCCCAGCACCCACTTGCATCTGCACCAGAGCTCTGCTCCCGTCAGGCCTGGCACACTGGGCCTTGGTCTTCCCTGTCCTCAGCCAGATGTTAAAAAATGAGGTCATTAGGGCAGGCCCTCACCCAATCTGTCTGGTGTCCTTATAAAAAGGGGAAATTTGGACAGAGATGTACACAGGAGAACACCAGGTGAGGATGCAGGCAGAGATTGGGGTGATGCTTCTACAAGCCAAGGACCACCGAAAACTGCCCTGGAGCAGTCCTCAGGAGCAACCAGCTTTGCCAACACCTTGATCTCGGACTTCTGGCCTCCAGACTATGAGGCAAATACATTTCTGCTGCTTAATCCACCCAGTTCATACTATTTTGTTACAGCAGCACTGACAAACACATCCATAGTCTTAGTTATGTTTCCTCACAATACGAAGATCAGAAACTTCCAGAAAGTCATCATATTTACTTTTCTATCCAACAAACCATTGTGGATTATCACCGTGGAAGAAAACTCAAAGATAAACAAAACCTAGTCCCTGCCCTCCAGGAGCTCACAGGAATGCAAATGTTTGTCACTTTACAGTTTACAAAACACTGGCACATACGTAGTCTTGTAGGTGGGGGGCCACCTTATGTTGGGGGGTGGGGAGGGCTGGTCACATGATCCCCATTCTGCAGATGAAAACTGAGTCACGGAGTTGGGGGCCTGCTCCAGAGCCCTCGGCTATTAAATGGCGGGGAAGCAAGTGCAGCAGGGACTCCTGAGTCCAAGAAGACCGGAGGCGCAGCAATTCTGTTTAACTGTTTTGCTGCCTCCCTGGCAGACTTGGAGCCTCTTGCCTCTCCTACCAGCGAAGCCACAGCACTGAGGCAATGGGAAATAAGTTGCTAGGATTTAAGAGCTGTTCCAAGCACGCCCCAGTGGGCAAGAAGGGAGGCCAGCCAGGGAGAACAGAGCCTGGCACCCTCCACCCACCTCTCACATAGTCCCTTAGTCACTGCTACTATCCACCACCCCTCCTTGTTTTTTCCCCACCCCCACCCACCTCCTCCCCTGCCCCCTGCCCCAGGCCCCCAGGCACTTTAATCTCACAGCCCCGGTAGGTAGTTTTCTGGTAACGGTGCCACCCAGTGTTGTCAAAATAGCAAGCAGCTGGAAAGAATTCCAAAGTGAAATCTATGTGCTCTGCAGACTCCTATATGACTGCAACCGTGGCGGCTAAACCCGCTAATGTGCTAAGCATTTTCTGGCAGGTCCGGGAGGCAGGGCGGGTATTTTAGGAGCTGGGAGGGGCTAACAAGCATCATCCTTGGCAAGTCTGGGAAGGAGGTGGAGGCAAGGAGAACCAACCCAGAATGCTTCCTATGAAGTCACTGAGAGCCACCAGGCTGCACTTCAGGATCCCTGGAGCCCTGTTAGTGGGCACAGGGGGCACTGAGCCTGTTGGGCAGGGCTGGCGGGGCACAGAGGCTTTCCAGGCTGGGGAAGGGAACTCCTGAGCAGTGGGAGAGAGGGCTCTAGAATGCAAGTTTTTCTGCTGACACAGAACAGTGTGTAATGCTGCCTTGAGGCCGGGCAGCCAGGACCTGGCCCGATCTCTGTTTGCCTCTGAATTGGCAGAGTCAGGACCCATGGTGACCAAAGGAAGGACAAAAGGCCACATGCCCCGAGGCAAGGGGACAAGGGTCCCTGAGAGGGGTCTGAGGATAAGGGCATTCCGAGTGGTCAGGGGGATCGGAATAGGGAGCTTTCATACAGGGCGTCCTCTGACTCCCCAGACACATGGCATCTCCTCGCAGCCTGAGCTTCTCCACAGCACCCTTGTTTTTCAGGGGCTGCTTCGAAAATGAGACCAAGAAGAGGGGCCAACCCCCAAATCTGGGATCAAAACAAGGCCTGGTGTTCCTTTGTCCCTGATGTGCTCCACTCCATACTTCTTAAATAAACCAGGGGGTTTGTGTACATTTTTAAAAATATATTTTTATTTATTTAAGGGAGAGAGAGAGAGAGATCTCAATGATGAGAGAGAATCACTGACCAGCTGCCTCCTGTACACCCTCTACTGGGGATTGAGCCCACAAGCTGGGCATGGGCCCTGACTGGGAATCGAACCGTGACCTCCTGGTTCACAGGTCGATGCTCAACCATTGAGCCACACTGGCCAGGCAAAACCAGAAGGTTTGTTTGTTTGTTTGTTTGTTTTTTATATTTTATTGATATTTCACAGAAAGGAAGAGAGAGGGATAGAAAGCTAGAAACATCGATGAGAGAGAAACATCGATCAGCTGCCTCCTGCACACCTCCCACTGAGGATGTGCCCGCAGCCAAGGTACATGCCCTTGACCGGAATCGAACCCGGGACCTTTCAGTCCGCAGGCCGACGCTCTATCCATTGAGCCAAACCGGTTTCGGCAAAACCAGAAGGTTTTGATAAAGGGAAGGTGGAAAAGAATGTCAGGGCCAAAAGATAAAGCTGGCGAAGAATTTCTTTGCAGAGAGTCATTAAGTGACATGAAGTGTTGGAAGTGCAAAGCAGTGCTGCTCAGGTGAGGGACACATGGGGTCATCCTGGGAGCATGTAAGCCAGCAAAACCCTGATGGGATTTATCTGGCGGGAAAAACTGCTGAGGGCTTGCAGCTTTTAAAGCCCTCTAGCAAAAGGATCTTGGGAAGCTTTGCAAAACTTGACCACGCAGCCAGTCAGCAACAGCCCAGCCCACAGTGCCAAGGGTGTTTTTGCTAAATCAGAGCAAACCCACTCATAATTATCTAGTCCCGACCTCCCCCAGGCACCCTGCCTTTCCTGTCTATGTGCCTGATTTCCCCAGAAATTGAGTTTTCTCAGGGAGTCAGCAGGCAGGGCTGTAGTCTCAGCTCGCTCTCACCAGCCCCTGACCCTGGGCAAGCCAGTCAGCCCTGGTAAGTCTCGGTATTTAATCTGCAAACATGGAAATAATGAAGCTGCAATTGTAGAGTTGGTGGGAGGGCTAAGGAGATCATGTCTCTGGGGTGCTGATCACAGAGCTGGGACAGGGGAAGGGGGTCCATGAGGCCTGGTCCCCCAACTCCCACCTTTCTCCCCAGGGCCCTCCATCCGCATAGTTAATGGGCAGAAGACACAGATCAAAAGGAGTTTAACTTAAAAGAAGGGGAAGCATCATTATACAAAACAAGCAGTCACAAGTTTAATACAACCTCTATGACCCAGAACACGTGCCCATACTGCCCACCTTCCCCACCTCCAATGGATAGTCTCTTGGCTGGCAGACTTCTTCTTCTTCTTCTTCTTCTTCCTTTTTTTTTTTTAATGCTTTTATTGAGTTTAGAGAGAAGAACATAGAGGGAGAGATAGAAACATTGATGAGAGAGAAACATCCATCAGCTGCTTCCTGTACACTGCCTACTGGGGATCAAGCTCACAACCCTGGCATGTACCCTGACCGGGAATCGAACCAGTGACCTCTTGGTGCATGGGACAATGCTCAACCAACTGAGCCACACCAGCCAAGTGGCGGACTTCTTTTAGCAGGACCACTATGCCTAACAACTCCAGGTGGGCACCATACAGGTTCTATTCTATGTGACCTAGACTAGCATTTGAATATTGCCCCCAAGTTGGGCAACGTTGCAGCCCTAATAAAGCCCTTCTTTAGTGTCGCCTCCCTCAGGAAGCCTTTCCTGAGACCTCTTATGGCCTCTTCCTTCATTGAATGCCAACAGCAGTTCATCTGTACTTCCCTTATGGAGCCCATCAAACTATGCCTTTATCATACTTGGGGAGGGGGCGGTGCGTGTAGATATGTGTGAGTGTGTGTGATTCCAGCAGGGGTCTGATTTTTCAGTTGACTTTCAATATTATTTTATATTAGTTTTAGGTATACAGCATTGTGGTTAGACATTTATGCAATTTATGAAATGATCCCCCATAAGTCTAGTACCCACCTGGCACCATACATAGTTATTACAATACTAGAGGCCCAGTGCACGAAATTCGTGCACGGGGGGGGGGGGGGGGCGGAGAAAGGGAGTCCCTCAGCCCAGCCTGCACCCTCAGCAGATGTCCGACTGCCGGTTTAGGCCCAACCCCACAGTTGGACATCCCTCTCACAATCTGGGACCACTGGCTCCTAACCACTCACCTGCCTGCCTGCCTGATTGCCCATAACCCCTCTGCCTGCCAGCCTGATAGCCCCTAACTGCTCTCCCCTTCCGGCCTGATAGCCTCTAACAACCTCTGCCTCAGCCCCTGCCACCATGGCTTTGTCTGGAAGGACGTTCAGAAGACGTCCGGTCTATCCGGTCCAATTAGCATATGACCCTTTTATTAGTATAGATTATTGACTATATTCCCTATGCTGTATTTTAAGGAGCTTACCTTTATATTCCCTGTAGTATCTAGCAAAATGCTAATTCAGTTTGCAAAGCCAGCATTACCCTACCAAAACCAAAGACATCACCAAAAAAAAAGTTTTTTACAATTTTAAAAACCTTAATCCTGACCTCACATCCTATAGTACAGTGGTCGGCAAACTCATTAGTCAACAGAGCCAAATATCAACAGTACAACGATTGAAATTTCTTTTGAGAGCCAAATTTTTTAAACTTAAACTTCTTCTAATGCCACTTCTTCAAAATAGACTCACCCAGGCCGTGGTATTTTGTGGAAGAGCCACACTCAAGGAGCCAAAGAGCCGCATGTGGCTCATGAGCCACAGTTTACCGACCATGGCTATAGTACATGTATGTGACATAGGACCTATATCCAGAATATATAAAGAACCTTAACAACTCAGTAATGAGAAGACAAACAATCCACTTTTTTAAATGAGCAGAAATTTGAACAGACTCATCACAAAAGAGCGCAGGCAGCCGATAAACAGATGAAAATACGCTTAAGATCATTAGTCATCAGGAAAATGTAAACTAAAATCACAAGCTATCACTCCCACTAACATAGCTACAATTAAAAATATTGATACTATTAAGTTCTGGTGAAGATGTATAGCAACCAAAATGCTCATACATTGCTGATGGGAATATAAAATGGCACAACCACTTTGGAAAAGAGTATGGCAATTGCTTATAAAGAAGCATGTGCTTGCTATATAACTGAGCAGTTTCCATTCTAAGCATTTACCCAAGAGAAAGGGGGAGAGGATTATGATCATAAAAAGACTTACACACAGATGCTCGTAGCAGCTTCATTTATAATAGCCCCAAACTGGGAACAACACAAATGTCCACCGACTGGTGAATAAATAAAAAAGTATGATATATTCATATAATGGAATTCTCTCAGCAATAAAAGAAACAAACTACTACTAAATACAATAACATGGCTAAATCTTCTTTTTAAGCTGAGTAAAATAAGCTAGATTCAAAAGAGTACATATTGCCCTGCCGGTGTGGTTCAGTTGGCTGAGCAGTGTCCCATGTACCGAAAGGTTGCTGGTTCGATTTCCAGTCAGGGCCCATGCCCAGGTTCTGGGCTCCATACCCAGTAGGGGGCGTGCAGGAGGCAGCCCATTGATGTTCCTCTCTCTCCCTTCTTCATTCCTCTCTTTCTAAAATCCATAAAAACATATTTTTAAGAAAAATGGTACATACTATAGGATTCTACTTATATGAAATTTTAGAAGCAGCAAAAACTAATCTATAGTGACAGAAAGTTGATCAATGGTTGCCTGGGGCCAGAAAAGGGGTGAACTACAAAGAGACACAAGGGAACTTTCTGGGATAATAGAAATACCCTATTGGAGCTATGGTTACATGGGTATTTGTCAGAATTCATAGAACTACATAATTAAAATGAGTGTATTTTGTTGTATGCAAACTATACCACAATAAAGCTGATTTTTAAAAAACTTCAAGTCAAACCACAAAGTGGTAAAAACATTTGCTACATATATAAACTAACAAATCGATATCCTTAATATGTAAAGTACACATACAAACTGATAATAAAAAGCATTAAGACCTTAATAGATAAAAGGCCATAGGACACAAACAAGCCATAAGAGAGGGTATAAGAATAGCTAATAAACAAGTAAAATATTACAACAATGAAATGCCATATTTTACATACCAAATTAACAAGGCATTTTATTAGGCATGTTTTAATAAGAATACTGGTATTGTGGAGCAAGATGGGTACTCTGGTGATGAAAATATAAACTGGTACATTTTGGGAATACAATTTGGCAATAAGGGCCCAGAGGCTTAACAATTGCTAGATTACCCGAGCCATTTCTAGGAACCTACAAGAAAGAATAATCAAAGCTGAGCAATCAAAATTAGACATCCATATGCAAGAATTTTCATCACTGACAGAACAAGCCATTGGATGGATAACTCAACGTGATGAAATATAAAACATTCGTCCATAGAAGGACCTTAACAAATATTTCTTAAACATACTCAATTTATATACTATTATATAAGAACATTAGGAAGAAGTGAGGTGTACAGATGACTTACATTTAAGGGTAGAGTGTAAAATTTTTTCATTACAGCACTGATTGGCAATCACCTAAATGTCCATCAAGAGAGGTGAAGTTCAATAAACCATGGAATATCCACACAATGAAATACTATGCATCTGTTAAAAACAGGGCAGACTTATACCTATTGATAGGGAATAATCCCAGGTGGTCTGAGTGCAGTGGTGATAGGACATATTCTCCGAGATATATTAAATTTAAAAAGCAAAACATGAACAGGGCATTTGGAATATAACTACTTGAAGGGAGAAAAAAATAAAAGGATAGATGTACCTTTATGCTCATATGACATCTCTGGAAAAACAGAGGGAACAACAAAGTGGGGAACAGTGGTTGCCTCTGTATTGGAGTCTAAAGATAGGGGAACAGGCGTGGGAGGAAGACTTTTCTTTCCTGATTTAGTCTTCCGTAGTGTTTACATTTTTTACCCAATAGAGGTCTTTCTTTTTCTTTCTTTTTTTTTTTTCAAATTTTTAAAAAATCAATTTTCAATTACAGTTGACATACAGAGATTTTTCTTTTTCAAAAACAACAACAACAACACTTTTCTTTAGAAGAAGGAGTGTTATAAATTGAATTGTGTCTCCTCAAAATGCATCTGTGAAGGCCTAACCCCCAGGACCTCAGAATGTGATCTTATTTGGACATAGAGCCATTGCAGATCTAATTAGTTAAGATGAGGTCATTAGGATGTGTCCTAATCAAATAAAACTGGTGTCCTTGAAAAAGGGGGAAATTTGGACACAGAGACATGTACACAGGGAGAAGGAAGAGAGAGGTCGGGGAATACAAGCCAAGGAATACCAAAGACTGCCAGCTAACTACCAGAAGCTAAGAGAGGCCGAAACAGCTCTCAGAAACCAACCAGGCTGACACCTTGATCTTGAACTTATGGCCCCCTGAACTATGAAGCAATCCATTTCTGTCATTAAGCCTCTCTATCTGTAGTACTTGATCATAGCATCCTGAGCCAGCTAATACAGGGCGGAATATTAATAAGAAACCAAGCAAAAAATAATATGGTTCACAAAGATCAAACCAACCATCCTAGAAATAAGCATTAGCATCTTGTCCCATAACCAACCCATAATCTAATTCCACTTCCATGCCAGCAGCTATGGGCTAAATGTGTCACATATATGTATACACACACACCTAACTAAAAATGAAAAGCAACGAGGAAAGGCATCTAACTTTATTGAAATCCTATGTGTCACCCTAGCCCACTTGGCTTAGTGGATAGAGCCTCAGCCTGCGGACTGAAGGGTCCCAGGTTCGATTCTGGTCAAGGACACGTACCTCGGTTGCAGGCTCCTCCCCGGCCCAGGCCCTGGTCGGGGCTCGTGCAGGAGACAACCAATTGATGTGTTCCTCTCACATCAATATTTCTCTCTGTCTTTCCCTCTACCACTCTCTCTAAAAATCAGTCGAAAAATATCCTCAGGTGAGGATTAAAAAGAAAAAAAAAATTCTATGTGTCGCCATGGCCAGTGTTCTCAGTGGTTAGAGCATCAGCCTGCACACTGAATGGTTGCAGGTTCAATTCCCAGTCAAGGTCACATACCTGAGTTGCAGGTTTGATCCCCAGCTCTGGTTGGAGCTTGTTTGGGAAGCAACCAACTGATATGTCTCTCTCATATCGAAGTTTCTCTCTCCCCCCTACCCCTTCCTCTCTTCCACTCTCTCTAAAAATCAATGGAAAAAATATCCTTGGGTGAGGATTAACAACAATAACCAAAAAAATCCTATGTGTCAGTACTGTCCAACTCACCTAAGGTGAAGTGAGCCATTGACCAGAATCCCATGGTGTTGCGCTAAAGACACTAGGAGGAACGAGCATACCAGAATACCCCTGGTGACTCTAGCTTTTGTCTATGGAATGGAAAGGATCCATTCTGTCTGTGCCCAAGACATCTTCAAAAACAGAGATACAGCTTTCACAGCTGTACTGCAGTTCTGTCAATAATCAAGGATTCAAGGGGTGCCCATCTGTGCACCCAAATCAGAGATGCTCCCAGAGCAAAAACACTAACAGCAGGATCCTGCACCATCTGCCTCCCCCACACTCCCGTGCAGGCTCCAAGTCCGCACCAAATTTCCCAGGAGCCCTTGCTCCCATCAGGCTAGAATCTTCTTTCCAGAGGCCTTTCCATTTTCATCCCTATTTTTTCCAGGACAAATAGCAAAACAGAAGATACTAAAGCAAAACCAATATCTTGCTCATAAAAAAGCAAGCAAGCTGGGGCAGGGGAGGGGGGTACTTTATAAGGAGGGTTTTAAGCTCACAAGACCTTTAGCTGAATACCATTTGATCTAAATCTGCTCACCCAAACCTTCCTCCCATTCTCCAAGGGGTGTCCAGTATTACTAGCACAGCCATCTGCAAATATGGAATCTGGATCTCCCTTCTTTCAAAGATTACGAAGGTGGGACCATGAAGATTAGTACCAATGCCAGAGAAAAGGCTAGAAGGAGGGAAAGAAGGGGAGACCTTCCTGGCGGCATGCAAGGACATGTTAGACGCCCCCATCTCATATCTCAGCTATTATGTATTCCCAACTGGCTTGGCCAACATCCAGAGAGACTCCAGGCATGTGAGTCTGTGAATGTGAGGCAGAGATAAGCGACACGGAGAGGGGGAGCGCACCCACAGTTATAAATGGGCTGAGGGGCTGCTGTAGGAAGGAGCCAAGGTTCCCTTCCATTTCCAAGACATTTCTGCACTCAATCCTGCTCCCCAAGATCAAGAATTCTCTCTTGGCTTCCTCCCACTCCCTGGATCACCATAACTAAGCAGTTACCGTGAGGACATGAAAACTCGGAGGTTTGGGTATGACTTTGTTAATGTGTTAAGATCATGTTGACCCTGGACACTTGTTTGTAATAAAACTGGGAGGCTAAGAAGCTCCATTCTCTCCTTTATTTCTGGACAGCCACCCAGCCACATCCATCTGAACGACAGGGAGGGGCTGATCTCCCAGTACGCCCCCAGCTGGAGATACGCTTTAGAGCTCATAAAACATGCACTTCCTTCTGGAAGGAGCCCAGGCCTTTGAGGAAGGCCTTGGAGGATAAGAACAGCATGAGCAAAGCCTCAGAACGGGGTGCTCTTGTCCTGACAATAAGGAAGGCTGGAAGAGGGGCAAAGGACACCCTCGTGGAAACGGAGGGCTCCAGCTCTGACAATTTACCCACCTTCACATCTTAGAGTTTGTCCCAGACCCTCGCCAAAGAGCAAAAATCTGCACCAGAGCCCCAGCAAAGTCTGGACGAAAGGAATGTCTGCTCTGAGCCTTGCCCCAGGGTCAGACGCCTGGAAAAATTCCTGGGATTACTTGCTGTTGTCTGAGATGGATTTGGAGCCACCCTGGCTGAGGAGAGATGTGGCTTTGGACAGGGGCAGTGAGGACTGGTCTGTGACAAGCTGAGGCTACTTTCAGGTCTCAAAACTTTTGCCCTTGCTGTCCACCAATCTTTCTTTCCTCTTCATGGAAATCCTAAAAAAACATCTTTCCAGTAGTTCTCCTGATCCCCATTCACAGCCCTTTATACTCCTTCAACAAATTGCTTGTATGTCAATGTCCATGTATGCTTACTGCCTTGTCTCATAATTAGTCTCACTCCCCTCTAGATACATAAACTCTCAAATGTTAAGAATTGGGTCTTACACAACACCTTTTTGACCCCTAGCAGCAACTCTTCCAGAGCAAACACTCATTAAATACAGGGTGGGGCAAAGATAGGTTTACAGTTGTTCATATGGAAAATAGTACAAGAATATAAAATAATACAAGAATAAACTCTGTTTTGCATACTCACAACTATAAGCCTACTTTTGCCCCCACCCTGTACTTATTAAATTGAATTCAAAGAGCCCTATCTGGTTTGGCTCAGTGGATAGAGTGTTTGCCTATAGTTTTGATTCCAGTTCAGGGCACATGTCCAGGTTGCAAGCTCGATCCCCAGTGTGGAGCATGCAGGAGGCAGCCGATCAATGATTCTCTCTCATCACTGATGTTTCTATCTCTCTTTCCCTCTCCCTTCCTCTCTTAAATCAATAAAAATACATTTTTTAAAAAGTTAATACATAGACCCATAAGGACTGACCTGGTACTAGCTGACATTCCTTATTCCTACATCCATTCATTCATTTGTTCAATAAACATGTGGGTGCCCAATGTCTGCCAAGCTGATTCTCTTGCAGAGAACACTCAGACTCCATCAGCTAAAAAGTAAGCTTCAGTATCTAGGATTGAGGGCTTCTTTTCAGGTCCAGGATATAGAAGATTCCATAGGATCACTGGGCAAAAAACTGATCACTGCAGGGTGGGCACAGCCCACATCGTGATGCCTGTATCTGTCCAGATGGAAAGTCACACCCTCAGGAAGGCCCCTGGGGAAGACAGATTGTCTAGAATGTGGGTGCAGGCCCTCCAGGGTTCTGCCCAGCCCACTCAGGGGAAGCCTAGATATGCCTATCTCAGAAGATGGCAGGGTTAGATACCCATTCATTTATGTGTACAGTGCTCTTGGGATGCTAAGTAAGGAGCTGGTTGGTAATTTGGGGTGGGAGAGGGCTCTACAAAGTCTTCTCAGCAGAGTAGATATGGTCATGGAAGTGGGAGGATTCACTGAAGGTCATGAGAAAAGACTGCCCTGCTCAGAGATCAATAGTGCACACAACTCCAGGAGCTGGTGTGGCCAGGAACTGCTCTGCTATGGGGGAGAGTTGCAGGGGGCAGAGTGGGGGTAGGTTAGAAGCAGTCATTTTTATCTCAGGTTTCCTCCACTCTAAAATTAAAGGATTCTAATCTGAACCTCCCCTGCCAACAACTTGAAAAAGTTGTCTGAGACCAGGGACATTTGGGAAGAAAATTGAAAAGTACATCAAATAATAAACCAAAAAGAAATTCTGAAGTCAAAACAAGGGATAAATTCTCCTTATCTCTCTAAGACATGCCTGGGAAGATAATCATGGTTTTTAATGGCCTGTAAACAATCAGACCAGCCTTTGTAATAAAGTTTAACCAATTAATTCTTTAGGCTTCTTCCCTATACCCTGCCCTACTCTCCCCTCCCCCTTTCTGAGACAGGGCAACCTTCATGGGTCTGAGAAGTAAAGAGTGGTCCAGTCCCAAGACTCAAAGCCTGAGTCATTGAGGGGCGTCTGGACGAGGATCAAACCTGTGTGTGATAGCGAGGGTTGCCCAGAGGAAATGTCAAAGAAAATTACCTGTATCCTGATATGCGTAAAAGGAAGAAGAATCTCTTATACAAAAGATAAGAGAGAGACATCATGCACCAAAAAATTAGTGCAGGAGGTATACTTCGTTCTTACTCAGAGAGCTCATTCATTCATTATTCAGCAAACATTCATGTACACCTACCATGGTGTGAGGCGCCTGCAGAGGGTGCAAAAATGTACAAAGAAAAGACCTGCCCTCTATGGGAGCTGGTGCTGGGAATGAGATATATTCACAGAATCACTATTAAAGGTTAGTACAATAATAGTATTTGAAAAGTACTCCACAAGTCCAGACCTCCCTTCATTTCTTTGTTGCTTCTTTCTTGGATTTACTGTATTTAACCTGGGTGATTGAGGCAGACAACATTCAGAAAACAGGAGTTCGAAAGAGGAGAAAGAAAATGGGACATAAAAGAAAAAGAAAACCAAGTCCTTCCCTCCTGCCCCCGTGTCTGTAGGCGCAGCCCTCGTTCTGGGAAAGAAAATGATGAGTTATCACTGGAGGCAGAGCTTCAGCCAGGTCCCGATCACCGAGTCACAATTCATGCCACGTTGGCTCCTGCACCAATGAGGTATATTTTTGCAGAAACTGTGCAAAATTCTGGCCATTTTGATTTTTCTATTGGGCATACCAACTTTCAGTATCCGACAACAATTCTCTTTACTCTTAGAAATACAGTGGACCCTTGAACATTGAGGGTTTGAATTGCATGGATCCCCTTAGATGAGGATATTTTTCAGTAACACTATAAATGTATTTTTTTCTTCCTTATGATTTCCTTAACATTTCCTTTTCTCTAGCTTACTTTAAGAATCTAGTATATAATAATATAACAAAAATATATGTTAATCAGCTGTTATGTTATTGGTAAATCTTATGGTCAACAGTAGCCTATTAGTAGTTGGGTTGTTGGAGAGTCAAAAGTTATACACGGATTTTTAACTGTGCGTGGGGGCGGGGGGAGGGTCGGCTCCCCAAACCCCCATGTTGCTCAAAGGTCAACTGTAGTCTGTGTGTGCGTGCTTGCCTTAAGAATAGGTGCACACATGTTAATGGTGATATAATGGAGGAAATTCTAAGGATTTTCATCCATGGTTCAAAGGTTAACAATCTCTCCTTTCCAAACAATGAGGAATACCTTATTCGGCATTTGTAGAGCCTCTCATTTTTCAAAGTCCTTCGATAAACATGATTTCATGTTTATGCCATGGGCAACCTTGGGTGGTAACAAAGGATAAACATTGTTATCTCCACTGTAAATTTTTCCTCCTTTATCCATTTGTTTCCTACTCAACAATGGTTGGTATAAAGTATACAAGTCAGAACAAGACAAATGCAGGCCCTGTCTTCAACAGGTTCACAGTGCAGTGGGGAGAGATGCCCTCTGTCTCCAGGATGTGGGGCATCTGCAAGAGGAGAGGACTGTGACAAACCGTAAAAAAATTAGTATGGCCCTAGCTGGTTTGGCTCAGTGAACAGAGCATCGGCCTGCGGACCAAAGGGTCCTGGGTTCAATTCTGGTCAAGGGCATATACCTTGGTTGCAGGCTCCTCCCCAGCCCGGGTCCTGGTCAGGGTTCATGTAGGAGGCAACCAATTGATATGTTTCTCTCACATCAATGTTTCTCTCTGTCTTTCCCTTTCTTTTCCACTATCGCTAAAAATCAAGGGAAAAATATCCTCAGGTGAGGGTTAACCAAAAAAAAATTAGTTTGATTTTACCAAATAAAAAGAGAGGAAAGGGAGAGGAAACCAAGATGGCGGCATAAGTAAACACCTAAACTGCTGCCTCGCACAACAATTTCAAAACTACAACTAAAAGACAAAACGGACATCATCCAGAACCAGAGGAAGGCTGGCTGAATGGAAATTCTACAACTAGAAGGAAAGAGAAAAGCACACTGAGACTCAGAGGAGCTGCAGAAGGCAGAGGTATGGAGGCGCGCGCATGGAGAGAGCTGGCAAGTGAGTACGTGGCTGGTTTTATCAATTGGGAGGGAGACAAAAGCTCCCGACTGCTCTGAACTCCAGTTCTGGGCAAGACTCTAGGGACCCAGACTCATACGGGGAGAAACTGGACTTTCAGGAAAGAGAAAAGCACACTGAGACTCAGATGAACTGCGGAAGACAGAGGTACAGAGGCGAGCACACGGAGAGGGCTGGCAACTGAGTACGCAGCTGGCTTTCTCAAGCGGGAGGGAGACAGAAGCTCCTGACTGCGCTGAACTCCAGTTCCGGGCGAGACTCTGGGGACCCAGACTCATTCGGGGAGAAAATGGACTATCTGGCAATGGGCGAACCTCGAGGGTGGCTTTCTCTCAGAGGTGCTTGCAGTGATTACCACGGGACACTGAGACCCAGGAGCCTCTTAGGGCAGGGCTGATGGGAAGCCATTACTGTCTGCTCCACCCTGAGACTCTGCCCCATCCAAGCTGAGCACAGAGGCTTTTGCAAGTCTTGTCTCATAAGGGCGTCTCCAGCACAGAAGATCTCGCAGCGTAGACACAGCTGATCCTCACAGCCAGTTGGCCTGGAGGTCAATTCCTCCCAGTGATACCAACAACAATCAAGGCTTAACTACAACAAGACTGTGCACACAGCCCACAAAGGGGTGCACCAAGAGTGTCCACCTCAAGTAACTGGGGAGGCTGAGCCACTGGGCCCTATAGGACACCTAGCACTCAAAGCCACTCTATTGACACAGGGAAGCAGCTAAAATGTGGAAACAAAGAAACAGGCCACAAATGAAAGAAATAGAGGAAAGCAAACGACTGGATATAGAGTTCAAAACCATGGTTATAAGGTTTTTCAAGAATTTTCTAGAAAAGGCCAATAAATTTAGCAAGACCCTCGAGGATATGAAAAAGGACCAACTAGAAATTAAGCATACACTGACTGAAATAAAAAATAATATACAAAGATCCAATAGCAGACTAGAGAATCGCAAGAATCAAGTCAAAGATTTGAAATACAAAGAAGCAAAAAACACCCAACCAGAAAAGCAAAAAGAAAAAAGAATCCAAAAATATGAAGATAGTGTAAGGAGCCTCTGGGACAACTTCAAGCGTACCAACATCCGAATTATGGGGGTGCCAGAAGAAGAGAGAGAGCAAGATATTGAAAACTTATTTGAAGAAATAATGACAGAAAACTTTCCCCACCTGGTGAAAGAAATAGACTTACAAGTCCAGGAAGCGCACAGAACCCCAAACAAAAGGAATCCAAAGAGGACCACACCAAGACACATCATCATTAAAATGCCAAGAGCAAAAGACAAAGAGAGAATCTTGAAAGCAGCAAGAGAAAAACAATTAGTTACCTACAAGGGAGTACCCATATGACTGTCAGCTGATTTCTCAACAGAAACTATGCAGGCCGGATGGGAGTGGCAAGAAATATTCAAAGTGATAAACAGCAAGAACCTACAACCAAGATTACTCTACCCAGCAAAGCTATGATTCAGAATTGAAGGGCAGATAAAGAGCTTCACAGATAAGAAAAAGCTAAAGGAGTTCATCACCGCCAAACCAGTATTATATGAAATGCTGAAAGGTATTCTTTAAGAGGCAGAAGAAAAAGAAAAAGGTAAAGATAAAAATTATGAACAACAAATACATACCTATCAACAAGTGAATCTAAAAATCAAGTAAATAAAAAATCTGATGAACAGAATAAACTGGTGAATATAATAGAATCAGGGGCATAGAAAGGGAGTGGACTGACAATTCTCAGGGGGAAAGGGGTATGGGGGGTGCGGGAAGAGACTGGACAAAAATCGTACACCTATGGATGAGGACAGTGGCGGGGTGCGGGGGGCAGTAAGGGCAGAGGATGGGGTGGGAACCAGGTGGAGGGGAACTATGGGGGGAAAAAGAGGAACAATTGTAATAATCTGAACAATAAAGATTTATTAAAATAAAAAATAAAAACAAAAAGAGAGGAAAGGAAATTTTAGGGACGTAGGTGATTTGTGCTCAGAGAAGAGTGAGCGGTGTAGAATGTCCAGACGATGGAGTGAGTGGCAGTGAAGGGCAAAGGATGAGAAACAGGACAGAAGAAGTAGTTGGCTGGGCCCAGACCATAAAGCCAAAAAAGCCTTGCCAAGGAGTTTGGACTTTATCCCTGTGGGCAATGAGGAAACCACTGAGGTTTTAAGCAGAGTCAGGTGATGTAATCAGATTTGTGTTTTAGCAAGATTATTCGATCTGGTGGGTGGAATAGGAAGAGACTGGGAAGACTCAGAGACATTTCCAAATTAGAATCAACAGGAATGGGTGCCCCATTTGGAGGTAGGAAAGAAAGGAGGTGTCAGAAATGGCTTTCTCAAGAGGTTTGAAAGGCCCTCACCCAAGATAAGAAGCCAATATGAAAGCAAGAGGCAAAGAAACTAAGTGCCTCGCCTAAAGTCATATAAATTACTTGATGGAAGACCCAAGCTAGGAACCTAAAATTCTTTCCTGTAGAAACCCCTTGGTTTCCATGTTACCATCAACTAGAGACTAAACTGCGCCATTGCATGCCAGGCTCTTTCCTCACTCCCTGCTTGCTTTGTGCGTGCTCACTTTTTGTCCTATGGAGATTGTAACTCAACAGCGCAAAAGTTGTCTTTACCTCCCTCAAGGCCTGGCACAGTACTATGGGCTAAGTGGTCAATGAATGTTTGTTATTAAATCAAACCCCAGGAGCCCTAAGGGCCCCTTAGGCATTGCCTTCCTTGAAACTCGAGATCCTTTCCTTCTTTAATTCTTTTTCTTCATATAATTTTTTTATTGATTTCAGAGAGAGGAAGGGGGAGAGAGAAAGAGAGAGAAACATCTATGTGAGAGAGAAGTATTGACAGGTTGCCTCCTGAATGCACCCCAACCAGGGATTGAACCCACAACCTGGGTATGTGCCCTGACCAGGAATCACACCCACCACCTTTGGTGTATGGGACAACTTTCCAACCAACTGAGCCACATCAGCCAAGGCATATTTCTTTGATTCTTAACACACAATATTTTTTTAATAATTCCTAGATAGAGTAATTCCTGGATGTTTGGCTTTCACAGTCCAGGAAATTTTTAACAACAACAAAAAAAAAGAGTTAAAGGAACAACATTAGTCTTGCCAACTATTTTTATTTTGCCAAATAAGGACATTCTAAAACCAACTGCCACCTACGAACTGGCATCTACTGCATTGTATAATAGAAAGGACATTTAATACATATCCCAAAAGTCAAAACACTATCATTTTAGGATTAAGGATAATCCTTTTAATTAAATCAGAGTTCTTTCAACCTTAACACTATTGACACTTCAGGCAGGATAACTCTTTGCTATGGGGATGGGAGAGCTGTCCTGTGCAATATGGGATGTTTTTGTTTGTTTGTTTAAATATATTTTTATTGACTTCAGAGAGGAAGGGAGAGGGAAAGAGAAATATCAGTGATAAGAGAGAATCATCCTTCAGCTGCCTCTTGCACACGCCCTACTAGGATCAAGCCGCAATCCAGGCATGTACCCGCACTGGGAATTGAACCTTGACCTTCTGGTTCATAGGTTGATGGTCAACCACTGAGCCACGCCGGCCGGGCCACTATGGGATGTTTTGCAGCAGCTCTACTACTACTCATTATACATATAACAGTAACATTCCCACGTTGTAACAATCAAAAAGTGTCTCCAGGCCATGCCACACATCCCCTGAGGGCAAAACTTCTCAGTTGAGAACCACTGAACTGGAATAAAGTAAGCCTTATTTAAAAATCTAGCTATATTATCCTTACTTTAGCCCACTGAAAACATTATCATAGACTGACATCAATCCATAAATCAGCTTTGAGGAACAAGAGGCACAGAGGTTAAGAGGAAGGGAAATGAAATCAGACTTGAACTCAAACTCTAATTCTGCCTCTTACTCATTGCCTGACCTTGAGCAAGTGCCTGCGCTAAGCCTCCCTTTCCGCCCTGCAGGATGAAGGCCGACCTACCTCATCAGAGTGGCTGGGAGAATTCAATGGAATGGAAGTTAACCCACTCAGCAACATGCCTGGTACATGACTGCCGGGACAGGAGGTAGGGCAATTTTTAGTATTATTTCTACCGCTTCTACAACACAAAGCACAGCGTCTGGCACATTAATCGTGCTGTCCAGATTTAAGACTTTCTGGGTAAAGGACCTTGCATAGGATGTAGTGAGTCTTCAACAAACCCAACCACCCTGCTCTCTCTCGCCAGTTCCTTTCCACACCTAAGTCCTTATCTCCTTTACCAGAAAGTTCTCAAATGGGATTAAACCCATAAAAGAAGTCTGGCTGTCCAGGACCTCTACCCTAGTCTCTGTGAGTAAGAACTCTGTGGAAGCCCCTAGCCAGCAGTATCAACATCCTACCCACTACCTGGATTTTGAATGACTTACCCCCACCTATAAGGGTGCAGCCTTGTTTAGGTCCACTATTATGATCACCCAACATCAACATCTTCAGTCTGCTGCTGTCCTCCTTAGATATTTAATCTGGACGTGGGCCAGGCCCAGAAAAAGGAGGTGGCAATATCCTTGAACAAAAGTAGCTATAAAAGGGCGTGGGAAGCAAGGAGAAGGACAAATTTAACAAGGAGGCAACCTCAAAGGAAGGGGAGGTGGGGAGGCTGCAACAAAGAAGTCAGCCTTCCTGCTACTTCCTCAGTCCCCACCAAGCCCCCTCCCGCCCCCACAGGCTGAGCACTGGTAGCTCTTACAAGGGGAAAAACACTCCTCACTAGAGTAAACCAGACTGGGTCCTGGCAGAAGCCCAGCCAGCAGTAAGTTTCTGGGGTTCATTTCACAAGTACTTTAACTATCTTCTGACAGATTCCCAAAGGACTGAGTTTTCCTTGCCATCACAGGGTCATAAGACATGCGCAAAGGGAGGCAACTTATACAGGAAGTGGTCCAAGCTCTCGTTTACAGATGGGGAAACTGAGACTCAGAGAGAGAAAAGAACTTGCTCAGAATCATCCAAGTCAGTGGCAGCGCTGAGCCAGGAGCTCAAGGCTTCGGTTTGGACAGTGATATATATTTGAGCCTCTTACTCAAAACATGCCCAGAAGAGAAAAGTGTATTAGAAACTAAACCTCACTCTTTCTGAAAATACAGATCATGTTTGCAGCCTGGATGAGGAGAGGATTAGCAAATTCTCGGAAGGGGCCATTGATCTAGTCCCATGATTTCTCCATCCATTTGGAAACTCTGAAAATAAATCACCTTCCGTAGGGGAATCGGCCACTTCTTTCTCTGCCCCATCAGGCATCATCTGTGTTCTCCAGACTATTTAATACTATGACCAAAATACAAAGAGAACAAACTTTAAAGACCATTTGGGGAAAGTGTGGGTGTGTGTGGGTGTGCACACATGTGCATAAAAGTCGGGGGGGACTAATGTGGCAAAATGTTAGTAAATGGTGAAATCTAAGCAAAGAGCATAGGACGTTCACTGTACTATTCTTGCAACTTTTCAGGAGGCTTGAAAATTTTCTAAGTAAAATTTTGAAGGAGAGAGATAAAGCACTAAATAATAATCTAAATTAAATTTTATTTATATTTTTATTTTTAATATATTTTTATTGATTTCAGAGAGGGAGAGAGAGAAAGAAACATCAATGATGAGAGAGAATCATTGATTGGCTGCCTCCTGCATGCCCCCTACTGGGGATCGAGCCCACAACCCGGGCATGTGCCCTGACTGGGACTTGAACCATGATTTACTGGTTTATAGGTCAATGCTCAACCACTGAGCCTCACCAGCTAGGCTTATTTTTATTTTTTAATGTTTTTTAAAATATATTTTTATTGATTTCAGAGAGGAGGGAGAGGAGAGAGAGAAAGAAACATCAATGATGAGAGAGAACCATTGATCAGCTGCCTCCTGGCACACCCTCTACTGGAAATTAAGCCCAAAACCTAAGCATGACCAAAAATCAAACTGTGACCTCCTCGTTCACAGGTCGACACTCAACCACTGAGCAACACGGGCCAGGTGAAGTTAAATTAATTTTTAAAATTATTTGGAAAGGACCAGGAATCACTCCTTCAGTCTCACTTGGTTTCTCTAAGGACTAACATTCTCAGAAAAAGTTTTAAGACATTACAGAGGTTGGAAGTGTAGGGCTCCAAACAAATTATGCAATGCTGGTGTTCATAGTAGCCAGTAGCTATGGCAACCTTGGGATCCATATCTGATTTCAAATATTTTGTCCCATAAGCTCCAAAAAGACACATATGCTAGTCACATCACGTATCTTGGTGTTTTGTGTTCAGAAAGTAACTAAAGTGCCGAAACCGGTTTGGCTCAGTGGATAGAGCGTCAGCCTGCGGACTGAAGGGTCCCGGGTTCGATTCCGGTCAAGGGCATGTACCTTGATTGCAGGCACATCCCCAGTGGGAGGTGTGCAGGAGGCAGCTGATCGATGTTTCTCTCTCATCGATGTTTCTAGCTCTCTATCCCTCTCCCTTCCTCTCTGTAAAATATCAATAAAATATATTAAAAAAAAAAAAAAAGAAACTAAAGTAACAACAGGGTATGGATGGGGCAAATGTCAGAATTGTTCCAAGAGTCCATCACCTTTGCAACCCAGGTGGTTTATAAATACAATAAAATGAAGTTTAATTTCTATTTAGTTTGAAAATTCTTTTACATAAATAAATCCCTGAATCAAAATCCATACCCAACATAGTCACCATGTTCTCTATCCATAGTAGTATTTAATTTAGGCCATATTGGATCCATAATCTATCCCTGAAAATCTATCCTTAACCACATATATGAAACTCCTGTGACCTCCTGGTTCAGCATTAAGGCATGGAGGCTTGAGGGAATGCAACGCATTCAAGAAACCCAAAGGAATTTCTTATGGCTAACATAAGGGAATACAAGGTTGGAAAGACAGGTAGAGGTCAGAACCAGGAGAGCCTCTATGCTAGACAAAGGAGTAGGAAGTTTAGGGAAACAGCTCAAAATTAGGGAGTGTGGTTGAAATAACAAAGATCTGAACGAAGGCAGTCAGAATGGGACTGAAGATCCGAGAACAAATTAGAAGGGCTATTGAAGAGAGCAAATGAACAGCACCTGAGAGAGGGGGACAGGAGCCCAAGACTCCCCATAGCTTTTTTGACTTTGTAGGTGGGGAATTCAGGAGAAGAGGAATGTAGTAAGTGTTGAACATATTGAGATTCTTCCTGGATATGTAAACATGGAGCTCCAGAGAGAAGTCCAGGTTAGATATGTGCTTTTGGGAGTGATCAGCATATATAGAAATGGTTGCCCTGGGTGTGGATGAAGTCAGCTGGGAAGGAACCGAGACCAAAATAAGAATTGGGTCAAGAAGAGAAACTTGCGGCGGGGGTGGCGGTTGGGGGGGCAGGGGAGAGACTGTTAACAGGGAAGGCTAGCAAGAAGAGAACCTCAAGGAGTGGCCTAACAGGCAGAGACTGGAGCCTGCTTTTAAATGACTTGCTAAACTCCATCTCCACAGGCTGGTCACACCATGCTGGAGTATAGTAAGGATCAATGATGAGCTTCCTAACAACAAAAAGGCAAAGGATATGAATAGACATTTCTCCAAAATATATATACAAATGGCCAATGAACACATGAAAATATACTACTCAGAAGAAAGAAAAACAAAAACAAAAAAACAAGATACTCAGCATCATTAATCATTAGAGAAATACAAATCCAAACCACAATGAGATACTTCAGACCACTCGGATAGTTGTAATCACAAAAACAGATAATCACAAGGGTCAGCAAGGATACAGAGAAATTGGACCCTCATTAAAAAACATTATGGCTATCTCTCCTGGTTCTGACCTCTCTCCTGGTTCTGACCTCTACCTGTCTTTACGGCTAGTGGGATTGTAAAATGGTACAGCCACTGTAGAAAACAGTTTGGCAGCTCCTCAAAAATTAAACGTAGAGCTATCCTATGACCTAGCAATTCTACTCCTAAGTATATACTCAAGAGATTTAAAAATATAGGACCACACAAAGATTTATACTTGAATGTTCATATTAGCATTATTCATAATAGCCAAAAAGTAGAAGTAACCAAAATGTCCACCAACTGATGAGTGGATAAATAAAATGTGGTCTACCAATACAATGGATTATTCCACCATAAAGAGAAATAAAATACTGATACATGCTACACTATCATTGGACACTGAAAACAAGCTAAGTTAAAGAATCCAGAAACAAAAGGCCGCATATGTTCCATGGATATGAAATACTCAGAATTGGGAAATCCACAGAGACAGTAAGCAGAGGCTGGGGGAAGTGGGGAGTGAGGAGCGACTACTTAATGGGTCCAATATTTCTTTTGAGGGTGATGAAAAATATTCTGAAATTAGATAGCAATGGTTGCACAATAAAACCCACTCAATTGTACACTTTAAAACACTAAAATCCAATGAGCTGCACACAGGTAAAATGGTAAACTTTATGTCATGTGAATTTTACCTCAATAAAAGATTTTTAAATAATTAACTCACTTTACAAAAGTTACCTACAGTCAAGAGGAGCAGGAGGAGCCATTTCTCTAGCTTTCAGCAGGAACTTCAGATATTCTGACTAAAGAAGCCAAACTTGGCGGGGGAGGGGGGGGGCATGCTTCTCAAGAAACCTTTAAATATGTTCTTACTGCTTTTAGAGAGAGAGCAAGGGAGAGTTAGAGAAAGAGAGAACCATCAATGAGAGACAAATATCAATTGGCTGCCTCATGCACGCCCCCTACTGGGGATCGAGCCTGCAATCTGGGCACATGCCCTGACCAGGAATTGAACAGGTGAACTCTTAGTGTATGGGATGATGCTCAACAAACTGAGCCACACCAGCCAGGACTCACGAGACTTTTAAATGCCTTAAAATGTCCAGAGGCTGGGGGTGGGTGGCTCTGCTGAAGAGTAGAGATGGAGCATCCAGCATCATTCATGCCAAGGTCAACTGCCTCATTTCTAATACCCCACAATGCCAGGGAGAGAGACAAGCTATAATTTGACCTACAGAGAGACAGCAACTGGCACAACCGGGGCGTAGTTACCCCCTAATATCAGAAAAGGAGAAATGATTTCTGGGCCCAGGGTACCCAGAAGCCCCAGAATAGCAACCTCCTGGTTCATGCTCCTTATTCAACTCTCACCCCCTTGCACTGTGTTCAATTTGACCTCCTGAGACAACATTCCAAGCTGTCCAGAGTGTCAGCATTCACCATCCATATAGCAGCTTTATGTCCACACAGTACATGAATCTTGTCTCTTTGAACTTTGTACATAAGTTAACCTTGAAATTAGTACAACTTAGATGGTTTACACCAGTTCAACACCATCTGCTGCAAAAGTCAAGGCCAAAGAAGCCGAGTGAAGGTCAGGAGATAGGTGGTGCGTTTATCAGAGCCTCCAAGGAGAACCTGAGGCTGGAGCTCCAGGGTTCTGCAGAACCTCCTGCCGAGAATTTCATCTCTCTACTTCCCTCTTCGAATGATGTGCTTCCTTCTCTTTTTGCTCCCTTCTGCAGCCCAACTCCCAGGGCAACAGAAGGCAAATGCTTCGAGGTGGCGCACCACCACTCTAAATAGAGACCGTCAGAGCAGGGAAGCAGATCTGGAGTAGAAAGCAAAACCTCTGGCCTGCTCTAGCCATCGAGAAAGCAACACCTCCACATGCCTCCCTGCTCCTGCGTCCCATGGGGAAAGCAGCACAATGAATCTAGGCCTCTCTTGGGGTTCTGACCACCTCCTGGGAAGATTATAACTACTGTGGTTGCCATGCCTACTGTCATATCATTCTGTCTGGGTGTACTTTGTTTCCCTTTTCTCTAAAGGACACTCTTCTACCCAGTGCCTGAGAGCCTACTGGAAGCTCCAGCCCTTGTCCTATCCAGATCCAGATAATCCACACTGTCCGGGGAGCTCAGAAGACTCTATAGTGCTAACGAGAGCAGAGAAGTGTTAGGAACAGTCCTAGGATGCAGAAAAACTATTGACGCTGCTCAGTCTATCCCTATCTTTGAGCAGAACTCAACAGCACACAGATTGCACCTTCTCCTCTCAAAAATGCTAACAGGGCCCTGGCTGGTTTGGCTCTGTGGATAGAGCGTCGGCCTGTGGACTGAAGGGTCCCAGGTTCGATTCCAGCCAAGGACACATGCTGGGGTTGCGGGCTCGATCCCCCCAATGAGGGGCGTGCAGGAAGCAGCCAATCAATGATTCTTTCTCGTCATCGATGTTTCTATCTCTCTATCCTTCTCCCTTCCTCTCTGAAATCAATAAAAATATATTTTTTAAAAAAATGCTAACAGGAAAGGTTCATGTGGTGAGGTCCATATCAGGTTTCCTTACTTGCTCAGAAGGAAGTGGCTTTTTAAGTAAAGTAAATGCAAAGAAGAATAGGATGGAGGAAAAGTGTGCAAATCCCACAGTTTATCATGCACAGAGGAATGCAAAGGAAGAAAGAACAATATTTCCTAAATGATTACCTTTCGCACTGTCCAGCCATAGATCTCTATGGGTTTCCTTGGGTTCCTACTGTGCGCCAGGTTCTGAAGACCTCGTCCCACTCTTTAAAAAACCGATAAGATTACTGTTCCAAATCACAATGTTGTTCCATTAGAACAGTGGTAGGCAAACTCATTAGTCAACAGAGCCAAATATCAACAGTACAACGATTGAAATTTCTTTTGAGAGCCAAATTTTTTAAACTTAAACTTCTTCTAACGCCACTTTTTCAAAATAGACTCGCCCAGGCCGTGGTATTTTGTGGAAGAGCCACACTCAAGGGGCCAAAGAGCTGCATGTGGCTCGCGAGCCGCAGTTTGCTGACCACGGCTCTAGAAAGATAAAGAAACGGAGGCTCTGAAAGACCAGGCGGCTTGTCCGGGCCATGAGGCTCAGTCTACAATCTGTGGGCCCCAAGTAAAAGTGTGGGCGTGGGCAGGCAAGTGTTCGAGTGAAGACGACAGCCTGCTGCAGGCTCTCTCCTCATCCTGTCCCAGGATCTGTGGGCTTCTGCTGGGCAGGGAAGGAAGGCAGCAGGCAGTGGCTCCGGTTCCAGCCGCTGCATCCCACCAGGAGAACAGCGGCCATCTGCCTCCGAGAGAGAGCAGGCGGGCCCAGCG
Source organism: Plecotus auritus (assembly GCF_963455305.1). Lineage (NCBI taxonomy): Eukaryota > Metazoa > Chordata > Mammalia > Chiroptera > Vespertilionidae > Plecotus > Plecotus auritus. Next base: position 27,698,896 of record NC_137770.1, on the reverse strand, counting down.
CAGGCCGTCTGTGCAGCAGCCCACCCTCGGCGGTCAGGTTAACCTTCACGTAACAGGCCCAGCTCCTGGAAGTCATCAAGGCCATTGTTAAAACACAGCACCTGTCACACTGGAAACGTCCAGACTTACTCAATTTAAATGGCAACAACTGTTCATGTCAGCAGCACTGTTGTTTTCAACAAAAACCTGACGCAATTGGCCCTATCTTTCTAAATATATAATATGTCTCTCTTTGTTTAAAAATACATATTATGTATCACATCTTCTTTCAAGCACAAGCAAAAGAAAACCCCGATCTCCATTCTATGAATGAGGAAACCAAGGCAAAGGAAAGAGAAGGGGTTACCCCAGGTGACACAGATTTGCAGAACTGAGGTTTTTACCTTAAGTACCTACTTAGGGGTAACTTTGGCGATAGCACAAGCGCTCGGTGATTTGGGTAGAAGTCACATTACCAGGCCACCGAACAAGCCACTACTGTTAGTTCTTTTGTGTTTAGTGGGCCTGGGGGTGGGGGTGGTTTGGCAGGAAGAAATGGAGCAAGATCCCCATGAAAGCCCAAGCATTCACCCCTAGGTGAATGGACCAGATGTCAGACTTAGTAAAACCATCCTCCTTTTCAGCAAGCCAGTCTGCCTCTCACCTGTCCTGAGGTAGGTGTCCCGATGCCCTACTTTTCCATTGAGCCCTGCTCCCTTGGGAACAGAAGCCCGAACAGGCTGTTTCCCCCTTACCCAGGTGAGGAGCTTTGCTATCCAAAACTAGGCCAGCAAGTACACGCAGGAAACACTCACTAGCAAAACCTATGAAACACACACACACACACACACACACACACATGAATAGTGGGGTTATTTGTTTAACAAAAATAGAATTATATATTATATGTCAACAGTAATTGAAAAATAAAAATATTTTTTAAAGATAGAATTATAGCCCAGCTGGTGTGACTCAGTGGCTGAGCGTTCACCTATGAACCAGAGGGTCACAGTTTAATTCCCAGTCAGGGCACATGCCCAGGGTTGTGGGCTCAATCCCCAGTGCAGGGTGTGCAGGAGGCAGTCGATTGATGATTCTCTCTCATCATTAACATTTCTATCTCTCCCTCTCCCTTCCTCTCTGAAATCAATTGAAAAATATTTTTTAAAAAATAGAATTATATATTATATACACTCTCCTCCCTCTTTCTAAAAATTTTTCCTGAAGTTATATATGATGTCAGAGAGGAAGGGAGAGGGACAGAGAGATAGAAACATCAATGATGAGAGAGAACCATTGACTGGCAGCCGTCACCCCCCCAATGGGGATGGAGCCCACAATCCAGGCATGTGCCCTAACCAAGAATCGAACCGTGACCTCCTGGTTCATAGATCAACAGTCAACCACTGACCACACCGACCAGCTCCTCCCTCTTGTTTACTGTGCCAAATTTTGCCAAAATCCTTTTAATGGTTCTGTAATGATCCTTGGTAGCAAGGTACCATAGCTATTGATTGGGCCATTTCCCTACTGATGGGTACTCAGTTTCAATTCTTGGCCACTACAAACAAAACAGTAATAAATTCCTTGTACATATATTCCTACCAAAGACCATTTTCTTTCTTTTCTTTTTTTTATAATACTTCTTTATTGTTGTAAGTATTACATATGTCCCCCTCCCCCCCCCTCATTGACCCCTCCCACCTGCTCCCGCCCCCGCTTCAGGCCAAAGACCATTTTCTAACCAGACAAAATGCCAGAATGTGAAAGCCACCCATCAAAAGGACCTCGTGCTGAGCTCCAGATATAGCCACATATCCTAAAGTTCCTCTGAGAAAAGGGCCCCTCTGCTCCTAGAAGTGCCAGTCCCGGCCTGGGCCTGGCCTCCAACCCCCAGTTCTTCCAGGGTCTTGCTGTATCAAGTCAACCCTGCAGGTCTTAATTTTCCCATCTGTAAAATAAAATACAAACTGCCCCATGCTGCAGGATTTGAGAGTGCTTTTGTGAGAGATTGTTATGAGGGAGCAGTGTGTGAAGTAAGATTGTTGCTACTGTTCTATGGGATGTTTTTCTACCTTGTTGTTTAGGGCCAAAACCAACAGATTCAATTGAATTCTCTTCAAGACTCAGAGGATTCTGGGGCTACATGTGAAGAACTTCTACCTCTGCCCAACTGATGAGGTTCAGTGGTTGAGCATCGACCTATGAACCAGGAGGTCACTGTTCAATTCCCCGTCAGGGCACATACCCAGTTGCAGGTTCAAGCCCCAGTGCGGTGCGTGCAAGAGGCAGCCAATCAATGATTCTTTCTCATCATTGGTGTTTCAATCTCTCTCTCTCCCTCTCCCTTCCTCTCTGAAATCAATTTTTAAAAAAATTTTTTTTTTAACAAAGAACTACCTCTGCATTCCTGAAGCACCTTGCACTGTGTTTACACAGTTTACAACCAAAAGTCAGGACCGGAAGGAGGGACTTTTGACTCTCCATTTGCCCCGCCTGGTCAAATTCTGAAGAGGGGCAAGTGTGATTGAAATTATAAGCGGAATGATCCAGAGGGCAAATTTTGGAAAATCAATAATCTCACTGATGTTTGATTTTCACTCAAAAGTTCCCTAAGCTCTAAATCACTCAATGAAAGGTGTAAGCATGTGGAGGGTTGGGAGATTCCTTCCTCTGCAAGGGGGAGGGGAATGGTGATTACTATTTTCTACCCTTGAAAATAAAGCAGACATTTTAGGAGAAAATAAATCCTAAACCTTCCATTTCAGGTGGCAGCTCTAAAAGTCTTCCAAGATCTTCCCAGAAAGAAGTACTTACCGCAACTCGAATGACTTTGCCTGGTTACCACATGGCTCGTACACATGAGAGGGGAGTAATAAGAATGGTAAAATCAACAGAATTAGTGAGATGTTATTCTGCTTTAAAACTCAAATCATTTCGTTAACCAGTGTCCCCCAAATTCAATAAAAAATAAAAATAAAACTCAAATCAAATGTGAATATGAAATAATTTTCTTCATCAAAATCAAGCAGACGATTGGCACTCCTATTCTGGAAGAGCAATTGGCTGCATCTACTGAACTGCCCACCCTCTGGCCTAGCTATCCCACTGGGAGGTACGCACCCTGCTGGTCCCCAAAGACACGTGCCAGCATGTGCGACTCACAGAGGCCCCCAACTGGAAACTGCCACATGCCAACCAAGAGCAGGACAGGCAGAGCAATCACACTATGCTCACATGACAGAATACTATCCAGCACTAAGAATGAACAGCCTACAGCTATAGCCAACACTATGGCAGAATCTCACCACGTTAAAGGGGGAAATCCAGACACCAAAGTGGACATACTAGACGAAGATTCCGTTCCATGTGGTTAGAATCAGTCAAGTCTCCTTTGGCGGGTTGGGTAGGGGGTGCGGTAATAACAGGAAGGGGCACAGCTGGGCTTCTATCCTGCTGTTTCTTAATCTGGGTGTTGATGACACAAGTATGTTCAATTTATCAAAATTTATTGAGTTGAGCATATGTGCGCTTTCCTGTATGTATGCTATACTTTGATTTTTAAAACTTTACAAACGAAGTCAGTGGACAAACATGAAGGTGATTAAGAGTAACCAGGTGGGCAATGCTCTTGGAGCCAGGTTTTACCTGGTGCATATGTTCCAGGAGCGCTCCTGTCCATGCGAGTGTAGGGAGGAAGAGCATTCTGTGAGCAGAGGCGAAGGATGGGGCGGGGCGGGGGGGGGGGGGGCAGCCACAGAAACTCGTGCTCTTTGAAAAAGAGCAGTTTTGCAAAATCTAGACGTGCAGCCTCCAACCCAGGTAATTAACATAATGCTCTACGGCGTAAGTCTACACATTACAGGCGGACACAGGTTGCTTCAAAAACATTTAGGGTCCTTTTGTTTTGCTGCTCTTCCTTAGAAGGTGTCTGGAATGAGGAAAAAAGAGCGTAGTTACTATTATTTTATATGGAAATCGAATTCATTTTCACAAACAGGAACTAGAGAGAAAATCTAATCAATGGTGACAACGTGGACGCCAGAGTTGGAAAGAGATTCTCTGTAAGGCTCTAGCGAAAGAGGCAAACTTGGGTTTCTGTTCAGTTCAATGACAATACAGCTGACACGCAGGGTTTACATAGGGTAGGCATTGCTTACATACATTAACTCATTCAGTCCCCATCTATGAAGTAGGGATTGGAATAATCCCTAATTTCCAGATTGGGACTGAGACCCAGAGAGGTTAAGTAACTTGCCCAAAGTCACACAGCTAGAAAGTGACAGAGCTGCAGTCTTGCTAGAGTCTGTGTTCTTTTTTTCTTCTTTAATTTTGTATACGTTTTTATTGATTTTAGAGAGGAAGGGAGAGGGAGAGAAATTTAGAAACATCGAAGAGAGGAAAACCATCGATCACTGCCTCCTGCACGCCCCTACTGGGGATTGAGCCCACAACCCAGGCATGTGCCCCTACGACAGGGAAACAAATCAGGGGCCTCCTGGTGCGCGGGAGGATGCTCAAGCAACTGAGCCACACAAACACGGGCTACAGTCTGTGTTCTTAACCATTATACATATTGCTTCCTAATAAGCATTTATTAAGTCCCTACTAGGTGTTGGACACTACGCTGAATAAGAGAGGTTCTGAGATATAAAAAACACTGGTCCGTGGGTTACAAAGGTAGTCCATGTAGTGACGAGGATCACACAGGCATCCAGAGGTCTAATTTCAGAATGAAAAGTTAGAACACTCTCTATAAATGCCCGGATATTAAGTTTTCATTTACTAAAAAGCAGTGCCCACTTTCTCACTAATATTATTCTACTCAGTAGAGTAACTTGTAAGAATAAACATTCCTTGACACCCGCCCCATCCGCCCTTGGATCATGAGACTCAATAAAACTCTCTTCATTTTGGTTGGGGGTGGGGGTGAGGAACAACCTGTAAATGTTTGTTTGTTTTTCCTGAATTGCCCTCTTCTATAAAGAGGATTGCTTACCACTCACCTAGCAGGCTGGAATACAAAGCCTCTCACTTTATTAAAAAATGAAGAAATGCAAAGTAGGATTACAATCATTAGTTATTTTTAATATATTTTTGTTGACTTCAAAGAGGAAGGGAGAGGGAGAGAGATAGAAACATCAATGATGAGAGAGAATAATTCATAGGCTGCCTCCTGCACAACCCCTTACTGAGAATCAAGTCTGAAACCCAGGAACTGAATCCTGACCTGCTGGTTCATAGGTCAATGCTCAACCACTGAGCCACATCGGTCAGACTAGACTTGACACTTTTAGATGAACACCTTGGTTATTACACATATAATATCATGCAGAGATAACATCAAAGTTTCACCTGAGTCCTCCATGAATGAGAGATCCAAATTTAAACAGCTCACACTACACCTTCTAATTCCTTGATAAGCCTTTCTTAAGAGAAAGAAAAGAAAAGAGTAGTCCCAGTGGTAAGGAGCAGTACCGGTCCAGTTGGGAACTAGTGATAGGGGAGAAATGAGGTTCATAGAGCTGGGGGAAATGTGGGTGAAAACGCTGGGCCAGGACTACCTACAGACGCAGGCAGGCCAGGTGTCAGACCTTGGTGACACCCAGAGGTCAAAGTCAAGGGGTCAGCTAAGGTGACGAGAAGCAGATAGGAACGCAACCATTTGCCTACTTGCCCTTGAGCTAGCTCCTACCAGGGCCTTCCTTCAGCTTCTACACACTCCTTTAGCCCACCTTTGTGGGTCTCTCCACAGTCACAGGTGAGATCCTAAACACATATGAATCTTCCAACATGCATTCTCTTCTCTGTGTCCATTCCATTTCCTATGAGTCAATTAGATGCTTTCAGAGAATCAAAAATGCTGCCCATTGTGATAGGTACAGCATCCAATGCTACTCCGCAGATTAATTGGAAAGTCTGACTCTAAGAGTTGGCGGGGGGGCGGGGGGGGCGGGAGAGAGAGAATGAAAGCTTCAGACTCCCAAAAATGAAACCGTGCAGAAGAGGAAGTGAGCAGAAAACCATTTTCCAATGTCTGTTTATCTGCTAAAATCTATCCACTCTGTGAGTTGCCAAGGAAAGTTAAGGCTCTTGTTCTGAAGTGAGGAAGGTTCTCTTTCCACATGACACCTGCCGAAGATGGAAAACGTGATACCCTCTGCATATCATAGGACACCAGCTCCCGGTAAGAGGACACCCCATCTTCCTGCCAGTGCAGCACCCAGCTTTTCCATTTTCTCCTCTTGCTGAGGGGGCCCTAGGAAGCCACCAGGGTCATCCCCAAGAGCAAAAGTTTCCCCTGTGGGGCCTCACTGGTCGCTCTTCCTTCTATTTAGCTAAATAGCTGTGTTTTTAAATAATTTCTAGAGCTCTCTACCTGGAGGCACACCCAAGAGGGGCTCTTACTCTTCCAGCAGAGGCCTGTGGACCAGGTGCTAAATTCATTGGCTCCTACGAAAGCTGAATGTGACCTTGAAACATCCTCTCTAAATTTCTCCCCTAGGTCCAGTCCAGGTGAACACAAATTGATTCTATTTAAAAAAAAAAAAAAAAAAAAGCCACCCCCTTCAGATAGCCTCTTTTACCTTCATTAACATTTCTCAGTGATGAGAAGGGGCCAACACCCGAAGCTGCAATCAGAGAGACAAGGCCTGTGGGAAGCTATAAAACTGAGAGGTGACAAATCTGTGAGCCATTCTCCAGATATCCTTGAATCCACTGACTTTTTCCAACACACCCTGTCCTCACTCCCCAACAGTAATAACTTACACTCCCTGAACACTGACTCTGGGTCAGACCATGTCCTAAAAGCTTCATGTGGATTAACTCAGTTAATCCTCACACCAACCCCATGGGGCAGGGGCAGAGGTAAGGGAGAGAGCCGGGATTTGAACCCAGAAGTCTGATTCCAAAGCCCAAGTTCCCATGAGAGCCACAACATATTTCTCTACTCAAGGGTTACAGTCGGTGCTCTTGACAGGAGCATTTACCTCACTTTGTTATGAGCCTTCATTTACTTCTCTGTCTCCCTGAATCATAACTGCAAACTGCCCTGAGTATTCATTATCCCTTCTTCCTTTTCATTGTAACTTCCACCCCCCACTTTTCTCTAAGCACATGGCCATCTTCTCTAGACTACATTTCCCAGCATTCCCTGCAGCTAGATGTGGCCATTGGATTTCCTTACCTCCTACTTCCCACATCCTGAAACAGTCTTAGAGATGCGAAATAGTAAAAAAATAAAAATGAAACCTCAATCCATGAATGACTTCATGGATGTACTTTGCCAGCTTGGTGTATTCACCCTAGGACTTATATGAGAATCATTGATCAGCTGCTTCCTGCATGCCCCCCTACTGGGGATCGAGCCTGCAATCCAGGCATGTGCCCTGACCAGAAATCCAACCGGGACCTCCTGGTTCCTGGGTTGATGCTCTTATCTAACCATTCTATTTGGGGATCTCTCTCTTTTTTAAATATGTTTTTATTGATTTTATAGAAAAAGGAAAGGAGAGGGGAAGAGAGATATAAACATCGATGAGAGAGGGAGAAAGAAACAACATCAACATTGCTACCTTTCTTAGTGTTTGGAACATAGATAGTAGTTGCTCAGCAAATATTTGTTAGATGAATGAAAACACCATTATGTAAACCAGGTGCTATTAGGCCAAACAGATTTACCCAAGCTCAGTAAATGACCTTATCCAAGTAGATACAATGTCTCCTGCCTTTTTTTCTTTTATCAAACAGGATCTTAGGCTAGAGAGTCTATATTTAGGAAAGCATTTTCAATAGGGGAGGAGTCAACTTCTACTGCATCTGTGTCATCTCTCTGATGAGATGATGAATGTTGTGCTTCACCAAAAGTTAGCTGAGGTTACCGCTTTTCACAATAATGATGAGCTCAATCTGAGCACTTACTATGGGACCAGGCCTTCACATACATTACAGCACTCATTTTCACTTCGTCCTCACAACCCTACAAGGGTATTATCACCAAATGAGCCAATCAGGCTCAAAAGGAAGTTAAATATTTTGCCCCAGCTGCATGGCTAGTAAGTGACAAAGGTCAGATCTAACCCCAAGTTGTTTGAGCCCTAAACTTATCTCTTCTTACCCACTCTGCTACTCTGCCTCTCTCCACGTGTGACAGGCTTATCATCCCAACTACGATTAAAGTTTGGAGGGCTGGACAAAGTTTTGTGCTTCTCTGAAGAGATGCCTAATGCACAGAGCTTCGAGAGTGGCCGGGATACTTTTCCTCTGTGCATGGCTGGTGCGGGGCTGCAAACGCCAACCAGGCTACAGCAGAGCAGAGGGCAAACAGCCTTGGTCCCCGGGGCCACCTATCTTCCCCTTGTTCTCTCCTGCTCCCTGGACTGCCCTTACTGCCCCCTGACCTCTGCACTCTGCTACCCACCCCGCTGCCACCCACAGCCTGTGCCCTTTCCCCTCAGCCACCTCCCTTGGGTTTGCCCTCCTGCCTTCCCCGGTGCACAGTTCTTGCCAAACCTTGCAACTCTCTTCCCTGAAGCCGGCAGGGGCCAAATCTGGTCATCTAAGCTGATAGTGGTGTGGTCCAAGTTTCACATCCCACCTTCTCCCCAACTTTGTCCACATAGCCATTCTCTTTGTTTTAAATATATTTCTATTTATTTCAGAGAGCGGAAGGGAGAGGAAGAGATAGAAACATCAATGATGAGCGAGAATCATTGATCAGCTGCTTCCTGCACGCCCCTTACTGGGGATCGAGCCTACAGCCCAGGCATATGCCCTGAGTGGAATTGAACTGTGACCTCCTGGTTCATGGGTTGATGCTCCACCACTGAGTCACAGCAGCCAGGCACACACAGCCATTCTTCATCTTCACCAGCTCCTCCTCATCATCCCTAGGTTCAGCAAAGTAGAATCAGTAGCCAGGGAGGGAGGCACCACGCAGACCTTTTCCCAGAGGTTGCAACACTAGTGCCTACGGGCCAAATATGGTTCCCAAGGATATTTTGTTTGGTTGAACTATGCTTCACCAAAAGTTAGCTGAGGTTACCGCTTTTCACAATAATGATGAGCTCAATCTGAGCACTTACTGTGGGGCCAGGAAAAACTGACTTAGTTACATCGGAAGTTGTTAGAGTTCGTATACAAACGCAGATTTTAAGCTTCTCTTGAAAAATCAGGAGCCCTGGCAGCACTGGGCTCACCTTCCCACATGGCAAGTGGCTGGAGTTCAGTGTGAATATCCCATTGGATGGGTGTGAACTTCCAGTTTACCACAGTCCTCTCCACTCCCTAGTCTACTCTTTCCATCCATACATCCATTCAGCCATTTGCACAGCCTGCCTGGCCCCGTGGGCATTGAGTTTGCAATGCCTGCTGTTAGGTCTCCATTTTGCTGATGAGCAACTGAGAAATGGGGAAGAGAAATTATTCTTCCAGGTCTCAAAGTTGAGCTCATCAGCAAGTCCGTGGCTGGCTATCATTAGATAACATTTGTCAAGCTCCCTGATGTCCCAGGCACTGTCCGGAGCATCACAGAGGTTTAGATACAGGTCCCTTGAACCTGTCTTTCTCTAGTCACTGCCCTCATCCACACTGCTGCTCCAAACACATGGGCATGCCAAAGAAAGGCACTTAACTTTTCTTTTCTTTTTTTTTTTTTTTCTTTTTTTTTTAACTTGTGAAGTTTTTATTAAATCCACAGAAGTAAAAACCTTATTGTGAGGGGCCGGGGAATGGGGATACCAAGGAGTGGGAGCCAGACCACCAGAGATGAAGGGCAGGGCTGACAGGACACATCGAGGCTGAGCTGGCTCAGGGGCCATCACCAGGGCCACTGGACAGCTCTTGGGCGCTCAGGCCGGCACCAGGCAGGCTCAGCGGTGGGGGCTCCACCAGCACAGCAGAGAACTTGGTGTCACCAAAGGTTCATTCATCCGCGTCTCAAAGAAGGCACTTAACTTTTCAACATGCAGGTCACAAACATCTCTTTTCTTGTGTGCCACCATAATCTGATTCTCCTCATCTCACCCCACAATTAACTTTACTCAAATCTGTTGCTCAGATTATATACACTGAACCTGCTGAGGTGGGAACCTTTCTATAAGGTAATCCCCTCTGGGCCTGAATCCTAAGGTGTATATGTGTGTGTGTGTGTGTGTGTGTGTGTGTGTGTGTGCGCGCGCGCGCGCATGTGGGCACACACATGTGCTTCTGGATTAATACACTATCCTCTTGTTAATTTCCCAGGCAAGTGAGAAGTCAACATTTGCCCAGTTGGTGAACCAGACAGTGTCTGCCTCACTAGCCCACTGAGGGCTGCCTTTGTGGAATGAAGGTTCAGGATGGCCAGATCTTAGATTTTTCAAGAGGAATATAATTTAGAAAAGTGAAACAATGATTTCTGGTAATAAGATCTGTGCTGAGAAACAAGCTCCCCTCTGTTAGGTCGTTATTTGATCAAACCTAACCCTCACCCTAAGGGCAAGACTTTATAAGGGTCAGGAGCTTGAGGGCTAATAGATACAGCAGAAAATGAAGGCTCCCCTTGAAATGCCCCCATTGAAATGGGTGAACATCAGGTCCTCCATCCTCATCTCATCCTGAGGCCCATCCTAGGACTTGGAAGAAAACCCTAGCATGCTTGGCCTGCGCTGTCCTCCAGCATTATCCTCCGTGATGACAAGACAGCTAAGCTTGTCTCTGACTAATTTTTCTTTTAATGTCCTGTTTGGTCTGTCCTCAAAACAACCCCGACCACCACCACCACGTCTATCACCTCATTCACCTTCTCCTTAGAACTTTCGTGTTCTTACCTCAAACTGCATCACCTGGATTTTCCCAAAAAGTAGGTTGCAGCTTCCATTTCTTTGATTCAACAACTCTAACAAAGAATTCATTGAGATGAAAATGCTTATCTTGAAGCAGGTAACGTCCTTTTCTCTGCCAAACCACACACGATTTACATATAAATGGCCTGGCAAACGGACTTCTTTGAGAGGTGGCAGATTATAACTCCTCTAGCTCCTACATTTATAAAGCTTTTTAAAGGGGGAGAGAAAAGAATGATTTCTCAATGAGAAAATGTCACAGATGGCCACAAACTAACTTCCGAAGGATGCTCATTTTGCTGCAAATAACTCTTTCTGCAGGTGGAAAACAGACAATGTCTGTGCCTCCTCGTTGGGTGATCGCCCTTCACTGTGGGTGATGCGCAAGCAAATGATATACCCAGAAAGGCGGCCAATGAGAGGCCCGCTCACCCTGTTTCCTGATTGGCCAGACCTAGCACCAGCCAGAACCAGGGCCCGCTTTGAGGACAGCAGCTCGACTTGATAGGATTCTCTCTTCAAAGCATAGAACAAACATCAATTAATCCTCAAAAGATGCTTTCAAGAAGAACATTACCCCTTTTGAGGACGTGGAAGCTAAGAGGTGCCGCCGGTGGTGGAAGGGAGGGTAGAGGAGAAAAAAGAGCACTGGGCTCCGAGCCCCGGATCTGGTTCTCCGGAGAGAGTCAAGTTGCTGGAAAAGAATGAACCTACAGAATTGGGGCAAAGGAGGAGGCCGTGGAGGTGTCCCTCAAGGCTCCTCCTGCTACATCCCAGAGGAGGCTGCAAAGTGAGATAGAGCCGGAGCCCGGAGCATGGCTCTGTGTACACCAAGCTGGGCACCAGAAAAAGGGTTCAAATCACTGGACTTCGGCTCAAAACCCCTTCTTTAGCCTAATGACCACAGAGTCTGTGGGAAGGGGGAGGGGGGCGCTGAAATCTGGATCCAGTAAGCCACACAGAACTGTTTTGGTAGCCCCTCCCACTTTCCTGAAAAGTGCGGGGGGTAGGGGGGGATGTATGTGAACAGAGGCAATGTGCTATCTGGCTGGTCTTTTCCATCTTAAGTGAACCGATCCTAAGTTCCTACAGGTAAGGATCACAGCCTGTCACCGTGTTTGGCAATAAACATCACACATTCTCACATTGCACATTTCTTTGACCTTTAATATTTTGCTCTAAGATACCTGTAAGAAAATTGTTTGTCACTTACCAAATATGATAAGAACACCCACAGTCTCTCCTTCACTTACATGGGCAGTGTTACTATCAATCACACTGATTTCTACATTCAATGTTTTTAGCCTGCATTTTGTTAAAAAGTTAGAATAACTTTCTTTGCCACACTATGTACTCTTTGCACCCCTAAGGAGAGCTCATGCCATGTGCAAATTGTAGGCTTAGTGGAGATGTTTAAGTGTTTATAGAAAGTATTTTCCTAAAACGCTTGAATGAGTTTTCTCTCAATTTACCCATATTGCCAAAGAATTAAGGGAAATTACCCTACAACTTACTTGTGTGTGTGTTTTTTATTCAACTACCAAGAGCTATTCTGACATGGCCTTGGGGATACATATGTATGCTTTCAGTGAGCAGCAGATGGACAATTGGGTAAGAAGTCTTTTATTTTCTCTGTTCTTTTTTTATTATTATTTTTATTGATTTCAGAGAGGAAAGGAGAGGTAGAGAGCGAGAGAAACATCAATGATGAGAGAGAATCATTGATTGGCTGCCTCCTGCATGCCCCAGACTGGGGTTCGAGCCCAGAAGCTGGGCATGTGCCCTGACCGGGAATGGAACCGTGACCTCCTGGTTCATAGGTCAACGTTCAACCACTGAGCCATGCCAGCCAGGCTTTCTATTCTTTTTTTGTCTTGTTTTATGCTATGCACCCTTTATAATCAGCATGTTACACTTCAAGTGTTTAAAATAATAAAACAAAAAAGTTGCTCTAAGATCACTTGTTTTCCCCCCAAGTGAGGCATTTTGTCCCTATGCCCATGCAAAGTAAGCCAATAGGTTTTGGAACTATCTTGCTGGCTTTGCACCAGAAAAATTACAAACTTTCATCTCAATATTGTCAACACTCGGTCACTTCACCCAGAATGCATCAAGCTAAGAAAGGACAATATCTTGAAACCCGCTTCACAGAGAGGGAGGCTGAAGCTCCACCGGGCAGACACTGAGTCAGAAACAAAGCTCCCAGACCAGGGAGATGACGCAGGCTTCATGACTTGACTTCGTTGGGGATAACCTGAGAAATATGGTCAAGACACGGTCCTGCTCCTGCTCCCTGGTCTCTACGAACGGCCAGAACACACAAACTCACAAACCAACAGGTAGGCTGGAACCGCTCCCATGATTAAAATCTTCTTTTTCTTCTCTTAAAGAATGGACTTTTCAAGTGACACCAAGCTGTTTCATTATTTAAGTGAATGTTTAGAGACTATTTCAGCTGGAAGCTTGAGAAATAGGGGCCTAACCTCGAAGGACCTTTACCAGTTGCAAAGTCATTAGAAATGAAAATCTTAAAAAATAAGAAAAACAAGATTGGAGTGATGAGGCCAATAAGAAAATCCAATTCATATACAAAATTGTGTGTGTGTGTGTGTGTGTGTGTGTGTGTGTGTGTGTGTGTGAATACAGCTAGATACAGTTGTGATCAGCATATTAGTAACTGGGAATCTGAAATGAAGGAACACGTACATCCTGAGTCGCTTGAACTCCTGGTATTTGGCAGAGCTGGGCAGCAAGATCAAATTGTCAATTTCAACCTGACCCTGAAATCAAAACTCTCTAATAGTCCCAGAAGTTCTGCAGCTAATCAGTTACTGTTCACACTTCACTCATCACAATCCTTAAAGTCACCAGAGGGAACCCGAATTTGCAACAAACCAGGATGCGTTCCTTTGAGGGCATAGATGTCCTTCCAATTCTACTTTTTGCCCTCTCCTTTCAGATACTAATTTAGAAATGAAGGGAAATAGGCTAAGAAAACCCTCACCTTTAATATTAATATGAATTGTGCAGCCCTGCATGATCAGAGCCCAGACTACATAGGACTTGAAAGAACAATTGAGACTTTGATATGGAATATGAAAAAGTAACTGGCAGAAGGGGAGGAACCAAACTGGGAGGCCCCGGGCCCACCTCTGCCAGTTCCAGTACGGACTCACCAGTGACGACTGCTCGGATTTTATTAAGCAAGGATGATGTACCCTCTATCCCGCCACATTTTTTTCTGAGATGAATGAAATAAAATCTACAATGATTTATTTGCCATGACAAAACATACCCATAATTGAGACAACTAGGAATTGAACTCATCCTTTGCCTTATTTTCAAGATTTCACATGTGTCATCTCATTCTTATCCCTGGTGAGATAATAGACCATTATTATTAGCCCCATTTTTTTTGTTAATCCTCATCTGAAGATATTTTTCCATGGATTCTTAGAGAGAGTGGAAGGGAGGGAGGGGTAAGGGGAGAGAGAGAGAGAGAAACACTGATGTGGGAGAGACACATCAATTGGTTGCCTCCCACAAGCACCGCGACCAGGACCCAGGTACATGCCCTTGATCAGGAATTGAACCCTCAACCTTTTGGGGCTCGGGCTGACACTCTAACCAAGGAGCCACACCAGCCAGGACTATTAGCCCCATTTTATGGAAAAAGCAACTGAGGCCCAGAGTGATGAACTGAACAGAGCAACATGGTTTATAAAGAAGTATTGGTCTGTTCAATACATGGAAATGCAGTCCAGTGGTATTTGGTCTAAGAAGATCTCTCTGGTTTATGCCTAGAAGACTTGTCCACCTGAACTTAGGCCTTCTCAGTACCAACCTGGAGCTCTCTCCTTGGGCTCACCTTGCTTCTACGCAGCTTAGTTTTACAAAGAGCCTTTCAACCAAGATAAACACAGAGCCCCACTGGCCAAGAGGGTGGTAGGGACAACAAAGGACTCTACTGAGTCAGTGTTTAACCCATGTGTGAATTTGGTGCAAGGCAAACATGTACAACCCTGGGCCATGAGGCCAAGAGAGAAAATGGCATCAGAAGTGAGCACACCCGGGTGCTGTTAAGCTTGGACCTTAATGGCACCAAGCTCAAGTGATCAGCAGGATCCCCAGATCATGATACCTGCACTCAGGTGTAATTTCCATTCTTAGGCAGGGAATGTCAGCAAACTGATGCTCTAGGGCAGTGGTGGGCAAACTCATTAGTCAACAGAGCCAAATATCAACAGTACAACGATTGAAATTTCTTTTGAGAGCCGAAAACCGACTTCTGTGCATGGGCCACGAAGTTTCAATCGCACTGTACGTGTGCGCCCGCACGTGGTATTTTGTGGAAAAGCCACACTCAAGGGGCCAAAGAGCCGCATGTGGCTCACGAGCCGCAGTTTGCCGACCACTGCTCTAGGGTCTAGATAACCACTGCTATGAGAGAGCGGGGTGAATTGGAAGGAAAAACAGAAACAAGTGTTTGACAAGAGTTCTTTGGGCCTTCACATAAGATGGCTTCAGGCAAGGACAATATGGACTTTCTCCATCAACAGAATAAGGAGGAGATGCCTATGGTTCCTTCCACCCCAGACACACCCTCAGTCACCACCCACCCCCTTCCATCACTCCAATTCTCTTCCTCTGGCATCACAGGATGTTGCTGGGGGTTCTCCAACCACAAAATCCTTCCCCCTGGTTCCCTTTCTCTGAAACAGAAGAACATCTTTTCTTCTTCTCTTATCACCCCTATTGCAGCCAGCAGAATCCATACACTCACTGGTGCACCAGAACACCCTCAATTTACTCAGGAATCCATGAGGCCACTGTTGGGGAAGCGAGAGCATTGAGGAGAGAGAGGGAGAAGGAGATCACAGTGGCAGCCTGGCAGTTCTGGAAGCAAGCATTTCCCAGCCTGCTTTGTGAAGGCCCCCAAGCCCTGCCCGGGTGGAGGGAGGGAACTGGACAGACCCATGTGGAGCATGGATCCCACCCCACAGGAGACAATATTTTAAAGAGAATACACATCTGACCAGGTGAAGAAGGAGGACTATGCCCAGGCTTACAAGCATAGCTGTTACCTCCTAGACCTGCCCCCTTTTTCCCAGCCTCAACTTAGAGCAACTGTTGAAGCCAACCCACACCCAGAAGTGTGAATACTGCAGGAAGCCAGCTCTCAGGCCTCCCATACAAGAGGGCATCAGGCCGCACCGATGGCCTTCTCACATGCACAGGTCATAGCTCTGCTTGGGCGGGCTGAGATTCCAGCACAGCCTGGAGGCTCCTCAGTAACCACGCCAGAGAAAATAGGGCTCTCCGGGAGAGGTCTGAAATGTGGGGTGAGGACCCAGGAGCGAATGGGGACATGGCAGCCATCACAGGGCAGACACCAACAGCTGGAGTGATTTGTTAGCCCTTTTTTCAGGAGTTAATTTGCTTCCAGCAGATTCCATTAGTGACCTGATGGACCCGGGGCCTGGAGGAGGGCCCTGGAAGAGCTGCTGAGTCAGCAGACTGAAGGCCAGACGTCTTGGGCCCAGCCCTTTGCCCGGGGTTTCTATTTGAAGAGTTTAGAGTAATTATTTGCAAAGCGTTCATTAAGGCAGCACCACTAAACTACATGTCAAGAGAAGACACATGAACCTTGACCACCGAAAGTAAATGGCCAACCAGAAGCTGACGCAATACAGGAAAAGAATTCCCAAATGATATAATCTCTTCTTCCCAATGGCAGAAAGAAAGCCAAAGCCAAAGTCAAAGTTATAAACTGGGTTCCATCTGCAACCAGGAACCTGAGGGGAGTGGAGGCAGAGGGCGGGGGGGACTTTCTTTGAGTTCTAACTGACAATTCCAGTAGAGTAAGAAAAGAATGATACTATTACTACTGCTGCTGCTATTCATACCAATAACAATTACAGCTAACATTTATTTCATACCTGTGCTAAGAACTATGCTATAAGCTTTTTTAAAAATATATTTTTATTGATTTCAGAGAGGAAGGAAGAGTGAGATTGAGATAGAAGCATCAATGATGAGAGAGAATCATTGATCGGCTGCCTCCTGCACACCCCACACTGGGGATCGAGCCTGCAACCCAGGCATGTGCCCTGACTGGGAATCGAATTGTGACCTGGTTCATGGCTTGATGCTCAACCACTGAGCCACACTGGCTGGGCAACAAGAATGAAGAATGTGCCTTCCCCACCCCCACAAGTCAAGCTTTATTATTTTTATTATTTTTATTTTTTAAAATATATTTTATTGATTTTTACAGAGAGGAAGGGAGAAGGATAGAGAGTTAGAAACATCGATGAGAGAGAAACATCGATCAGCTGCCTCCTGCACACTCCCTACTGGGTATGTGCCTGCAACCAAGGTACATGCCCATGACCGGAATCGAACCTGGAATCCTTGAGTCCACAGGCCGACGCTCTATCCACTGAGCCAAACCAGTCAGGGCAAGCTTTATTATTTTTAAAATACCACTAAAACAATAATATATATGCACACACAAACATATAAACAGACATATTTCAACACTAGCTGGATATTTTATAATATTATTAACTCCAATGAGATTTGACTATGATTTTTAAAAGAATCATTTTTAGATACATATTGGAAGATTTACATATAAAATGATGTCTGGGATTTATTTCAAAATAACCTCTGTTGTGGGAGGGTAGGGGTAGGTTGCAGATAAGACAAGACTATGAATTGCTAATTGTTGACACTGGGTGATGCATATATGAGGGCCCCTTATACTATGTATGCTTGAAAATTTCCAACAATATGGGGGAAAAGGAACCTCTTTCAAGGTCAAAAGAGAAGCAATATCTCCCCAAAGCTAAGCTAAGCCCCGGCTGACAACCTTTTTACCCAAGCTTTTTGCCCTCCTTGACTAACTCTTCCCTATGACTATCACAATGTAACTTCACTTGTTCTCTGTGACTTCCCCCATTCCCTCACCATTCCCCCAAACCTTCTAGAATCATCCACCAAGTCTGTTGGTGTGTTCTTGTGCCCAGGCCACTCTATCTGACCTTACCCTTGCCCAGGGGACAGAGCAATGCTCCCACACACTCTGTTCAGTCAGCTACTGTCAGGCTGTTTGCTCTAGAGACAGGACAGCTAGACTGGGGGGAGGAGCACATTTCACTTCTTCATTCAACAAATACTTGCCAATCACCTGCTTTGAGTCAGGTGCTGGGGAGTGGTAAATAAGACAAAACTGCCATCTTCACAGAGATTTCATGCAGGAGAAGGAGCTACTATAGATGTCATCTCCCAATCCTCCAAGATTTAGGGTCAGGGGTATAATCTCCAAAGCTTCCCTGGATCTTGTCCAAAATAAGGAAAGCCATGATCCAAGGCCAAGAGAGAGAATACCACCCAACTACCCACCCCAACCCAGTTCCCCGTTCATGGGACACAAAGACCAAAATGATCCAAGACTACCAGGTAAGTTAATGGTGGTGGAGGAAAGAACAGCCAGACCTTGCCATTCCAGGTGGCACATTCATAGCAGAGTTTTTTAAACCTTTGCCACCACTTTGACGAGAGTTTTGATTGAACTAGATAATGTTTTACTAGCAGGCATGATTGTAGCAGTTTTTAAAAAGTAAAACTTCCCTGCCAAGGATGACTTATATGACCTTGATGATATACCAGGGATTTCCCATGTGAACGGTTGGTCACAGGAAAATGCTGAGCATTGTTCAGCAAATCACTTGTGCTTGCACTCAGTGCACAGGGACTTCCAACATCAAAGTTCTTGGTCAAAATATATATATATATGTATATTTAATTTGGAAAAACCAAAAACATTTTTACTTTTTCAGCTTTATCACAATATAATGGAAATAGAGTGTCATAATAAAGGTTTTCATTTATTTACCAAGATACAGGGTCTATTCTCGTGTTATTTGTGGATTTGTCATTGTACTAATAAAAATTTGTGCTCTGCACACTTTCCCATTGACTATAGACTCCAAGTGGCAAAAACCATTTCAGTCCTACTCTTATGTTATATTCTCAGCACCTCGTATAATGCCTGGCATGTAGTTGGTGCTACTGTTTCTTAAATTGAATCCAAATATGCTTTAAAAATAATTTTTTTAAAAATTAAAGTGCAATGGCACATACCCAGAGATTCTTCCCTGTGCCTTTGGGGCAATGAGTTTGCATCCAGGTCCCAATGAGACACCCTGGATAGTGTCCTAATCTCCTCCCTGGGTGGAGGTCCAACAAGAGCAGGTCCAACAACACCCCTGCCTATTGGACATTTCCACCTGGATGTCAAGTCAGCATTTCGAGTCTAACAGATGGCAAAGCTGAACCCCCACACACCTGCTGTCCCCGTGGTTCTCGCCATCTTGGCAATCCCATTCTTCCACTAGCTCAAAACAAAAACTTTGGAGTCATCCATGACGCCTTTCTTGTTGCCACACCTCACTTTCAATTCCTTTGCAAACCCTGTCATTGCTATCTATAAAATGTATTCAGAATCCAGCCAGTTATTACAACCTTTACAATTACCACCCTGGTCCCAGCCACTGCCTCCTTACTCATCCCCTGCTTGGCCTCCATTTAATCTCAACTCAGCAGCCAGGGTGATGCTGTCAAAACCCTCCAATGGATTCCCATTTCCAAAGACAAGCCAAAGTTCTACTGTTGTTCCTCTCTCGCTCTTTGCTCCAGCCGCACTGGCCTCCTTGCTGTTCTTCAAAACATCAGGCACACTTCCACCTCAGGACCTTGGCACTTGCTATTTCTGCTGCCTTGACTCCTCTTCCCCAAGATGACCCTCAAATGTCACTTTCCAGTGTGGTCCTCCCTTGTCACCTGATTTTATTTTATTTTATTTTATTTTATTTTATTTTATTTTATTATTATTAGAGAGAGTGGAAGGGAGCGGTAGAGACAGAGAAAAAAACATTGATATGAGAGAGACACATCAATTGGTTGCCTCCCACACATGCCCTGACCAGGGCCGATGATCGAACCTGCAACCAAGGTACATGCCCTTGACCAGAATCAAAACTGAGACCCTTCACTCTGAGGGCAATGCTCTAACCACTGAGAAAAACCAGCCAGAGCCCTTGTCACCTCATTTTAAATTGCCCTCCCCCAACACTCCTCGCCCCACCTCCCTGCTTAAGTTACCCTCAAAGACTTATCGCCATCTCACATACTTACTCATTCAGATTGCCACCTGTTTGCCCTCACTAGAATGTAAGCTCCAGGAAGACAAGAATTTCACCCATTTTGTTCACTGCTTTTTGTCCAGCACCCAGAATACCTAGGTGCTCAATAAATATTTATTGAATTAACAAATTAATTCCAGAACACCTGGAAATATTCTTCTCTCTCTGTCCTGGGAGGGGGAGGGAAAGGGGAGGATCACGGAATTCCCTTAGACATACGATTCAGTTCATAGCCTATAGGTCATTTCAGGCCTTTCTCAAACAAACAAATACACTCTAGTGAATTTCAAGAGTGAAGGGAATGTTATTTCATTTTTACTCTCTGTCACCCTTCCCAAGTCAAGGCCCACCTCCCTTCCCCTCAGGCCCAAAGCTGAAAAACATCTGCTCAGAGAAGGAGGCGGTACAGGTGCCACCAGACCTGAAGGCTGTCACCACCCACAAGTTTGAGGGTAAGAGAAGATGCCTGAGAAAGGGAAGAGAAATTAGCACGTGGATGAGAAACACATGTTTAAAAAACCCTTCCCAAGCCATGAGTAAGCTCAGTGGAGCTGGCACCAGAGTGACAAATTAATTTCATGACCCTGTTTCTTTCAGGGTTGGAACTAGGGGACTCTTAAAAAAAAAAAGCAACTGATGTGAAGAAAAGGGCATGTACATGTGCCTTCATGTCTACATAGAGGTCTGGTAACAAAACGTGCATTTTTTTTGCAACAGAATTTGCTTCAAATGTGCATTAAACTACCCACTGTATGACCAACACAGTACAAGGTGCTGGAGACCAAGAAACATCTAAGATAGGGTTCCTTCTCCTGAGGTGCTCTGGCAGGTGGAGTGACTGGCCAGACAGCTCCTCAGATGTCACTGTGCTGTTCCACCAGCATGAACAAATAGCTATGGGACCCACAGAGGGGCACCTGATTCTGCCTAGAAGAGGCTCAGACTTTGAAAGGTGAGTGGAAACTGCAAGGGTTCATTATGCATAGGCATGGGGGTCATGAGAAGTGTTTCCTGGTCCCTCCATGTAGGACAGATTCCTTTCCCCACCCCTGTAACCCACCATGACCTACACACACTCCCCAATGCTCACTCCCAGCCCAGGGCCATGGCACAGGTGTTGGCTGTTCCCTCTGCTTGTTATGCTCTTCCCCCAGCTATCTGCAAGTGCCACTCGCTCCTGTCCTACAGGTCTCTGCTCAGTCATCACCTTCTCTGTGAAGCCATCTTTGAACATGTTCCACAAGGGGCAAACGCACACATGTGCCCCTTACCTCTCTATTTTTCTCCATAGTATTTATGCATGTGTATTTGTCTGCTGTTGGTCTCCTTCACTAAAATAAGAGTTCTGTGAAGGCAGGGACTCTACTTTATTGACAGTGCATGGCACTTAGTGGGGGCTCAATAAATATTTGATGAGTGAATAAAAAAACCTGTAATACTTGAATGCTTTTTGGTTGTTTATATGTCCCTACCTACAAAATTGAAAATTAATGTGAAAGCAAAGATTGCACTATCCTGTTCTGTACCCTAGCACCTCACACAGTGTGTACAGGGTTGGAACTCAGTAAATAGTGGATGGATGGATGGATGGATGGATGGATGGATGGATGCATGGATGGATGGATGGATGGATGGGAATGTGGATAGATGGGAGGGTGGCTGGGTAGATGGGTGGATGGATGGATGGGAATGTGGATAGATGGGAGGATGGATGGATGGATGGATGGATGGATGGATGGATGGATGGATGGATGGGAATGTGGATAGATGGGAGGGTGGCTGGGTAGATGGATGGATGGGAATGTGGATAGATGGGAGGGTGGCTGGATAGATGGGAGGGTGGCTGGATAGATGGGAGGGGGGCTCGGTAGATGGGTGGGTGGATTCTACATGAAGTAGGAGCCACTGAAAGTACAAAGAACTGAACTGTGCAAAGCTCTCCCTGTGGGTAGGGATAGCCTGGCATGGGGAGGGACTACAGGTTGGGAAGTCAGTTAGGAAGCTCCTGCCAGTGTCCCCATGAGCACTTGTATTGCTTGAATGAGAGATAAATGGAGGAGGGGACAGAGTCCACAGACATTGCCAAGGTTAAGTCAACAGGACTAAGTGTATGTGGGGGTGAGGAGAGAGGAGAGTCAAAGATGACTCTGAGATTTTGCTTACATGATAGTGAACCCTAAGAAGAATGAGCAGCTTTAGGGGAAGAAGAATTCATTTAGGATATACGTTTGACAGGGGACATCCAGGTGGAGTGGATTAGACAGTAGATTAGTCAGGAGGAGAGAAGAAGAGGGAATCCTGGGTGCTGGCTAAAGCTATGGCAATTCACTCATTAATTTTTTAAAATATATTTTTATTGTTGATAGTATTACAGATAGCTCTCATTCCCCCCCACCCCTTTACCTTCCTCCTCCCATCCCCTAACCCCAACCAGGTCTTCACTACCCTATTGCCCGTGTCCATGAGCTATGCATAAGAACATAAGTTCTTTGGGTTATCTCTTCTCATCCCTCCAATCCCACATCAAGGTATGTCCGTCTGTTGCATGCCTCCATGCTTCAGGTCTTATTTTGTTGGTCAATTCCTTTTTCCATTAGATTCCACAAATAAATGAGATCATGTGATATTTGTCTTTCTCAGGTTGGCTTCACTCATTCATTTCTATTTCTGAGTGACTTCCATATCCCAGGCGCTTACTATGTGCTAGGTCAGTGGTCGGCAAACTCATTAGTCAACAGAGCCAAATATCAATAGTACAATGATTGAAATTTCTTTTGAGAGCCAAATTTTTTAAACTTAAACTTCTTCTAACGCCACTTCTTCAAAATAGACTTACCCAGGCCGTGGTATTTTGTGGAAAAGCCACACTCAAGGGGCCAAAGAGCCGCATGTGGCTCGCGAGCCACAGTTTGCCGACCACTGTGCTAGGTACTGTGAATGCTGCAGTGCCCAAGGCAGGCAAGTCTGTACTTTCATGGAACTTACAGTCCAAGGGGAAAGGCAGACAAAAGACAGGCGACCAGACAAATACATAAAGATAAATCTGATGGTGTATATGCACTGTGAGAAAAATACACCTGGGTAATGGGAGCATGATGCAGGGACCGTATTAGATGGGGGTGGGCAGGGGCGGCCCCTCTGAGGAAGTGGCTTTTGCCATGATGAGGTGGAGGACAGGATGACAGGGAAGTTACTTGTTTCATGGCTTCGATTTCCTTGAACAAGTCTGGGGTGAAATCATCTGCAGAGAGTGAGAGGATGGGAAGCGTTTTCAGGTAAATGTCCAAATACTGAGACAACTGCCATGGTAAGAAATGAAAAGGGGTGAGAAAAGAGATATCTGATGGGGCGCCCAGGACCTAACTGAGGGCTGAAACCATCATGTGGAAGGGAGCCCATGAATACAGATCATATGCATATTTTACAAAACCTATATAATAAAGAGCTAATATGCTAATTAGACCGAACAGCAGAAAGACTGTCTGGAGGGCCGGCCAAGGCTACAAGGGGCTGCAAGGGCTGGCTGAGGCTGTGAGGGCTGGCTGAGGCAGCTAGAGCTGCGAGGGCCAAGCCCCTTGCACTAATGTCATGCACCAGGCCTCTTGTATTATATAATGCTGAAGCTTTATGTCCCTGCAGCCATATTGAAACCAGCACAAATGCCCTAGCAGTGATCTGGAGTCTCTACCCTACTTGGGATGAGGTGGGTTTGCCGGAGTGTTTATTTGATTTTAATTAAGTTTGATGGGCTGTGAGGGTTTTCATTACTTGGTTTGACGAGGCAGATTCCCACTGCCACCCCCTCCCAAAGACCCCAGTGGCTCCAGTCTGTGTTCCTGCCATAGCCTCCCCACTCAAACTATTTGGCCAATTAATCACCCTCAACAGCCATCCTGCCATACTCAGGGGTCCTCAAACTTTTTAAACAGGGGGCCAGTTCACTGTCCTTCAGACTGTTGGAGGGCCGGACTATAGTTTAAAAAAAAAACTATTGAACAAATTCCTATGCGCACTGCGGGCCTGGGACGAGTCAGCTGCTAAGCAGGACAGACAGTGGCACCTGGCGGGCTGGATAAATGTCCTCGGCGGGCCGTAGTTTGAGGACCCCTGCATAATTCCCCAACACCTCCAGGATCCACACCAACGCTTTCACACAGGTGTTCATAGTCAGGTCCTTCATTACCCACCCAGGCTTATCTCTCCCAGCTGCCCAGTCTGGCTGGTATTCACACTGTTCCTTTTTGAACCCAAGTTCATTTGGATGGACAGACTCAGGTCCACACCTGAGGGTCTGGGGTAAGATGAGTAAACTCTGGAGTTTTCTCATCTGTAAAATAGTTAATATACCTGTTTCCTAAGGAGGAGTAAATGAGTTCATGTGTGTAAAGCATATAGCACAGGGCTGCCAAGCAGACTATAGGTGTTCAGGAGGACATGGTGGCTGAAACGAGTGTGACTATTCCTGTGAAAGCTGCTGTGTAATTGTACACTTATTGCAGCATCCAGCACACGGCCACACACAGAGAAGACATTGGGGACATGGCCATCAATACCGCTACTATGATCTGTTTTGTGATTCATTTCTTGGTCTCCACTACATTCCTCCTTAGGCTTATCTTAAAAGTCAACTTGCATCTTATAGCCTTACCGTTTTCCTCTTATATGAATATTCAACATATGTCTTGTCACTCAACTAGACAGAAAGTTCCTAAAGAGCAGATATTGTATCCTCAGCCTCTTAGTATCCCCCTTAGTGTGCAGTACAGAGCCTGCCACTTAAGGAGGTGTTAAATAATTCCTAATTTATATGCCGAGCTGAGAGATTGGTCCCCTCTTAAAGGGAAGGCTTCTCTCTCCTCCACTCCCCAATTCTGTGCATCTCTCAAGGCCCCCTCCAGCTCTTTCATGAAGCTGGCCAGTGAAACTGACTTCTTCCTTACCTGAAAATCTATGGCACTCACTAATTGGTCATATTTTGCCTGAGAGATTCTAGAATTTTAGGGCAAGCAGAGAGCATGTGGCCACCTTACTTCCACCAGTACTCATCTTATAGGTGGATTCTTCTCTAGCCAGACCAGGAAACCTCCAGGCTACACCAAGGGTCTCTTTTTCACAAGGAGGAAGCAAAGGCTGAGGTGGCCAAATCCTGGCACTTCAACCAACAGGGCTTCTGTCTCCAAGAGCAAAACTGCCAAGAGACCCTCCACAGTATGTAAGGGAGGACCTGGATTCCAGGCCCCGCTCCTATTAGCTGTGTGAAGACGGAAGACTATCCACAGACTTTGCCAGGCCTTTATTGTCATGTCTAGACAGTGAGGGAGACCACCAGGGGTCCCTAAGGTACTTCCTAGATCTACAACCCCCAGCACTGGCTCTGCCTATGAGCTGTACTATGGAAGCACAAATTGAGTCAAAAGAGCTTTCTCTGCCTCTGTTGATTAGCTGGTAGGAGTACTTTAAAAGCTTCTCTGTCCTTTCCGCCCATTCTCCTCCTATCAGGTCTATTTCATTCAATGGGCATAGAAATGAAAGCGTCACAGGGCAAGTTCTAAACAAGTGGAAAGATGCCCACCCCGCTTCTGTTGAAGTTGGGTGATGACTACATGGAGGTTCCTTACACTATTCTGTCTACTTTTGTATAAGTTCACTATCGCCCATACTAAAAAGCTATCATAATAATTACAATAAACCCACATGATTCATGTGCTAACTGGATACTCACTCTCTAGATGGGTCTCCTGAGCCCACAAAAAGGTACTGAATTTTTTTTTTAAGTAACTACATCTGGAAGTTGTAAGAATGCAATACTTTTTAACCTTGTCCACTGGAGAATAGAGGTGTGAAGAAAGAAAGGCAAAGCGGAGTGCTAGGAGTCAGACATCTGGCTCTGAGCCCCCTCCTCCCAACAAATCCATCATTTTATAACTGTGTCATCTAGGACGCCGAAGTAACCAGGGATTCGTCTCCTCGCATGCATTATTGTGAGGCCCAAGGAAGACCATCTGTGCCTCGAAAGCACTTGGCACCTATTTTGCCACACACACGCATTAAAGCATCGTCACATTTGTAGGTGCTTGTGCAGTGCTCGATGAACAGTGGTTCTCAGCCTTTCACCGGCATAAGAATCAGATTGCATGACCTCTGATTCAGTGGTCGAGGGGGAAACCCAGGAACCTACCTGTCCATCAGTCACACAGGTGCCCTCCTGTAGGTAGACCTCAAGCCACACCTTGAGAAGCCCAAAGGCATAGCTGGAGTGAGCAACGGGGATAACAGAGGGAGGCAAACCGTTTCAGGCTCTGCTTGGGAGGAAAAGCAATCTCTCCACCAGGATCAAAAGCTCCCAAGGATGGGGGCAGGGTGTCAGTTTCTTTCAACTACCAAATGGGACTGGGAACGATAGGAAGACGGGAAGCCGCTGAAGGAAAGCTCTCCGGTCACAGCCTTGTGCCGCTAATGCCTCGTCCTTCCTGTGCATGCTCATATCTCATTTTTATTTTTTAAATGTTAAAGCCTCCTCAGAACCCACTCATCTCATCCTTCCCAGGCCCCATTGCTAAATCTCCCTGTAGACAGGGGGAAATTTTTAGAGCATGAATTGGATCAAGTCACTTCCTAACTTAAATCCTTCTGTGGTTCTTGGGAGAAAGTAAAGATCCTTAAAATACCCACCAAGGCCCTGTGTGTCAGGTCCCTCCTGACCTCTCTTCCCATATCTGAGCCACACTTCCTCTTTCTCTCTGGTGTTCCAGTCCCGACTGCCTTCCTGGGCTCCTCCAACATGTCACAAGGCGTTTGCACCTGCTGTTCCCTCTGCCTGGGATAAAATGTTGCCTCTTCACGGAAACATTCCCTCAACACACCAGACTACAACAGTTCCCCTTGCTATAATCTATTGGATCATTTCTGAATTTTCCAACATAACACAGACCCAACTTTTATTTGTATTTTTGTGTGGTTAATGTCTCTCTCCCCAACTGAACTATAAGCTCCACAAAAATAGGGACCATGTTGGTTCTGCTTGCCATTGTACATCCATTGTATACACAGTAGCCGGTCCATTGTACATGCTCAACTAATATAAGATAAATGCCAAGTAATCCATGGTCTGGGGAGACGTGAATGAAGAAAATGACAGGCCAAAATGAGGTGGCACACTTTCTCCTGGACATGGGCAACTGAGAATCTTCTTGATTATCACAAGATTAGTGGTCACTGGACACCATAAGATCTCAGTCTCTCGTAAATAAAAGCATCTGTCCAGGACTGTCCCCAGAGGACAATGAGAACGTGACTCACCCCTTGGGGAATGTGGGGGCTGAGAAAGAGGGCCAGAAAAGATTGTGTGCCAACCTCCTCAATGCCCTCCCTGTTATCTCTCTGAAAATGTAGCTTTGTCCCTCACTATCAGGACTCAGAAAGAGGGGGGAGGAGAAGGTCACAGACAGAAATGATCTTCCTCCCTCCTATCTGCAGCCACAGAAACAGGCGAGCTCAGGTTATCTTTGTGTTTGCTTCTTTTCCCCAGAGATGAGTGGGGGAGGGGGGAGGAAAGATTTAGAACAATCAATTCAGAAAACAGGGCATTTTCTGCTTGGTCAGACGTATGCCCATTCAAGGGATGCAAAACAAGCCAAAGTGTAGGTTCTCTGACTAGGCTATCGAGTCCCATCAATTACACCACATGGAAAAACTTTGGACAGATAAAAATAACATAGGGGTCTGGTGTTTGGAAGATCTGGAGTTTGGAATGCCAGCTTGTCAAGCACAGGTTACTGCCTACCAAATGCATGTGCTGGGAAGGTGTACACACACACACACACACACACACACACACACACACACACACACGCCAGGACAGGAGGGCTGCGGAGGAACAAGATGTCCACCCTCCCTGGCCAGCGTTGCTCAGTGGTTGAGCATTGACCTATGAACCAGGAGATCACAGTTCGATTCCAGGTCAGGGCACATGCCTGGGTTGAGGGCTTGATCCCCAGTGTGGGACATACAGAAGGCAGCTGATCAATGATTCTCTCTCATCATTAATGCTGCTATCTCTCACTCCCTCTCCCTTCCTTCCTGAAATCAATAAAACTATATTAATAAGTAAATAATAGGTTACTACACCAAGAAAAAAAAAAGATGTCCGCCCTGATGATGGTGTGTGTGTCAGACCAACTCTGGACCCCCACCCACCTTGGGCTGAAGGACTCCCAAGCCGTTTCCTGGCTGCGCAAAGGGCAGTCCTCATCCAGGCAGGAAGCACCCGCCTCCTCCTTGGAAGAGGTGACAGGGAAGAGCCAGTCCAGTCAGGACACAGACTCAGTCCACCTCCATGTGTTGTGTTTCTGCATCTGTGAATTCTGGCTCTTCCTCGGAAGGACCCAGTGTCAGCACTGATTAAGTAGCAAGCGATAATCTGAAGTGCTGGAGTCGGCAAACTCATTAGTCAACAGAGCCAAATATCAACAGTACAACGATTGAAATTTCTTTTGAGAGCCAAATTTTTTAAACTTAAACTTCTTCTAACGCCACTTCTTCAAAATAGACTTGCCCAGGCCGTGGTATTTTGTGGAAGAGCCACACTCAAGGGGCCAAAGAGCCGCATGTGGCTTGTGAGCCGCGGTTTGCCGACCACTGTGCTGGACAAAGCACCCCAGAGACAAATCTTTCTCAAAGTCTCCTCTAGCACATTTGTTCTAAGAGTAGAAAAAAAATTAATAATAACGCCATAGAGCTCTAGAACCTCTTTCTTCTAAGAAAATCAGAGCTTCTCCTACTTAACTCATTTTTCTTAAAATGCCAATGTGAGAAAAATATCAGCTAGTATGTCTGCATTTTACAGAGGGAAAAACAGGGTCCTTGCAAGCACCTATTTCGGGTGATATGTGCCAACTCTTCTAAGCACTTTACACATATTAACTTACTTAATTCTTCCAACAACCCTCTAAAGGAAGAAAATATCCTTCCCACTCTACAGATGAAGAAACTGTGGGGTGCAGAGGAATTAGCAATCCTGCTCACAGTCATGGGCCTTGAATTTGAACCCAGACTCCCCAACACCCAGGCTATCGGCCACACAGCCACTGCTTGCCACACTCCCTGGGACAAAGTGTTTGAGTTTTCAAAGAGTGCAAGGCTCCAAGGGAGAACTGGAGGGTAGAACTGGGCCCTTGGCCTTCCTACGGGAAGAATAGGCAACATGTGGATGGAAAGCTTAATGGGTAACGGGGTGCCTGTGTGCCTGGGTGGGAGTGGGGAAGCACTACCTTCAGAGCAACCAATCCCCGCAACAGGAAGCACCGGCTTTGAGACCTGCGGCCTTCCTCCCCCGATTTGAACCGTGATGCTAATTCTCAGGACACCAGGTTTGCTTGCACTATGAGGATCAGCATTTGTTTTCCTCCCTGGACTGGATTTGTATTTTTATTTATACCATTTATGAGTGGTGGTGGTGGTGGCTGTCATTTAAAGCATTGAAAGGGGGAAAGACATTTTTTCTACTTGTTTTTCAATATATCTTGATTGATTTCAGAGAGGAAGGGAGAAGGAGAGAGAAATAGAAACATCAATGATGAAAATCACTGATTGGCTGCCTCCTGCAACCCCGGGCATATGCCCTGACTGGGAATCAACCCGTGACCTCCTGGTTCATAGGTCTACACTCAATCACTGAGCCACCGTGCTGGGGTAAAGGGGAAAGACATTTTTAGATCCACCATTTAGGATTACTCCACAATCCTGCCCTACTTAGCAAATCTGCTCATGCACTGGGCAGGGCTGTCCTGCACCCGACAGGACTGGTGGCTCACACCAGCACAGGCTCCCCCCAGTGTGTCCCCCTGTTCCCAGCCCCTCTGGGAGGTGCCCTGGTTTCAGTTCAACCAGGATTCGGTTCGACCTTAGTGACAGGAAGCCTCTGGAGGTGGACAGTCCTCCCTGTGGGGACAAAGGCTGCCAGCTCAATCTTCCCGGGGCCTCCCTTTTGGCCTCCTTGGCATTCAAGTACTTCCTAGGAATTGGCTCCACTCAGACCAACCTGGCCCCAGGCTATTCTTCCATTTTTACCTTTTGTTCACAGACACGCCCTCCCAATCCAGCCCAACAGATCCTCTTTTTTTAAAAAATATATATATATTTTATTGATTTTTTACAGAGAGGAAGGGAGAGGGATAGAGAGTTAGAAACATCAATGAGAGAGAAGCATCGATCAGCTGCCTCCTGCACACCCCCTACTGGGGATGTGCCTGCAACCAAGGTACATGCCCTTGACTGGAATCGAACCTGGGACCCTTCAGTCCCCAGGCCAATGCTCTATCCAGTAAGCCAAACCAGCTAGGGCCCAATAGATCCTCTTGCAGTCCTGCACACATTCCCGCCCACCTGGCTTTCCTTCCCCAGGAAGGAAGGGGATTCTCTAAGGAATGACTCAAATGCTTCCCAAATCTTTCACACCCGGACTTCCCCATCCTTCCCCTCCATTGCTCCTCTGAGCATGACCAGATTCCCATCATCCTTCCAAACTCAGCTCAGAGCCGCCTCCTTCCTGACCCCTTCTCTGCCATCCCAAACCATGGGACCCGCTCTCCATCTATGTCACAGACCCTCTCAGGGCTGGACTGCTCACCGAGGGAGCAGTTATTCCCCACCTGGTAACCTCACACACCCCGCTTCTTCTCTTACTCTTCTCTCACGGCTTCTTCTCACCCATTTGCTGCACACAAGCTTTGCCCTTTTCCCCTTCCACTCTCCCCACTCCCACATTTATAAGATTGAGTGCGCCTTCCTGGGGACAAATCGGAATATTCTTCTTTCCCTTTGTGTCCCTTCAGTGCTTTTTAATCAAGGTGTGCTGCAGGGTGTGGGTGAGGGGAGGAGAAGGATGTCTATGGGGTATGGATGAAGGGACACGAGGTCAGCAGGAAACCTAGGCTGGAGATATAAACCTTGATGTTAAGCAGTAAGTGGATTATTCTTCTCTGAGGGCTCCAAGAACGTCAGGGAGGCTTTGGTCTGAGCCAAGAAATAAAATAAGAAGCAAAAAGCACAGGGAAAATGGAAGAGTAACTAGCGGGCTTTTCCTTCCTGGGGATTTGAAACGCTACAATAGAGCCTGGAGGAGACATGCCAGGAAGCTGGACTGCCCAGGACTGCCTGCTCTGAGTCTTGGAGAAAAGTGGGGACCTGGCAGCGCTTTGACATTGTCCAGACCAGCTCATCTGGGTCAGAAAGGAAACAGGAACTCCAGGCAACACTAGGCAATAATAAAGGTTGTTCCATCGATCAGAGCGTCTTTTGTGCTGTACTTCTCAGGAACCCGAACACATTCCAGGCAGGTAACGGGTAAAAACAAATGATCACCAGAAGAGAAACTGGTGTTACTGGGTCCTCTCACTTGGACATTTCATCAAACAATAAAAGAATCCCATTTCCCCAAGGATAGTAAGAGCTAACTCAGTCTCAGAAAGGTTCCTACATTCAGACCCTTGAACCAGTCAAGCTCCATCCCTCCCCACCCCACGCCACCCCCATGTGGAGTGGAATCTCCAGCCCCTGAGATGGCACACGATGCCTCCTGGTGTGCTTGGGATCAGGGAACTGTGGAAACCTTCCACCTTTCATAGAACTCTACAGATCAGTGTTCATCTCACTACCCTGTGCATAACTGACCTAAAATTGAATAATCCAAACCTGTTCCCTATCCCCCAGAGAGGTGTGTAATTAGATAAAATGAGGACAGAATATGTATAAGTATCTGTTATACTGGGATGGCTGCCCAGAAAGGAAATGAGCACCAGGAACCGGACGGCCCTGTGTGCGCCCTCGGTGCTGAAGGGCTACATACAAGGGCTGAGGGAGAGTACCTTCAAGAGTAAGTGCTACCCTGGCCGGTGTGGCTCAGTTGGTTGGGTGTTGTCCTGTGCATGGAAGGGTTGCCAGTTCAATTCCTGGTCAGGGCATATGCCCGGGGTTGTGGGCTCCATCCCTGTTAGGGGGCTTGCAGGAGGCAACCGAGTGATGCATGTTTGGCTCCTAGATTGATGTTTCTCTCTCTCTCTTCTCTCCTTTCCTTTCTCTCTAAAAATCAATTTAAGAATCTTTTTAAAAAAAGAATAAGTGCTAGTGCAGTATGACCTTTCTGAGTTGACAAATGTCTCTGTACAATTCTGCTCCTACAGCCCATATTTTGTGCACCATCAGCATTTTCTCTGGCTTTCTGCCTTGAAGGATATCTAGCGGACTAGGATCTGAACTAAAACTTGACTTGGGAAGCCCATCTCAACCTCCGTCTTCACCTTCCTCCTGACACAGAACCAGGCCTCTTCCAAATAGCCCCAACAGTGAAGGATTAGGAGGGTGGGAAAGTGGTCAGAGGTCATAGCAAAGTTACAATGACAGATATTTTTCTCTCGATATGAGAACCAAAGACTCTCACATAATCCCTGGGACATCCTTTCTTGTTTCATCATCAAGTAAATTTATCTGCATTGAGCATGGTTGGGACACTGAGTCACAGGAAGGGTTATATCTATCTAGGCATTGGTACTATGAAAGGTATTGTCTCAAAGAATCTGAATCTGAAAACAGTGACTGGGCTGTAGTTACCTCCAAAACTCAATAGGATGGGTAGTAGATTCTCACCAGATCCCAGCCATGGGTTAAATCATTATAGTATTCTCACCTTCTGGTCTCCTCCATCTTAAAACTCATAAAAGTCCTCAAGGTACAAATAAGGCTAAAGGTAATCCGATACAGGCTGAGCCATAGTATGCACTCAATAAAAATGGGGTCAATTTATCGGTGGCTATTCACAAGCTCTCAGCTACTTAGTCCCTGAAAGACAACAAAGCAGAAAGACTTGCCTTTCCTTCCCTACACCAAAGGAGGGAAAGCCATGGTGTTCAGATCTACAAGGATGAAGTGATAAACAAACTAGGGGCTCGAATAAGTGATGCTGACATTCACACAGCCGAACATGCTCATGCGGGTAAGACCAAGCTTGTGCCTGTGTTCCCACCTCTGAAACGAAAGAATTTGGAGAAAGGAATTCTGCAGCCTTTTCCAAACTCCTGAAGTCAAGGGAGAGGATGAGAAACTCTAAAGGGCTAGAAACAAATCAGGCGGGAAGAGCAGTGTTTCTGTCTGCTGGCTTCATTGGCTCCGTAATCTCACACACATTCATTAAACGTGTGCTGTGCTAGATCCTACGGCTAAGAAGTACAGGCAGCCACCGCCCCAGCCTTGCAGGGCCTTACATTCTAACTAACCAGAGTTAAGTATTTCAGTGGCCAAAAGAGAAGACTATGCTTGGGACAATGGGGACAAGGGCAGTTGAGGCCAATGTGACCCAAGATTCGGCAAGGGCCTCATTAGGGCAGAGGAGGTTTTGAAGCATCCAGAAGATGAGCAGGCAGATGTCAAGCAAGTGTATTTGGGACAGGGTGGGGCTGGAGGAGCCACAAGTAGTTGGTGAGACTGTGGGGAGGTGTGAGGGTCTCCCTCTCTCTGAGCAGGGATGCAGAAGTAGGACTTTAAGATAACCAGTTGACTCACATCTCTCATTCTGAGCTTCTTAACCTGGAGCCCATGGACCTCTAGGGCATCCACTGATGGGCTGTGAACCCCATAAAACCATATGCAGATGTTCACACCTATGTGCATTTTCTCTGGGGAGCTGGTCCAAAACTTCCATCGGATTCTCAAAAGGGCCTGCAATTGCCAAGGAAAAGTGAAGAAGACACACTCAAAAGGACACCTGGTCACCTGAACACCAGACTGTGGTGTGGAAGCCATGGTTCTCCATCTCTTTATCCACATATCGCTTAGTACCAGACACATGGTAGGTTTTCAGAACTAAAGGGGGGAGTGCAAGAAGATAGGCAGAAATCACCCTTTTCATCACCAAAACGAGCATTTGTGTGTCCTGACTGTGTGCCAGGAGCTGAGCTAGACTTGAAAAACCAGTACCTCTTTCCACAAAGGCACATGGAAGAAGGTCTTCTCACCCTCCTGTTCCCAGAGCCAGGATTGCAAGGCCAAGTCCCTAAATGTGGATACAAGTCACCAGGGCAATTCACTGCAATCCTCAGACCAGGCTCAAACTTTAGTTGGCAGTTGCCTAGCAACAGGTGACCCTAAAGACACATCACCAAACTGAGAGGCCAAAAGGGCACTTTGTGGACAAGTTGGTTCTGAAAACTAGCCCCCATGCAGGTCTGCCTGCCAGGCCTCTCTGGGAGTGTTGGAAGAAGGAGCAGACTTTGCAGCCAAAAGGAGAATGGCTGAGGGAGCTGGGAAGGTGTGTGGATGAATAGTGGTGTGTTTTCCCACCCTGAGGAGTAGGCACAGGGACCTGGGTCAGGGAACTGAGGGTTGAAGGAGAAGGCAGCCTTGAGTATAAAAGGCAACTGGTGCCTCTTTTAGACTGTCGATACAACTACTTTTCCAAGCAGATGCCGAGCGGATGTCAGCCACATCTAAAGATGCATAAAGTGGCACAAAGGCTTGACTGCACCGACATCCAGCCCTGCCCTGAAGTCATCATCCTGCAGCAGTTCCATGGAACTGTATATGTGTCTGGGGGGGGCGGGGCGGGCGGGGGGAGGAGGGTATTGGCAAGATGACAAACCTCAAACCACAGCTAACAGGGAACCCAGGAAGCAGTTTCTATCCAGGTCTCCAGGGCAGCAAACAAAAGAGGCAGAGAGACCTCACTTTCTAAAATTCAGATTTTAAAAAATATGTTTTTATTGATTTCAGAGAGAGATAGAAACAGCAATGATGAGAGAGAATCATTGATCAGCTGCCGCCTGCACCCCACCCCCCACTACACTGGGAATTGAGCCTGCAACCTGGGCATGTGCCCTGACCAGAATCAAACCGTGACCTCCTGGTTCATAGGTCGATACTCAAACACTGAGCCACACTGGCTGGGCTAAAATTCAGATTTTTTTTTTTTTTTTTTTAATGAAAAGCTTAGGAACTCCTTCAGCTGAGTGAGGTGAGACTGGGATCCTAAAACAAAGATTCTAATTGCCTCTCCGGGTGCAGAGAGCAGAAAGCTTGGGAAGGTGGGTCCTTCTTCAGAACCCATCATCTCTTCTCCAGAAAGGTCCTGGGGGCCAGGGGAAGGGGCAAGTAAATATATCAGTCTGGAAGAGAGGCAGGAAGAACAAATGCAGAAGTCAAACAACAACAAATAAGGCGATATAAATCCAGATAAAATATTAAAATCATTAAAGGGCTGCTGCTCCCTGAAGATTGGGAAAAATGAAGAGAGTTAATTAAAAGCAATCTCCATGCACTGCTGAGCCAGCCGGCCCAGATAAATCAACAGCTGGGGCGGCTGTGGAGGGCAGTGAAGGGGCTTTGGGGGGGGGGGGGGGAGAGGGCGGAGGGCGGGAAGGGCTGCCACAGAGATGGCAGTGATGTTGAATTGAAAACAGTGACTTAAGTTTCCAGTTTTATTAAATATTGTATGACACCAAATAAAGTTGTTTTTCTTAGGGGGCAAAAATAATCAATGAACAAAGAGGAAGGGAGATAAGGATGAAGAGGTATTGTTTGATTCAAAACATACTTGGGACCATGAAGCCTGCATCTCTGATCTCCTCCCCAATGCAGAGACTTTAGGCTTTTTTTTTTCTCTCTCTCCCCCTGATGGGCACAGGTAGATGCATCTTCTCCAATCTCTCTACAAAACCCTGGGTTATGTTTGTTCTGGGGGCTGGGGGAAATAGTACAAAGTCCAGAGAAGAAATGGAGAGGAAGAGATGGAAAAGACCTTCAAAATTCTCATTGCTGATCCAAGCCAGACGTTGAGCACAAAACTAAAAGATCAGCAGAAATGGTGGGAACTTTTTTTTTCTTGCTTGCTTTCTATTTCCCTCCCCCCTTCTTTCTTTATTCCCTTCCTCCTCCACCCCCCCTTTTTTTTTTTGCAATCAGATAAAGTTTTTATTTTTTTATTTTAAACAAAACAAAACAGTTTAGAATTTCGGGCTCAGTCTAAATAAAAACCCAGCAATTTTAGAAATGTTACAAGAACAGCACTTGTCTATTCTAAGGGAACCCTCTCCAGTTCTTCCTTGATGGAAATATAATCGAGAGGAATGGCTGGGGGAAAGTGTTTTTTCTCCTCCATAGAATTGGGATTGGAAGGGGAGTGTGTGCATGGGGAAACATAAGGAATTATGCATTTGGATATGCATTTTAATTAGGTGGACAGAAGCAGCCGCCTGTTAATTTTTCTTGCTTGTTTCCACTTAGCATTCATCACAGGCAGAACCACCATAGAGTGCTCCCACGATAATAGATGGTTCTGCATTGGCTAAGTCCTCAGGGAAAATAATTAGCAGGAGAGAATATATTCTCTCCACTCCCACTACCCCATCCACCCTGCCCTCCCCCATCCCCAGCACCACATTGCCTCCCCTCCCCACCCCCACTCCCACCCCAAGTGACAGTGGTTTCCTTAGAAGCCTAGAAGAGCCAGGCTCCTGGTGTGCAGCAGGCACTCACTTTGCCCTGCCAAAGAACAAAGGTCTGGAAGGAGAATCAGACACACCAGAAGCCTTCCTGGGAGTGGAAGCTCCTAGCAGGGAGGAAGGCTACCTTGCTGCTTGGTTCTGAGGGGCAGGCTGGCAATCAGTGTTGGCCAGGACAGGATGACAAAGGTCCAAAGAGGTGGGACAATTCTCGTAGAGCTCAACTGGCAGCAAACAAAGATGAGTAAAGAGTTGTTAGTTGAGGAGAAGGCGAGTCCGAATGACATTTTCACTTAATTTGCTTTACCAAGTAAAAGAATATTGTAGTTTTGCAGCAAGCTTGAATCTGAAGCATTTCCAAAGCTAGCAACCAAGATCTAAGTCTAATTCTGAGATGTGACCCCCACCACCACCACCACCACCACCACAATGCTCTCCATAATCTTTGTATAAAGAATCAATTCTTGTCGCTGGTCTCCTACGTCAAAGCCTGCCCTCCTTGTTCACTAGCAGATTCAAGCTCTTCAGCCCTCCCCTCTTCCTGGAGTCCTCTTGATAGAAGGAGGAGTCTGGATGGTGATCAAGCCCAAATTCCAGGAAAGGGTTGCCTATGCCCTCCGGCTTCTGCTTCCCCTGATTTGAAGGTGGACTCGGTTCAGGGCAGCCAATGGGAAATAAAACCAGGGCTTCCCTTGAGCTCATATTCTCACCTATTTCAAGCCCAGACAATGGGGAATCCCACTACAATCCCAGGTCTATTTACACACAGCTGGCTGAGTAAGGCTTTGCATTTCCTGAGAAACAATGATTGCGCAAGATGTGTAATAGCAGATTCCTTTCACTTATTTTAGTTGTAATATATTAAAATAGTGTTTCATATATGAGGTATTGTTGACTCTCAGTCAGCTACAGGAAACTGTAGTTCTAGTAACACCTCCCATTTGTTCTTTACACCTTCTGAAATGTTTTCACATCCATTATTTCATTCGTGTCCCTTGGAGGGTAAGCAAGGCTGGTGGTAGGGGAAGGGAGAAGAAAAGAGACTCGAGCTCTTTTCCCTGTATAAAAAGACAGGCCTGATTTACTAACTCTTGACTTTCAAGCTGTCTTGTCATTCCAGATGCTCCCTCAACACCCTGTCACCAGATGAAAGCTCTCTGCCTAGGAGACCTTCACCCCAAGACTCACTAGGTAACTTTACTCAGCTCCTAGAGCCTCCCCAAACCCAAACCCTGACCCTCACAGAGTCCCTGCCCTTAGGGAAGGGAAGGGGACAAGGGGAAGGCAATCTTTGTGGCTAGGGATGAGAGGAGTGAGTCTCTGGGTTTCCAGGGCATTCAACCCCCAAAATAATGATATTCTTTATGTTTATGAGGTAGGGTTGCCTGTACATTTTAAAGAGTCTAAAAATGCAGGGGATCTAGGCATATACCCAAAAGAATTGAAAGCTACTTATCTACCCATGTTCATAGCTACATTATTCACAATAGCCAAAAGGTGAAAATAATCCAGGTCCATCATTAGATGAATGAGTAAACAAAATTATACACTGAGTGGCCAGATTATTATGATCTCTGAATGCATAATAATCTGGCCACTCAGTGTATGTATGTATGTATGTATGTATATATATTAGAGGCCCAGTGCATGAATTCATGCATGGGTGGGGTCCGGCCAGCCTGGCCAGGGGGAGGGGACATGGGCAGTTGGCCTACCTGCCTGCTGGTCGAACTCCTGGTCAAGGGGACAATTTGCATATTAGCCTTTTATTATATAGGATATACACTGAGTGGCCAGATTATTATGCGTTCAGAGATCATAATAATCTGGCCACTCATTGTGTGTATATATATATTCAGCCATAAAAAGGAAGAAAATCCTGACACATTCTATAACATAGATGAACTTTGAGAACACTATGTAAGTGAAATCAACCAGTCACAAAAGGGCAAATATTGTATGATTCTGTTTATATGAGATGCTTAGAATAGGCAAATCCATAAATATAGAAAATAGAATGGTGGTTACCAGGAACTACAAGGTGGGAGGGGCTATTTGGAATTGATAAAATAAAGTTCTGGAAATGTATAGTATCAAAGGCTGCACAACATTATGAATGTACTTAATGCCACTGAATTATACACTTAAAATGGTTAAAATGGTAATGTACATGTTATCAACATTAAATTATATGTCATATATATTCTACCACAATTAGAGAAAAAATTAAGAAGCTACCTCTGGCCCTAGCCGATTTGGCTCCGTGGATAGAGCATCAGCCTGCGGACTGAAGGGTCTCAGGTTTGATTCTGGTCAAGGGCACATGCCTGGGTTGCGGGCTTGATCCCCAATAGGGGGTGTGCAGAAGGCAGCCAATCAATGATTCTCTCTCATCATTAATGTTTCTATCTCTCTCTCCCTTTCCCTTCCTCTCTGAAATCAATAAAAAAAATATGTTTTTTTAAAAACAAGAAAAGAAAAGCTAGCTCTGTCTGTCTGCCTAAGTCTTATAATTTAGGCTTCTGTGAATTCTGTGATGGGTTTGCAACCCCCTCTCCCTTTTTTACGCATAGAGAAAATTGCCAAGGGAGGTTTCAACCAAAGGAAAGCCTAATGATAGTGACTCCAGAGGAATCTGGGATGATCTGGAGGCCTATCACTGAAGGAGAGGCAGTGAATTCCAATCAAGACACTGCCAACACCCACCAGGGTACAGCCAGCCTCGGTGATGGGTCTACTGGGCACCTCCATTTCCTCAGCAGTAATACAGGGTACACTAGAGAAAGCTCAGTGAGGCACCAGTACAGGTCCACCTACTTCAGCTCACTGAACAGCCAGATATCTGAGGCTGCCCAAATAGAAGTAAAATAAGCACTTTATTTCCATGTTACTTGGGATGGGTGCCATGGTGGAGGAGAGGGCAGATCCAGGGAGATGTGGATAAATGAAATCCAGGAGGAAAACCTTTTGCTTGGTTCCCTTCTCCCTCCTCACATTTAAAAAAAAAAAAAGTGAGAAAAAGGCAGATATTCTCAGTAATTTCACAACCAAAAACTTTATCTGATTGTTTATATATAGCAAAATAAGTCAATTAGTCGTCCCACTTCTCTTTCCTCTTTCCATTCTCTGGTTGGTGTGATAATGAAAGGAAAGTGTTCAAGAGAGAAAATCAGAAGAAAAGCCCATGTTCTAAGTGGACCACCACCTAGTCCTCAGCCTTAGGCCCCGAGAAGGGAAAGGAAGTTCCATCTCGACTAGAACTCTAGGTGGTAGCACAGTGTAGCAAGACTGGACCAGAGAAGATGAAATTACAGAGGAATCCCCATCTTAACAACACTTTAGAGCCACACTTTTAATCCTCACCCATTGAGGTAAATCGAGGTAGGTACTCTTGACCAGGAATGGAACCCATGACCCTTCGGTCCAGGGACCAACACTCTAACCACTTAGCGCCACACTTTTGAAACAAGGAAGAATTTGAACTCTGGCCCCTAACTGTCCTCTCCCTGTCCTAATTGACCATAGTAAGAGCCACAAAGTTTTTGACCTGAAAGGAATTTGGACAATCAAGGTGTATAACCTTCATCTTAAAGACAAGGAATATGCAGCTCAGACAAGTTCTATGTATAAGACCACACAGCTAGATGGTGGTAGAGCTTGGAGCAGAACTCAAGGTCTCCTCTCCCAGAGCTTTTTCTCCTCCATCACTCTGAAGTCATCATAACTGCAAAAGCCCTAGCTAGTTTGGCTCAGTGGATAGAGCATCAGTCTGTGGACCAAAGGGTCCCGGGTTCGATTCTGGTCAAGGGCACCTACCTTGGCTGCACGCTCCTCTCCCGCCCGGGACCCTGGTCGGGGCACGTGCAGGAGGCAACCAATCCATGTGTTTCTCTCACATGGATGTTTCTCTCTGTCTTCCCCTCTCTCTTCCACTCTCCCTAAAAATCAATGGAAAAATATCCTCGAGTGACGATTAACCAAAACTAAACTAAACTAACAATAAATAAACCTGCAAAAGACTAGCTATTGGTCAGAAATGGCTGGGTTTTTTTGCAGTTATTATGTGGAAGAGGGTCAGAGCTTGAGAGAGGGTCACGCTGATGGCAGGTGGAAGTTTGGGGACTGGAAAACTTTTTCTGGTGGAGCTTCCAACTACAGTTAATAAAAACAGCAGATTTTCGAAGTGAGTAACAACGAAAAAACCTCATTCATTTCACAGCAGCCTGAGACGACCACAGTTTCTGGATTCAGGGAGGGTGGAGAGGGTGGCAAAAGGATTAGTTTGTGCCATCATTGATCCCCAGGCTCAGAACTGAGGCCTGGGTGGTGGAGGACTCAAGGTCAGCTATTCGAACACCATTATTAGAAGCTCTGAGCCTAATCCCCCACTTACGACTATTCACAAACACTCTACCTAGAAATTCCAAACAGTCTGCCCCTCCCCACCCCCACCCCAGCACCTCCCAACCACTGCTTTTAAAACTCTGATGCAAATCACAGGCTTCAAAAACCTTCCTTTGGTGACAGTTTTACGATGCTAGCTCCATTCATCCATATGGTTTGACAGACTGTGAAACACTAGTAACCGGACCAATAAGAAAAACAAATTACAAAAACACAACACCTCATCTCTCCCCAGTCACTCACACAACCGAAGAAAACGTGGGAACTTACAATGGGCCATAATATCACTCTCTTGGTGTTAATCGTCTTTTCAGAGTTCCAGGCCACACGATGGTTTTTATCTACTCACCTATCCCCACGCCAGGCCCAGGCAATTCTTTGTCTGTCCTTGGTAAGTACCCACAGATTTAAAGACTACTTAACACTAGGGCCATGCTTTTACATAGGCCCATGAAGGGAAACCTGCCTGGGCAACAACTATTTTCAATGGTTGCGGCATTTCCTTGGCCAGGGGCTTGCCACATTTGGCTACATTTCTGTCTTCTGGAGACTTTCAGTACACTCAGAAAAAACTACAAGGTGCTTCCCAAGAGGCTGGGATAAAAAACAGGCCTGGACTCCGGTGCCTTTTTATGACCCAGCCCCCACCACCACTACATTCAGTGTGGTGGCACTGAAAACGGAAACATCAGACTCAGTTTCCTTTCTTTTTCTGGTGCCAGCTCAAAAACAAAGCATGCTGCCTGCGACATCTTTATTTATATTGCATTGTCTGAGCAGATGGCTCTGAAACAGCTTTAGATATTATGGTCTTTCTCGGATGTATTCCCAATTCCAGTTACCTGCATAATTCCAAAAAGACAGGAAGATAAGTCTCCAATTAAGTTGCCCCTGAATTTCAGCCCACCTTA
The DNA here is from genome assembly GCF_963455305.1 of Plecotus auritus. Lineage (NCBI taxonomy): Eukaryota > Metazoa > Chordata > Mammalia > Chiroptera > Vespertilionidae > Plecotus > Plecotus auritus. The sequence continues at coordinate 27,657,080 of NC_137770.1, read as the reverse complement.
CGGATCTGAGCAGCTGCATTCCACTGTGATCTCTGGATGTCTCCCAGGTGGTCTGCAGGCTGGGCTACTTTCAGAGGTTTACCCTGACACAATGCCTCCACTCGGGTTCTGGCAGAAATTAGTCTCCTTTATGGGTATCTCATCCAAACCAGACATTCTTCCCACTGAAAAATAATGTGCGCTAATGAAGTTTGGAGAATTCAGGGCGCTTTTCCCCCCCTCCAGTGGCAACCAGAAGCAGATGGAGAAGGTGGTTCTTAGGCATCTGTTGGTTTAAAATGTCTGAGGGTCCTTTTTCATAAGGGGCTAAAATGTCCATAAAAGGCTGCAAACTCACAAAGTCCCAACCTCAAAGTTCCCTCTTCCTCTCATTCAGAAAGAGCTAAGAGGAGATTAGAACCAGGAATGTGTCCCCCCTAACCCCTGTCTCTGGTATCTAACCTGCCACAGCAAGAGCAAAGTCTGGCTTCTAAGTGGCTGACAATTACACAACTTTCCCAGGCACAAAACCACTTCAGATTAGAATGCATTGTATCCAGATCATAGAATGTACAGAGATGAAGATTTGAGATCTATACACATGACCTGCTGTCTGACCTTAGCTATATAAGTATATCTAATTCTCCCAGAGCTGTGTCCTTAATAACTAAACAGAGATAAAAATAAATACCTCTAAACAAGTGAAAATTCTAGCAAAAAAAGTTTTAGTACAATTTTGTATGATCACAATTATAAGCATGAGAAATTAGTTTACTGGTCTCATTCTCTATAAACAAATAGTTACTGGAGGTAAAGCCCTGTTGGTTTACAAGGAATAATTAAATAATAATAACAGTTATTCTTTTCTAAGCAGGCAGTTATAATAATAGAATCATATGTGCATAATCAAGTCTGGCAGAAGGTGGCAGACATTCCCAGTTAAGTGCATACAATCCAGTCTTGATAACTTAATAAAAGTAAGTTGTTTAGTGTTGATAGCAGATTTGGGAAGGGTGGTTTACCTGAACTAGAACAGAAGTAAGATTAAGAATTTATATTAAAAACATTATGTTTCCTAGGAATGCAGATATCAACCAGAACACAATATGTAATGTCACTGATTTACACACAGACCTTTATCAAATTCATATTTATGTTACCTACATGTGTAATTACTTCACTACATGGTCCTTATCTTGCCTGTAGGTGTAATAAATGGGGGTGACTCACACATCTAGGCTCAGACAATGTAGCTGCTAAATTAAGTAATGTGTAATACCCATTTACACTTCATACATGTCCATCTATGCTTTTAAATTCTATTTGTCCAGATGTGACTGCTTGGTTGTGTGGCCACCTGCCGAGTCCCCTTTGTGATCTGATCAGTCCAGGCAGCTCCTGTTTCTGCCTCTAACACCCTGTTGGGCAGTAATAAGATGTTAAAGGCAACAACAGAAAGAGAAGCCAGGCTGTCAGCTTCAGAGAGAAGTGGGGTGAAGAGTACAAGGAGGAGGAATAAGAAAGAGAGTTGAGGGGTGATCAAAGACAGGCAGGAAGAAAGCCAAACTGCTGAGAGGAGATGTGGCTCCAGGGGCTTGGGCTCCTAAGGAAGACCTCAAGCAATGAGGTTCAAATTGTGCCATCCAGTTACCTGAGCTATTGAATTACTGAATGTCCCACATGGAGAAAGCAAGTATAAATGAAAAATGTCCAATACTCAGGGTAGATAGGCAGAGGTGTTGCATGAAACCTGGTCTCCTTTATTCCCAGAACTTTATCTACCACCACTTTATCCCCCAATCCTGTGTGTGACCTGACCAGTTTCTGTAGGGGGTGGCAGTGGTGTCTGGCATTTTTTTTTTTTCTTTTCTTTTCCTTCTTTCTTTTTTTTTCCCCCCCCCCCCTTAGGGAAGAGAGACTCAAAAACACACAGAGAAAATGCTAATGTCATTCAGCTACGTTTCATTTCAGGAGGGACATATGAGGATGAAAACAGGGGTCTCCAAACCATTCTCCTCCCCCCCCCCCACTCGCCGCCCCCCCCTCCTCCCACCACCATCATCCATGCAGCCTTTTGGCTTGATGAGCCTCTGCGCTTTGTTCTAATTTAGTCCATGCATAATTTATTCACGTGTGTATTGTTTTCTGATCAGCAACTTTTAAAAACAAATGAAAAATAAGATGTTTTATTAAACAAGTTGTTTTAAAAAAATAAAGGCAGATGGTGTAGGTCTCCCAACAACGTGCATGCTCCTGCCTTAGGAGGTTAAAAGCTCCTGCCGGAGGCTCGGCTGGCCTGGGGTATTGTTTACACCCTCTTACCCCCAGGGAAAGGGGCTGGGGTACAAAAAGGAGCAGCTAATTACAAAGGACCACTCAACTCCCACCTAGAAAAAGCCGGCAGGAGTGTTGTGTGTATGCTAGTGTATGCGTGTGTGGCGACTCGTAACTACAAATACATCACATTGCAACTGTTTCTAATTATAAAGTTCGAGTATAAAAATTCATAACTAATTCCACTAACCAGACCGCTTTTCTATCCCTCCCCCCATCTGTAACCCTACATAGACACCCTCCCCAGAACACGTACCCTTCTGCGGTCCAAAAGGAAAAAACAAAAAAACAAAAAAAACACAAAAACCTGGAGCGAGCAGCGGAACCCTGGAGCTTAGAGACTTTGCGCCCGCCCGCGCGTAAACGGGCTCCAGGGTGACCAGGGTACTGCTTTCCCAAAAGGAAACAAACCTGGTGCACATGTGAGATTTCTCTCACTTGAATTTACCGGGTGGCATCAACCTGATTATGTGATTTCGGCTAGAGATGGGTAAACTGCAAATCAGCCATAGGCTCGGTAGAAACTCACAGCATCAGCGGTGTGGCCAGCGCGAGCCGCCGGGAGAGAGAGGATGCGGCGAAGTTACGCCCATTTGTTCTGCCGTAAAACATTTTCTTTCTTGGGTGAGAGGCTGTGGCGTTCAAGTGCAGTGTATCAGCGCTTCACAGCCAGAACTGATGCCGGGAGCCGCTGCTCTCTGATCAGCCTCAGGTTCAAAAGACCTCTTAACAGCAGCCTTAACATGTGTATGTATATATTTAAAACTCCAAGACCTGGGACATTCTTACCCCTTTTCCCTATCACAGATGGGAGATAAGCTGGTACAAACGCGTTTCGTTCTCCCCGAGCGTTCTCCCCGAGCGTTCGCAATAGGAATCCCACTGCCGCCACCACCCTCTACCCCCCCCCCCACCCGGGTGCGAACCTGGATTTCACTCCAGGAGGAGCTAGGGGTGCGGACGCCGTTGCGCGGAGCTGAAAGAATCTGGGTGGGTATCCGCCACGCACCCCCGGGGATTCGGCACGAAACTCCCCCCACCCGCACTTCCCCCTCCCCTCGACCGCCGCTTCCAGGACAGCCGGAAAGAGCCGTTCTCCCGGCGCGGACCCCCACCCACGTCGCGCAGTGATCCGAAGGGAGCTCCCTTCTGCCAACATCACTGCCAACAGCACCCCTTTTAGAGCGACGCTAGTTTTCCGAAGCCACCTCCGGCTCCGCGATCGCGAGCGGACTTGGCGGCTTAACAGTTCCACAGACTGGAAGGAAGGAAGGAAGCCAGGATGAAAAGGCGGAGGAAGGAAGGCAGGAATTGGCTGTCGGACGCGGGGACTGGCCCCCGCGTGTCCTCGTGCAGCCCGCCCCCTCCGTCCCGGATCTGGGCGTCCGCTCAAAGTCTCCCGGCGGCCAGAGGCACCTGCCCCTCGCTCCGGCCGAAAGCAAACGCTGTCCGCTCAGGCGGGGAGCCCCAAGCTGCCTCTCCGCCCACCTCGGCTTTTCACCCGGAGGAGGCGAGAACACCATTCTTGAGACCTGCAGCTTCTCTGGCTTCCAAATCCACCCCAAGTTAACCCGAGTCGTTAATTTACTACAGCCAGTTCACCCACCAACACACACACAGACATGCCGGCGACCGCCCGGAGCGCCGTCACGCTCCGGGGGCTGCCCCGGCAGGAAAGCTCCGAGCAACCACCTGGGCCCCAGGGCTCCCGGGACCCGCTGCCCCCCTGCGGTCCTCACAACTCCGGGAGGTTTACACAAACTCTCCGCCAGCGATCGGAAGGCGGAGAGCTCCCTGCAAACTCCGAGCAGCCGCGCTCCGCTCGCCCGAGCGGACTGAGTCGCCGGGCGGGGACCCGGGCTCCGGAGGTGCGGAGCTCAGTCAAGTGCACCCGGGCGTCCCCTGCCCCGCGCCCGTCCCCCGCGAGGCCGCCCCCCACGCCGCGCTCGCCGCCCCGCGAGGCCAGGCACTCGGGGGACCGTGTTGTCCCCGAGCTGCCCGCGACCCCATAGCTGCAGAGCGCTCGAGCGCCAGGCTCCCCGCCGGTATCCCTTCTCTCTCTCCCTACGCCAATTAAGCAGAACACAAATGTAACAATTTTCTTCTTGTTAATTGCATCTCCTGACATTTCTGCGTGTTGGGGGAAAAAAGATGAAGAAGTAAGAGCTGAAAGAAAAGAGGGAAGCCTTGCAGCGGCTGCAGGCGCCTGCGAGCGCAGTGCATTGGCAGCGCTCCGCACGCAGAAGGCGCCTTTTTTTTCATATTGAAACCACGCGGAATATGTACATTTTTTAGTCTTACTTACGCTTTCAGGGGGTTGTGAATGACAGTCGCCATTTTGCTACAATGTAACAGAATATTGTCTGTCTCAGAGTTCTAAAGGTTCGCTCAGGGGAAGCGGAGAGCCAATCAGAGCACGGGATACCGGCCTGCTGGCCAATCCGAGCCACTGGTCGCCAGGTGGGCGGAGCCTGAGCGGTGGTAGTTATTAGGGGAGCTGTCAAAGCCCAGAGGTCACTCCCTTTTGTAGAGCCCGAGAGCTAGCAGGTCTTAAAGGGGCAGTACCGCGCGAGCTGCTCTTTCGGATTGAGGAAAGTGGAGACGCACGGGAGAGTATTCTAGTTTGGTTTGAGTTTCTACTTTCTAGGCAACTGCATAGAGTTCGCGCTTCCGGACAGAAATATTTATGTATTTTCAACAAACCATTGAACTCCATTCATTAGTTTTTGGCTTTTCTATTACGTTTTTAATCCCCCAAAGGGCAAATCCCTTGTTCCCCGTGCAAAAGTTGGAAGGTTGCCGTTTCATCTGACAAATTATTACACGTGCCCAGCCGTTTGCTATTGCTCTGGGTCCCGCGGCTTTTTAACATTCTCATTCCCGAAGTGTTTTCTTTATCTCAGTCACCTTCCTCTCTCGGTTTCTTGGAACTGCCGCCGCTGTTCCTGGCGATTCCAGGACAGCAACTCCCCTCCCTCCTGGAAAGTCTCAATGTCAGGCCCGCTCCCTCTGGCAGCTGGGCTTTCGTTATGTAATGAGCGGTGGTCACTCCGCGCGGCTCCCCGCTACCACCTCTTCTGTTCCACACACACACCAGGAACTTCTGCAGTGACCAGATTCCGGGCGCCTGGGGAGAAGAGTGGGACTTGGCTCTCAGACCTTAGGTGTAGGGAAGGTTTAAGGAAGCTTTTGGAAACGTATTCTGCTACCTAGACTTGGGGTGGGCAGAACCTCTTTCGGCGAGTAGCACACGCGATTCTGGCGTCACCTTTCACTATTAGATAGAAGGTGAAAAGCGTTTGCTAATGAATAATCTGATGTGACTGGAGGTGTTCAGAGTCTGTGTGGACTCCTCCCTGGAGAACCTCTGACAAAATTGGGAGATTTCTATGAAGCCAGTCTTCCGCTGGGCAGTGGGGAAGCTCGAGGTGGATGAAATCGCACTAAATCCTGAATTAGAGGCCTCGTCAGCATACAGAAATCTGGCTGCCATCCCAAAGTTGTTGAATCAGGTCAAATAGCTAAGATAGTGGGGGAGGGGTGGAAAGGGGGAAGAGGAGAGGCCAAATTGCCAGTTCTTCAAAGCTGTGCCCTCTCACTTCCTTTCTCAGTGCTCCTCTCAAGGCAATGAATAAAACTAAAAAAAAAATTTTTAAGTTCCAAAACTTTCAGAATTCAACTCATACACTATTAGAGTTACAAATAAACAGAACAGGGCTGAATTCAGTATGTTTGTAAGACTTGACCATTTTAATCCCTTCATTCTACCTAGTTAATAGCAGAGTCAACTTCTATAGATTGCTTTGTACAGCACCTTGCAGTTTGTAAAGTTATCCTCTTTTCTAAAATTCAAGTTTGAAAAATCCCTTTCTTATTAAATTTTCAAGGGGTTAGTTCAAAAGTTAGAACTTTCCCTAGGATGTGCCTTGAAAACATTAAAATGCAAGCACTGTATTCTGAAGCAAGATGTATGAGGTTGAAGTATCAGTCAGAACTCCCACCAGCTTCTTTGAGATATCAAAATCACAGCAATTCATAGTGGAAGACAACAGTGTATTTTAATATGTGCAGCCTTGATAAAGGAAGCATAAAATGTAGCCTGCCCTGAACAAGGCTAACGATTTAATAGGAGAGAGGGAATACATTTATATCACATATTAAAGCAAAAATATATACCCTAAGCCTGTATAATCATTTATTGTGTTAAGGCCCAGAGGCAGAAACCAGCATGATCTGTCACTATCGGGCACACTTGAAAATGGCAGGCCAGAGCTGTCTTTACTTTGAGAAATTTTAATCCAGAACTTAATCATTTGTTACATTTTATAATGATTGAATTGAGAAAATAATGACTTGAAAGCAGGGTTTTTATAAGTAATATAGCCTTGCTTTTTAAAAACATATATTTTTTATTTATTTCAGAGAGGAAGGGAGAAGGAGAGAGATAGAAACATCAATGATGAGAGAGAATCATTCATCGGCAGCCTCCTGCACGCCCCTAGGAGCCAGGCATGTGCTCTAACAAGGAATCAAACCGTGACCTCCTGGTTCATAGGTCAACACTCAATCACTCTGTGAGGGGCTTAGTGTGCACCTCTCAAAAGGAGACAGGAAATTTGAACCATTTTGGAGAATGTTAAATTTTACATTAATTTTGCAAGGAAGTGCTACATATGGTTAAAAGTGTCCTGAGTCCCCCACTTGCCAACTATGTAATCTTGGACAAGTTTACTTAGCAACTTGAATGTTTCCTCATCCGAAAAATGGCAATAAAAGGACATATGCACCCCTATGTTCATAGCAGCACAATTTATAATAGCTAAGATTTGGAAACAGCCTAAGTGCCCATCAGCAGATGAGTGGATTAAAAAACTGTGGTACATCTACACAATGGAATACTATGCTGCTGTAAAAAAGAAAGAACTCTCTTACCATTTCCAACAGCATGGATGGACCTGGAAAGCATTATGCTAAGTGAAATAAGCCAGTTGGAAAAAGATAAATATCACATGATCTCACTCATTTGTGGAATATAATGAACAACATAAACTGATGAACAGAAATAGATCCAGAGACAAAGAAGCATCGAACAGACCATCAAACTTCAGAGGGAAGGTGGGGGGCTGGGGGCAGGGGATAAGAGGTCAACCAAAGGACTTGTATGCATGCATATAAGCATAACCAATGGACACAGACACTAGGTGGGTGAGGGCATGTGCTGGGGGTGTGGGGGTGGCCAGGGAGAGGTCAATAGAGGAAAAAGGAGACATATGTAATACTTTAAACAATCAAGAATTTAAAAAATAAAAGAAAAAAGAAAAAGAAAAATGGCAATAAATCATAGAACCTATTTTATGTGACTCTTTCCAGGACTGAATGACGTAATACATGTCAAGTGTCCAAGCGCTCAATATCAGATAAATTTTTTAATAAATATATTTAATACTTTCCTGTTGACATAAAAAAATGTAGGGGATCTGAATAAAATGACACATCAGAAAGTGAAATTGTCATGCTTGCATCACCAGCACGTATGTTACAATTAGAACAATTCAGAGAAGATTATCATGGACTTGCCTGCCCAGGTGGCTCACTTGGTTGGAGTGTTGTCCCATACACCAAAAGTTTGTGGGTTCAATTCCCAATCAGGGTACATATCTAGGTTTTGGGTTCAATCCCCAACTGGGGCGCACACAGGAGGCAACCAATCGATGTTTCTTCTTTCTCTCTCCTTTCCCCTCTCTCTAAAAATCAATAAACATATCCTCAGATGAGGATTTTAAAAGTGCTTTAAAAAAATTATCATGACCCCTGCACAAGAATGACACACAAATTCATGAAATGTTCCATATTTTTTATTAAACATTTATTTTTAAAATCGTCTATAAACTGATTTACAAATCATTTTTCTATTGAAAAATGTTTTTAAGTGGCATTTACTCACAACACAAACAATTATTTTAAATCTGGATAACTTTATGTTGTATTTCTTGCTTTTGCACCATTAAAACAATAAGGTGCTTTCTTTTGCAATTGTGTATTTACTTTATTTGGTATTACCTAATTACAATTTTGAAAATAGAAAAAATAGAAAGTTAAATTGTGCATTAGATTTAATGTATATACACTGAGTGGCCAGATTATTATGGTCTCTGAATGCATAATAATCTGGCCACTCAGTGTATATATATATATATATATATTAGAGGCCTGGTGTATGAATTCGTGCATGGGTGGGGTCCAGCCAGCCTGGCCAGGGGAAGGGGACATGGGCGGTTGGCCGGCCTGCCTGCTGGTCGAACTCCTAGTTGCGGGGACAATTTGCATATTAGCCTTTTATTATATAGGCTATACACTGAGTGGCCAGATTATTATGCGTTCAGAGATCATAATAATCTGGCCACTCAGTGTATATATGTGTGTATATATTTTTTCCTTTTTTTCAGAGAGGAAGGAAAAGGGAGAGAGAGATAAAAACATCAATGAGGACAGAGAATCATTGATTGGCTGCCTGCTGCATGCCTCCAACTGGGGATCAAGCCTGCAAACCAGGCATGTACCCTGACCCGGAATCAGTGGCCTCCTGGTTCTTAGGTCAACACTCAGCCACACCTGCCAGGCTCCAGATGACTTTTTAAGGCACATAGGGTAAGAGAGAGGCGTAAAGGAAGGAGATGCAGGCCTCACAAACAACCAGAGTTCATATGAAATGGGAAGTGTGCCACAAAAACCATCCAAAATAAATACAGTTTCTAGAGGACTCTGCAGGTTGAAGGAGTTTTAAGACCTGTAGGTATTTAAAAAACAAGAACAGCCCGGCCAGTGCGGTCAGTGGTTGAGTGTTGACCTATGAACCAGGAGGTCAGGGTTCAATTCCTGGTCAGGGCACATGTCGGGATTGTGGGCTCAATCCTCAGTGGTGGGTATGTAGGAGGCCGCTGATCAACGATTCTCTCTCATCATTGATGTTTCTATCTCTCTCTTCCTCTCCCTTTCTCTCTCTGAAATTAATAAAAAATATTTTTAAAAAAAACAAAACAGAAGAACAAGCTCACCCTTAATCCCTCTATTCACCCACAAAACAAGCCGTCATGGCCTTTGCAGCTGGTTGGCCATGCTGGCTCCCTGAGATCCAACACCAGCGCTGGCATGTTCTAGGCACTGAGCTGAAGAGGGGCCATCAACACTGCAATCTGGTTTTCTCTCTTCTTAGGGATGTGAGCAGAGGTGTTTTTTACTCCTTTCATGAAATCAAATTCTGAGTATGTGAGATGTTCCTAGGGCCAGACCTCTGAAACCTCTTATACGAGGGTAGAGTCCATGAAAACCAATGTTGCTGTTTGCCATTAACTCGGTTCATTCATTCACTTATCCACTGGAGGGAGGGAGAGGCATCGTGCTAGGCACAGGTGGTGAAATAAAAATAAACCAGACATGAAAACCATCCTCATAAAACAATTCCCATCCATCTGGAGAGAGAATAAAGATAGTAGGCCCAACCCTACAAGCAAGCCAAATAATTACTTAATGTGACTGAAAAGGAGAAAATGGCCTGCCCAGCCAGTCTCTCCTTTTCCTGGCGTGGTGCCCATAACCCCAGTGGACACATCCTTGGGTGTTTATTGAGTGCCTTCATTCCTTTAGATTTTCAAGGCTTCATGGTGTTAAGATTTTTCATAAATTGATATAAAACAAGGGGAAAGTGGTATATGTCAAAGAACCTCTATGGAGGGAGCAAGTACCTCTAATGTTGGGGGAGGGAAAGGCTTCATGGAAAAGGTCACATTTAATTAGGGCATTAGCTGGGTATATTTTAGAAATGAGCCAAGGGGTAAAAGGCCTTCCAGATCCAAAACATAACCTAAGAACAGTTCATTCATGTAGTCAACATCTGTAGATTCCCTGCTCTGTTCCACCATGCATCTCATCTGCTGGGCCATGGGTACAGTGCATGATTAGAATCTTAGGTACCAGGCAAGGCAGCGGATGGGGTATTTTTATACAGGAGCTTTCTCTACTCAAGTCACACGGAGTAATCACAGCCGACTCTGAAGTCTGGCCCCTGCCCCTTTCCCTCTCACTAATACAGACAATCACACGTGCACCTTGGTCCTTCCTGATAGAGCCACTGCTTGTAGAGCTCTCGACGTGTCTATTTTTTTAAGATCACTAACTCCTCTCTCCTATGCTCCGCTACCTGCCAAGTCCAAATTTTCCAAGTCCTCCCTCGGTGCATCCACGTGGACATCATATCTGAAATCCTGGCAGCTCCAGCATCCTAAATTAAAGCAACTGGCAAGGTCCTCCTGCAGAGAGGGACAGGATGGAGCAGGAAAAAGAAACCTTCCACCAATACCATCATGGGGAGTGGAGAACCATGTTTGGACCAAGACAAACGTAAACCAATTTCCCTTAAGGCTGTATCCACCTGTGCAGAAATCGATTCACCCCCTCAGCCATATCCTGGGTAAAGAAACGTTTTTTTCATCTGCAAAAGTGACTCCTCTGAGGGCTCCCAAAGAGGGCTTTCTGTGGGGTATGGTTTTAAGTATGGTGACACTCCAAACACCTGTTTCCCTTACTCACACCTTACATGATCTCAGCTTTTACTCTGTTATTAAGCAGGACACATCCAGGAGAAGTCTAAGAGCCAAGCACGGGAAAACATATATTTTTTAAATTGATTTCAGAGAGGAAGGGAGAGGGAGAGAGAGATAGAAACATCAATGATGAGAAAGAATCATTGATTGGCTGCCTCCTATTGGGGATCAAACCCAAAACCTGGGCATGTGCCCCTTGACCAGAATCAAACACGGACCCTTCAGTCTGCAAGCCAATGCTCTATCCACTGAGCCAAACCAGCTAGGGCACAGGAGAACATATTAAGTCTGCTTGTTTTGCAGACACTCAGACCACCATATAAAAATAGGTGTCCACAAGCAGGAATGATGGACAGAAGCCACAGGACCTAAAATGCCCCACACTCTGGCAAAGAGGGGGACAGAGGCCTGCTGAATTGCAGCAGATGTTTTCTTTTCTCTCACAGCTCAAGGCGATGAACTCTGGCCTGCATAGCTGCAAAAGGATCTCAGCTCCCTGTTTACTCGACTTGAGAGGAGAAAGGAAGGTGAGAACACGTTCCTGAAGTCCACAGAAAGCCCTGTGCATTTTAAATGCATCGAAGCCAACAGGGGCAGCCATCCTAAGGATAACTTTCTCCAGTGCAACATTGGTTCCGGGTCAGAGGCACACAGCCCAGAGGGTCCAGAGCCGCAAACAGAATAATGATAGAGGAATCAAGCAGGGGAAATGAGTGAGGTGGGACTGCTGGAAGAAGAGACAAAATGTCAGCAATTGGTTCTGGTAAAGAGGAAAAGCAAGAATCCAATGACATGGGATTATTAAGGTCTCTGCAAGAAATGAGATTTATTTTGGTACCTGGATTTCCAAAGTCACCGGATTTCTCTTTTTTCACCAGTCAACCTATTTTATCCCTGCACAGCAGGCACAATTGTGTATAGTTGCCATATTGTAATAGTTGGAACTCAGTGGCAATTCTGAAAACCAGGGGTATTTTCTAGACCCAAGTGGGCTCATGAGCAACAACTCTGAAAAAATCATGTTTCCAGAAAGCCTGTTTATAAAGCTGATGTTAAATATTTTCATCTGACTCATTTAGTAGCTTGAATTGAAACCTACGTGGATTAAATGGGTCTCAGATAAGTTACTTGCTACTTTCGGCTTTCGCAGTTTTATCCATAGCTGTATTAAAATACACGTATGTAGGTGCACCTCATTTTCTGTTTCCCTCCCTCACCTATTGCTGGTGGGACTGTAAAATGGTTCAGCTGCTGTGGGAAAGAGTTTGGCAGTTCCACAAATGATTACACACAGGTTACCATGTGACCTAGCAAATCCACTCTTAGGCATATATCTAAGAGACGTGAAAACATATGCCCACACAGAAACATGTACATGAATGTTTATAGCAGCATTATTCATACAAGCCAAAAGGTTAAAACACTCAAATGTGCATCACATAGATGAATGGATAAATGAAAGGTGGTATATCCATACAATAGGATATTACTCAGCCATCCTATCCTATATAATAAAGAGGTAATATGCAAATTGACCCTCACGCCCTCTCACAAGATGGCTGCCCCCATGTGGTCAAAGATGGCCACCACAAGATGGCCGGCAGGAGAGGGCAGTTGTGGGCAACCAGGCCAGCAGGGGAGGGCAGTTGGGAGCCACCAGGCCTGCCAGGGATGAAGGGCAGTTGAGGGGGACCAGGCCAGCAGGGAGGGCCGTTGGGGGCGACCGACTGCCGGTTTAGGCCCAATCCCTAAACTGGCAGTCGAGCATCCCCTGAGGGGTCCCAGATTGGAGAGAGTGCAGGCTGGTCTGAGGGACACCTCTCCCCACACCCGCCCCAGTGCACAAATTTCATGCACCAGGCCTCTAGTAAAAAAATAATAAAGTACTGATACATGCCACACATGAATGGATCTTGAAAACATTATACCCAATGAAAGAAGTCAGTCACCAAAGACCACATGCTATATGATTCTATTTGGAGTAAAGTCCAGAGTAGGGGAATCCATACAAACAGAAAGGTTAGTGGTTACTTAGGACTGGAGGGGCAGGTATAGGGGAATAAATAGGAGGGTGATAGCTAAAGGATATGGGATTCTTCTAGAGGTGATGAGAATATTCTAAAATTGACTGTGGTGATGGTTGCACATGTCTGTGAATACACTAAAATCCATTCAGTCATACACTTAAATGGGTGGATTGTATGGTATGTGAATCATATCTCAATAAAACTTTTTTTTTAAAAATACTCATAATAAATGCCAGAAGCCCACTAATCCAAAAACTTCTATGGCCATTTTCTCCTTTAGAACTCCATTAGACATCTAGGAAATGTAGACTATTGGAGGGAATTCAATTTTCAACTTGGTGATTCTACATTCATGTTAGCTTCTTGCTTCAAACCAAGTAATCCAGAGAAAAATTCCTTACCCTGAGAAGCTTGAAATAATAAAACTTAACTCTGACCAAACAAATGAGCTCATTAACAGAGATTCTGAAGGCCTTTAGTGTTTCGAGGAAGTCTTTCAATAAAGTCAAAAATAAGTGTCTTAATCTTGCATATTAGCTACTCTGGGGTGGCATCTCATAAAACAAGGGCTGAACCAAGTACCTCTTCTACTTAATGACCAAAGCTACTCCTATGTCAAGTTTGGTTTTCTTTTTAATTCTGAGATATAATGGGGGTTGCAGGGAAGATTTCATCAGAATTGAGGTCCATTTTCATTTTTATAATGTCCTTAGCTAGCTATCATAAATTGTGAATCATGGTTAAACTTTCATAAGGTAAAACTAAGAACAATGACAAGGAATAATACAATAATACTAAAGAATCTGAAAGTCTCAGTTAAGGAGGGCAGTTCAGAAGAGAGCAAAATCAGAAAACCTTAGAAGTAAATCCTGGCTCATCTATTTATAAAGGTACACTACCTCCGGCAGGTGACTTAATCCTGAACCTCAGTTTATTCGTCTGTAAACTGGGGATACTGACAACCTCCTAAGGGTTGCAATGAGGAATACATGTGATAATGTGACGTAAACAGAAAAGCAGCTGATTCATAGTAAGCACTTGAGAAATACTTCCCCTGTCTCCTTAGATAGAGGATGAAAAATTGAATACTGGTTGGTGCTTAAGAGGTACAAAGAAGGCAAAGAACAGATGATAAGGAATGGCGAATAGTCTTGGGCCAAAATGGGAGGCCTTTCCTGTGTTCGAGGGAAAGGGGCATTAGACGAAACAGCAAAACAGGAGCCCAATTGGCTTGTTGATAAATGCTTTGAGTTTATAAAGCAGTCAGTCTTTTCAAAATCTCCTTTCGGGGCATCATGGAATTATATGTGGATATGTTGGATGACTATAGGATGCAATTAAATGTTATTTCCAGGATGCACAGTTACTAGCAAGTTGCTATTACTCACTGTTAACATGGATATTTCAAAAGCGTGGGTTTTAGGGGAGAAAGCCTTCATGGAAACCAACATTACTCCAGTCCATGCTAGAGTGTCTCCTCCTTTGGTACCTCACTAGGAGGAGGATGGAGGGGTGCAACTGCATTTTTACTGAAAAGAGTAAAACCAGTCTTGAAATAGTGCACGATGTCCAATTGCCCAAATCTGTTACTGGCAATTGAGCGCCCTCTAGTGTCAATTAGTGAGGAAAACATGCTTTCAAAGATGCAAAGTTGCCGGACTTTTGCAAGGTTCCAGTCCTGGAAGAAACTGCCCAACACAGCAATTTTTTCTGCTCAAAAACAGGAAAAAGTTGAAGAAGCACCAATATGATATAAATGAGTCCTTTTGTTATGAAGTTCTAGAACGTAATAGATATTCACAGGATGTACGTTGAATGAGTGAATAGCATTAGGTCCATGGCAAACAATCCTGAATTCATGCCGCATCAAGGCATTGACTTGTCATGAATATCACACCTGTCAAACCAATGAAGCAATAGAAAACTTGGTTGTTCAGACTTTAGGATACTTTCCAAATGATACAAGCGGTAAGAACCATGGCTGGGGTAATGTGGTCGAAATTAAAGAATACTCCTCTGGGTGAACCAAAATGTACATGTCACAAAAGCAAGTCATCTTTTCCTCTCTGAGCTTTGGCAAAATCCATCTGCAAAGCTGGAGGGAGTGGAGAACATGGCCTGCCTCTGAGAAAAGATTACCTACGATTCCACATACTGTTAAAGCAGTAAAACTTACTTGATTGATTTATCACCCACACTGACTCAGGTCACGGTGGGGGGCTAAGAGGGACGCCCATTTCCATAGTCAAAGCAGTTTGGGCATCAGATCTGTTATTCATTGAGAGGGGGAGAAAAAATTAACCTCACAGACCTACCTCAAATTGCTTGCCAGTCCAGTTTCTTTGGTTGCCAGAAACATATTCAGTGGATTCAACGATATATGGAGTAGGTATTCCTTGGCTATTCCAGTTTTGCCCAGAAGGACTGCAAGTCTTAAGAAGATTAAAAAAAAAAAAAATGCCAACCCCGGCATGCCACGATCCACTTTGATATGAGTGCCTGGATTGCTGGGACAGCCAGCAATGTGTTAGAACTTGCATTCTTCCTGCTTTGAGAACTTGGAGAGACACACCCTAGGCCACTTCAGTGTGAATGCATGACACACACCACACTACTTCCATGGCTTGTGAAATCTGCACCTTCTGATTTTTCCTGTGTCAATGCTATGTTGTATCTACAGCCTCTATGTATGTGCCCTGCATGGTCGGTTACCTGGAATCGAACATCCAGCAGAATGACCTGAGATGCCCCACTTTTTAGAAAACCCTCAAAGATCATACCGCCTCGTGGTTGATACTTCGGATGACTGTTTATTTGGCCTAGAAATGTACTGAGAAAGGAGTACAAATCTGCCCCCCAGACAAAGCTCTTTGGGAGAGGGTACCAAAACAGGAGCTCGCTCAACACTTCCAAAAGTCAGGCAGGACAGGAAGGTTAGCACTGGGAGGAAACATTCAGGCTACCAACCGGGGGCACCATTACCTGGTTTCTATATTAAGTAAGGACCACATGACATTGGAGAAGGGCAGAGTCCTCTCCAATTTGCTCTGCCCTCACACAATTGTCCTTCCACGCACCAGGGTGCTTTTAAAATCTGGGAGCCCTGCAGGGGGTTTCTTTTTCTGACTCACAGCTAAGGCAGAGGAATGAGGCCTTCTCTTCTCCTGCCTTCTTTTCAGGGCTCCTGACTTTCTAACACCCGGAGCGCTCTCCCAGTGTGTGGGTCAAAATAGCTTATCCAGAGCTCAAGGGAGAGTGAAGGAGGTACAGAGAGTTCGTGATGGCATTCGACGACTCTGTTCTCAAACAATCGAGGTCAGATAGGCGGTGGGACATTAAAACAGGATGAAGCAAAACCCCTTATATTCATCCTCATCACTGATGTTTTTACAGGTTCTTTTTTTAATTATTAGAAAAAGACATCCTTAACAAAAAAACACTAGATATTCTGTGTTTTCCTATCCCAAACAGAGAATCAGGAACTGATTTTTGTTGATAAACACAATTATTTAAAGAAAATCAAAAGTATTCTTAATAGCCTGTTAAGTCCCTACATGTCATTATGAAGTGACTATATGTAACCATTGATTTAATTTGCCATCAAATAGAATTTAGTGCCCTCAAGTTCACGGTGTTGGGTGAAGTATCATGAGCAAAGTAATTCAGACAATATCTCAGAATCCAACTACATCAATAGTTTATAGTAGAGGCCATTTCTCCCCCAAATAAGACAACTGAGCTTAACCAATGAAAAAAGATTAATAATAGAAACACTTACATAGTGCTTCCCCAAATCAGGCACCATTCTAGAGCACTTTATCCCTATTAGTCCATTTAAACCTCTCAACAACTCCTTAAGCACACTCTCAGGACCCTCCATTTACAGGCAGGAAAGATTTCCCTTCTTTCCTCAGTTTGTAAAAGGACAACTGAGTAAAAGCAAATCCCTTCTAACTGGTAGCCTCGACTTAAAACTAGATCAACAAGTTTCCCCATCTCTAAACCCCCATCCAAATAACTCTTCTCTCAAGTCCAAAACACAAGAATAAATTTCACTCTTCAATCTAACCTTTGCAAGGCTGGATTTGTAATCTCACATAATGCTATTTTTATTAGCTGTCTGAAAAGCAGCAAGGAAACCTCTCTTTCAAATAGACAAAACCTACACCTTCAAAGCAGCAGGCAACACTCAGCCAGTGCCCCCAACGGCTGGAGAGGTCTCCCTACCTTTAACATATAATAATACCTCTCTTTCCCTCGTCTCAAGGTTCTCCCATAAAGAAAAAATAAACGCCAAAATATCAAACTTCTACTAAAAGTTTTTAAAAGTTTGCAAAAAGCAGCAAATAATTCTGCTGACACAGTGAAACCATCAAAAGGATGTGCTGTAACAAATATATGTGTGGCTTTAAACATTTTCCCCACTGCCCCATAATTTGTGATGGAGGCAATACTTCAGAGCAAAAGACATTTGCTTTGTTCATTCTTTTCCATCCCTTTTTCAAGCAGAGTCCCCTCAAGCCCACTATAAATAAGAATGTGTGTGTTACTGAGTCATATTAGTACTTTGAGTTTGGGGCATATTTGTTTTTTGTTGTTATTTTATTATCGAGATGAAGATAACTTCTTCTTGTTCCTGGATATAAAAATAACACATGTCCATTATAAAGAATTGGAGCAATATATAAAGAAATAACCATGCAAATAAAAATCCCCTGAAATCTCACCATCCTAATCAGTAACACTGAGGGGAGCTTCCTTGCATGCATTTCTTTATTATTTTTTTATTAGTTTTTATTTTTAGAGAGGAAGGGAGAGAGAGAGAAAAACATCAATGTGAGAGTGAGACATCAATCGGCTGCCTCCTGCACACCCCCTACTGGGGATGGAGCCTACAACCCAGGCATGTGCCCTCACCGGGAATCCAACCAACAACCTTTCAGTGCACAGGACAATGCCCAACCAACTGAGCTACACAGGCCAGGGCCTGTACACACATATGTATGTGCTCACACATCTATGCACAGACACCAGACATTCATACAATTTTACATAAATGGGATTGTATCATACTTACTGTTTTTATAGTGGACAACTTTCCTCTACAATTAACAACCTAGGGTGTGTCCACATACACTTTCCTTCATTATCTCACACACACCCACACACACACACACACACACACACACACACACGAAGATTTTTTTAAAAAATAATAGAATCATATTAAGCTCATTTTGCATCTTGCTTTTCTCACCGGTAACTTATGGAAATCTCTCTCAGACATCTGGTAAGGCTATAACTCATCCCATTTAATGGCCATGTAATATTCTATGGGGTAATATATTTTAATTTTTCAGCCATTCCCTGATTAATGGCCATTCACCATGTTTCCAGTTCTTGGCAGCTACAAACAGTGCTGCAATAAACGTTCTTGCACACATGTCCGTACAAATCAGCATTTTCATTTTTATGGAATAGATTCCGAGGAGCAGGATTCTGGGGTGAAGTGGAATATGTATTTTTAATTTTAATAGATATTGCCAGATTGCCTTCCTAAAAGGCTGGAACGCTTTACAACGCCAATGTATGAGAGCACACATTCCCCCACATCCCTCCTGGCAACAGGTTTATAGCTCTTTTTAAGTTTTTGCCAGTTTAATGGATGTAAAGCAATCTTTCATAATTAATTTGCATTTCTCTGAGTCTGGACCATTGCATGCATTGTGCAGTTTATGCACAGTTTGATGGGGCTGAAATGTAGCCCACAAATGGCTTGCAAAACCTAGCATCCTCACTCTGTTCAGTACAGAGAAAAGGCCCCAACTTTTTCTAGTTCATGGGGAGGACTGCCAATGGCCTTGTCCTAACCAGCAAGAAATTTGAGCATCTTTTTATATGGCAGTCGGATATTTGGGCTTGTTCTTCTGTGAATTTTCTCTTCCTTGTTGCCTATTTTTCTATTGCATTATTATCTAGTATTTTTCTTGTCAATGTATAGGTGCTGAAATTTCTAAAATTTACTTTATAGAAATTAACTCTTTGACTGCAATCTATATTACAAGTACTATCTATCATTTGCCCATGAATTTTGTTTATGGTACCATTTATCATGTAATTTTAAAATGGTTTCTAGTCAAATATGTTTACCTTTTCTTTTATAATTTTTGGGTTTCCAGTCCTGATTAAAAAGATCTCCTTGATCCTTAGAAAATGCATGTAGCCTCCTAAATTATCTTGTAAAATATTTATTCTATTTTTTACATTTATCTTTTTTTCCATCTGGAATTTGTATGTATCAAGTAAGATAGGGATTCAAACTTACTTTCATCAGGCAGGGTAACTGGTTGAACCAAAGTCATTTAAAACATAGTTCATCCTTTTTTTTTTTTTTTTTTTTCTTTTCATAGTTCATCCTTTATCTACTGAATTCAAATGTTTCCTTTATTGCTCTGGCTGGGGTGGCTCAGTTGGTTGAACATTGTCCCATGCACTGAGAAGGTTGTTAGTTCAATTTCCGGTGATGTTTCTCTCTCTTCCTCCCCCTTCCTCTCTCTAAAATTAATAATAAAAACACATTTCTCTAAAAATTTTTAAAAGGGAAGGTAATTTTTAAACGCTTCTTTTATTATATATTAACCTCTCATGTATATTAATTTTGAATTCTCTGTTCGGCTCCACTGCTCTACCTAGTGATAGATACTAATAAGTTCCGATATCTGATTGTTTTTTTCCCATAGTATCTCAGTTATCTTTTGTGTAAGGTTTAAGATTATTTTATCTAATTGAAAAAAATCCTAGGGAGGTCAATGGGAAAAAAAAAAAAAAAAGGAGACATATGTACTACTATTTGTAATACTTCAAACAATTAAAAAATAATTTTTTCCTTAAAAAAATAAATAAAAATAAAAAAGATAACTCTAACACTAATAAAAAAAAGAAAAGAAAAGAAAAAAATCCTATGAGCACTCTAAGTGGAATTGCATGAAGTGTGTGTGTGTGTGTGTGTGTGTGTGTGTGTGTGTGTGTGTGTAGTGGAGAACTGACATTTTAAAATATTGTCTCCATATCCAAGAAGATGGTATGCCTTTGCATTTATTCAGATCTTCATTTGGGGTTTTATAATAATATTTTGTAGCTTTTTTTTACATAGGTCCTGTGTCTTGTTAGATTTATATCTAAGTATTTCATTATGTTTATTGCTATTATACAGTACTTTTTCCCATTTCCACATTTAATAGAGAAAATTTCTTGATCTTTACACATTTTAAAATCCATCTTCATTACCCAATTATCTTCTTAATTCTGGTACCTTTTTTAATTTAATAGAATCTCCCAGTTTTTCTAAGTATGTAATCATATCATTGGGGAAAAAGAATAGCTTTTCTCTTGTTTTCCACTTTGCCAGTCAAATTATAATGATGATTGTAATGGAAATTGGGTTTTTTTTATCTTTATTGTTGGAAATATTACATTATGTCCTCTTTTTTCTCCCATTGACCCTCCTAGCTGGTCCCCGCCCCATGCCCTATGCCTTCACAACCCTATTGTCTGTGTCTATGGGTTATGCATATATGTATGCAAATTCTTTGTTTGTTCACTTCCCACCCACCCACTTCTCTTTGGAGAAGTGTCTGTTTAGGTCCTTTGCCCATTTTTTAATTGGATTGTTTGTCTTCCTTTTGTTAAGTTGTATGAGTTCCTTATATATTTTGGATATTAACCCTTTATCGGATGTATCATTGCAAAATACATTCTCCCATATAGTGGGCTCCCTTTTCATTTTGTTGATGGTTTCTTTTGCTCTGTAGAAGCTTTTTGTTTTGATGTAGTCCCATTTATTTTCTCCTTAGTTTCCTTTGCCCTAGGAGATGTATCCATAAATATATTGCTATGAGAAATGTCTAAGATTTTGCTGCCTGTAGTTATAGTCTCCTCACAAGTACTCAATCACTGTACTTACTTTGTGGTACCTATCTCCTCTTTGGAACAATCCTATTTAAGCACAAAGGCCAGGGATTCCACTACCTAAAATAATGTGTTATATTGCCTTAATGAATATTTGAAAAAAAATGAATAAATGTATCTGCCAAGAATAATGTTGTTGTACCAAATTTAACGTAAAAATGCCTCCATAAATATCTTACACTAAACCAAGATATTACTATGTATTTTTGAGAAAGCTATCACTATTTGACTTAGTCCTACTAATGAGCATAAAGGTTAATTTTATGCTCAACATTATAAATTAATGTTGAGCCTTTTTGCTTTTCTTCCAGGAAAGCTTTTTGTCACAAAATCTGGAAATACAAAATGATATTATAGAATTGTTAAAAATAAAAAGTATTACATTTTGCCCAGCCCACGTGGCTCAGTGGTTGAGCACTGACTTATGAACCAGGAGGTCATGGTTTGATTCCCAGTCAGGGCACATGCCCAATGTGAGGTATGCAGGAGGCAGCCAATCAATGATTCTCTCTCATCATTGATGTTTCTATCTCTCTCTCCTTCTCCTTTCCTCTCTGAAACAAATAAAAATATTTTAAGGCATTACATTTTTATTTGTGATAGAGATAAAATTATGATGTCAGTGAAATAATGCATTATAAAATACACAAATAAGATAAAAGTTTATTACTGCATCCAGCTTCTTAAACAGGATATTATTTTTAATTTTCCTAGTTTCCCTGCCTATGGTTGGATGGTATATAGACTGTTATAATGGGAATAAAGAGAAGAAAATAATTAAGAACATTTTTCAAAATTTATGAATGATCTCTCTAAGATAGAAAATATCTTGCCACTGAAATAATATGGGTAGAAACTGGGCAATTTATTTCAATGACAAAACTTTAGGTATCTCTTATCTTGTCAAACAAAGGCCTCCTTAGCCAAGAAAGAATCTTTATGAAGCAAATAATGATTAGTAGGTGCAGGATTTGAATTTACAGATAAATTTGAGTGATGTCAGGAGATATCAAATCAACAAAAGTCTGTTTCTTGAATTTAGCAGCTGAAGTGAGGTCATCCAAACTTTCAATTCCAAGTCCACACATTGCAAGAATGTCTCTAGCAGCACCAGCAAAACGACGCCATTCAATAACCACGGATTCATATTATTTTAACAATTAAAATACTGTGTTGTCTAAAAGTATAGAAATTACCTTTTGCATTAACATAGCTTCAAAAACAAATTGAGATTCTTTTTAAAAAATTTTTTTGTTTTAAATGCAAAACCACCTATAAATCAACATATCTCAAATATAATCAAACTTTATGCAGTAAGGAAGGTGAATTAAATTTTATCACAGCTTCAATCATTAAGCTCAAACTGTTTTTATTTGTCAGGATGCAATCAGTTTCTATGTGGTTTCATAATAATACTTTCTATAACTTGACAAAGCTTAAGAAATAAGTTTAAGCCCTAACCGGTTTGGCTCAGTGGATAGAGCGTCGGCCTGCGGACTGAAGGGTCCCGGGTTCGATTCCGGTCAAGGGCATGTACCTGGGTTGCGGGCACATCCCCAGTGGGAGGTGTGCAGGAGGCAGCTGATCGATATCTCTCTCTCATCGATGTTTCTAGTTTTCTGTCCCTCTCTCTTCCTCTCTGTAAAAAATCAATAAAAATATATTTTTAAAAAAAAGAAATAAGTTTAAGATTAAGAGTATTCTAAGACTGATTAATTTTGTCCATCTAACCAGGTAATATTTAAAACATCCTGGATCCTTATTCCAGGCGTGCGGATCTGTAAGAAATCAGGGTATTTTAGTACCTTGAACTTTCAGTGGCATTTGGAATATCTCTCAGAAGGAAGTGGGGTGGTGACTTTTCTATTCCAAAGGCTTTCATGACGTCATATAAGACAAATCCTTCCGGCAACTGGCTTTCCAGCAGCTTCGCTCTGTTTTGTTAACACTGAGACTTTAGTCATTAAAGACTTCTCAATATTTATCAACCAAAAGTAAAAATAAATGTATTTCTTGATTGAAGTCATAGATATCTTTTTTTTCCCCAATTAATTATTCCCTCCTAACCCGTAGTAGTATAATACATGCCATTGACTTTGGACTTGACTATGTGGCTTTCTTGGGCCAATGGACTATTGAACAGATAGATGTATGCTATATTGGTGCAGAGCTTCAGATGTGATTGTGTAGTTTGGCTAGACCTTTTACACTCGAGTGCCTTCTGCCTTGAGAATGGCATGTCCCACATAGAGGTTGTTCCCTCAGCCTGGATCGCAGAATAAAAAGACACAGAAAGCAGCCCTAAAGTTCACCTAGCTTGGAGCACAGCTGCAATAGCGACAGCATGAACGTGAATGAGAAATACTTGTGTTGCAAGTCAAGGGGAGTCTGAGATTGTTTGCATGATAACCTAACTATAGCTGGCAAATACAATGTGCATACACAAGGGGATTTACTTTCTCATTATCTCTTTGTTATTGGTTTCTGACATAATTGCATTGTGGTCATAAAACACACATTCTATTATTTCAATCATTTAAAATGTATCAAGAATTGCTTTATAGTCCAGTATATATCCAGGTTTTATAAATATTACTTGGTCGTGTGTGTGTGTGTGTGTGTGTGTGTGTGTGTGCACGCATCATTCCTAGAAGTACTGTAATACCAGGTCGATGGGTGGAATGGACAGAGCAAGCTCCTATTCCATCTCCTAATTTCAAAAATCCATTTAATATATTGTCCTCAGATACAGGACATATCAGATATTAAACTGATAAGAACAGCTACTACACTTGATCTTAGCCACAAGGCCGAGAAGTGATAATATTACTTGGTTGAAAGAATATGCATTCTACAGTTATTGGAGTGTTGCATAAACCGATATGTCCATTAAATTAAGCTTGCTCATCGTGTTGTTCAAATCTTCAATGTGCTTCCTGATCTTTGTCTGCTTGTCCTGTCAATTACTGAGAGACATGTTAAAATAGCCCATTATTATGGATTTTTCAGTTTCTCATTGTGGTCCTATCAATTTTTGTTTTATATATTTTAAGCCATAATTATTAGATGCATTCAAAGGTAGATTTATCATCATACCCTGATGAATTGAACCTGTAATCAATATGAAGTGACTATTTTATTGCTAGTTATGCTTTTTACCTTAAAATCTGTGTTGTTTAATACTAGCACAGCCACACAACTGTCTTTTCTAGTTAACATGGTGTATTTTTAC
This sequence comes from Plecotus auritus, assembly GCF_963455305.1. Lineage (NCBI taxonomy): Eukaryota > Metazoa > Chordata > Mammalia > Chiroptera > Vespertilionidae > Plecotus > Plecotus auritus. The sequence goes on along the minus strand of NC_137770.1, from coordinate 27,632,940 downwards.
TTTCCCTTAACTCTCAAACGCTTTATATCCTTACGATTTAGATGTGTCTCTTGTAAATTGAAGGGTTTGTTTTGTTTTGTTTTCTATTCAGTCCGATACTCTTTGTCTTTTAACTGAAGCACTTAGTCTACATACAGTTCATATAAATTCTGATATATTCGGATTAAAATCTATTATATTATTATGTGCTTTCTTCTTGTTCCATATGTTTTATGTTCCCTTTTCTCACCTTTTTGACTTCTTTTGGATTGACTGAGCATTTTTTATTATTTTTTACACTTTTTGCAGTTATATATTCTTTTTCTTTTTTACTTTCAGTGTGTACATCAAAAATTACAATATGCATCCTTGGTTTATCTAAATCAAATATAATCAGTGTATCTACATATTTTTTAAAAAAATTTTTATAGACTTCAGAGAGGAAGGGAGAGATAGAAACATCAATGATGAAAGAGAATCATTGATCGGCTGCCTCCCGCACGCCCCCCATTGAGGACTGAGTCTGCAACCTTGGCATGTGCTCTTGAACGGAATCAAACCCGGAACCCTTCAGTCCGCAGGCTGACGCTTTATCTACGGAGCCAACCCGGCTAGGGCAGTTTATCTAATTTTTCTTAGAAAACTCAATAAATTTTATAACATTTAATTCCACATATCCTTCTCCCAACTTATGTTATTATTGACATGTATTTTATTTTAAATCTCTACAGTCAAGGTCTTCTAGATTACCCCTGTATTTACCCCTTTCTTTGTTCTTTATTCCTTCCTTTATTTCTAACCTTCCATCTGAGATCATTGTCATTCTACCTAGAAAAAAAAATAGTGCTTTAGAATTTCCTTTAGTTAATCTGCTGATAGTAACTCTCAGTTTTTGTTTGTCCAATATAATATTTTACTTTCATTTATTTGTCTAGATAATTTTATAACAGACATAATTTTAAGCATGAAGAAATTTGCAGGACTGGAACAAAGAACCTCTTGTTTTCTGAACCATTTGGAAATAAGTGGCCAACTTGATGCCCCATCATGCTTAAACATTTATGTATATATAACCCTAAGCAACCCGTTGACCGTTTGACCAGTCGCTATGACGCACACTGACCACCAGCATGCAGATGCTCAATGCAGGAGCTGCCCCCTAGTGGTTAATGCACTCCTACAGCAGAAGCGCTGCTCAGCCAACTGACGGGCGCCAGCACAGCTGCGGTGGCATGAGCCTTTCCCAACTCCATGGCAGTGGTACCAGTGGCCGTGACTGCAGGTGCAGCGGGGCCCGGATGAGCGGGAGCAGCACAGCGCCTGGTCAGGGCTCAGGTTCCTCCCTGGCTGCCTGCCTCTTGGCACACTACTACATCCCTCAGGGGATGTCGGACTGCTGGTTTCAGCCAGCGGGGATCGGGCCGAAACTGGCAGTCCGACATCCCCCAAGAGGTCCCGGATTATGAGAGGGCGCAGGCCAGGCTGAGGGACCCACTGGCCTCTAGTTTTAACATATTATTCTTACCAACAAGGATATTCTCCTACAGAATCCAATATAAGCATCAAAATCAGGAAGCTAATGTTATACATTATCACCATCTAATCTAAAGACCACTCAAGTTTTGCCTATTGTTTCAATAATATCCTCTGGAAAATTAGAAGATCCAATTTAAATGACATGTTGCATTAAATTGTCATGTCTCTTTAGTCTTCTTGGGTCTGGAATTGCTCCTCAGACTTCCCTGTCTTTCATTGTCATGTCTCTTTAGTCTTCTTGGGTCTGGAATTGCTCCTCAGACTTCCCTGTCTTTCATGACTGTGAAACTTTTGAAGATTACAGGACAGTTATTTTGTAGAATGTCCCTCAATACCGGTTTGTCTGATGTTCCTTGGGTTAGGTTCTGGTTATGTGTTTTTCACAGGGATACTACAAAAGTGATGCTGTGTTCTTCTCATTGTATCCTATCAGATGGTACCCAATCTAGATTTGTGTCATTATTGTTGATATTAACTTCGGTCACTTGATTAAGGTAATATCTGCAAGGTTGCTCCACTATCTATAATAATAAAAACGTAATATGCTAATTAGACCCGACATCCTTCCGGACATCCCTCCTTCTGGACAAAGCCACAGCGGGCAGGGGCCGAGGCAGAGGCAGCTGCCGCGGCAGTGGGGCCAAGACCCTTTCATGAATTTCATGCATCAGGCCTCTAGTATCATTAATAAGTATTTTTAGGAGATATTGAGAAATTATGTATATATCCTTACCTCATCAAACATTTGCCCTCTAGTTTCAGCATCCACTGATGTTTCTTTGCTGAATTATTACTATACCTGCTGCCAAATAGTGATGTTCCAACTCCACCATCCCTTTTCTATTTAATCACTGACATTCTACTGTAAGAAAAACTTGTTTCTCTCTTCATTTATTTATTCACTTAGTTATATCAGTATGTAATCAATGATTTCTACACCTTGATCTTGGATGTCCAGCCTCTAGAATTGTGTGACAATAAATTTCTGTTGTTTAAAGCTACCCAGTCTGGGGTTTGTTTATTTGTTTGTTTGTTTGTTTGTTTAATATATTTTATTATTTTTTTACAGAGAGGAAGGTAGAGGGATAGAGAGTTAGAAACACTGATGAGAGAGAAACATCGACCAGATGCCTCCTGCACACTCCCCACTGGGGATGTGCCCGCAACCAAGGTACATGCCCTTGACTGGAATCGAACTTGGGACCCTTCAGTCCACAGGCCGACGCTCTATCCACTGAGCCACACCGGTTAGGGCGCTACCCAGTCTGTTGTATTTTGTTACGGCAGCCCAAGCAAACAAATACCTGTCACCCTCCCACCTTCCTACCTCTGCCCCATTATATAACCAGTCTCCTATCAGTGCCCCTCACACACTCCCCAGCCCACCCTTCAGCTGAAGAGATATCCTCCTTACCCCACTCAGCTCCAATACCCCAGTGGGCTGACCCTGCTGCTACTAGCATCACTAGCATCCCTCCCCTGTGTATAAGCCCTCCTCACCATCCTACAGCTCTGACCCCCTATACTGAACCACTGCAGCTCCCACTGCCACTCTTCTCCTGTGCTGGTGGCCTCCTTACCCCATCAGATTCTGACACCGGATGCCAGGCCCCTAATACCCCCATTACATGGATGTCTACATCGCTCAGCCTTACCTAATGACTTTTGTGTGTGTGTGTGTGTGTGTCTAAATCTCACCTTCATTCCTACAGGGTATTTTTTTAATTATTAAATTTATTATTTGCTGTTGTTAATTCTCACCCAAATATATTTTTCCATTGATTTTTAGGGAGAGAGGGAAAGACAGAGAGAAACATCGATGTGAGAGAAACACATCAATTGGTTGCCTCCTGCACGAGCCCTGACCAGGGCCCCGATCGGGGAGGAGCTGCAACCAAGGTATGTGTCCTTGACCGGAATTGAACCCGGGACCCTTTGGTCCACAAGCTGACGCTCTATCTACTGAGCCAAACCGGCCAGGGCTCTTACAGGGTATTTTTTACCTTTTCTAGGCCAGCTTTCCCTTGGTAGCACAGGTGAGGCTGCAAGGATATGTCCAATTTATCACCTATACTAGTGGCCCGGTGCACAAAATTCGTGCATGGGTGGGTGTCCCTCAGCCCGGCCTCCACCCTCTCCAATCTGGGATCCCTCTAGCAATCTGGGATCGCTGGCTCCTAACCGCTCACCTGCCTGCCTGCCTGCCTGATTGCCCCTAACCACTATGTCTGCCAGCCTACTCGCTCCCAACTGCCCCCCCGCCAGCCTGCTTTCCCCCAACTGCTCCCCCTGCCAACCTAATCGCCCCCAACTGCCCTCCCCTGCCAGCCTAATAGCCCCTAACCGCCACTGCTTCAGCCCCGCCACCATGGCTTTGTCTGGAAGGATGTCAGGAAGATCTCTCGGAAGGTCTCCTGGTCTAATTATCATATTACCCTTTTATTCGTATAGATTGCCTAGACCTGAGTCAGCAGGATGGTCCTGCAGAAATCAACAAGTTCCCAAGCACACAGGCCTGGTTTTCATATTTACACACTAAAAAAACCTCTTCTCCTTCTGCTCCACCTAGGTTCCTGCCCCGTGCCTCACTCAGGCTGGTCTGACAGTCCTGGTTCCTTCCACTCTCATATTATTATTATCAGGGGACGTGGATGTTTCTTCCCTCTCATGCCCTGGTGATACCAATTGATGCCAAGAAGATCTGAATCTTTTTTCATTTTCCTTGAACTCTTTTCTTTCGTTTGTTGTTGTTGTTGTTGTAGTTATATCTACTCATTTGTTTTTTTTTTAATATATTTTTATTGATTTCAGAGAGGAAGGGAAAGGGAGAGAGAGATAGAAATATCAATGATGAGAGAGAACCATTGATCAGTTGTCTCCTGCAAGTCCCCAACAGGGGATCAAGCCCACAACTCAGGCATGTGCCATTGACCGGAATCAAACTCTGGACCCTTCAGTCCGCAGGCCGACATTCTATCCACTGAGCCAAACCAGCTAGGGCTCTACTCATTTCTAAAACATTGTTTGACTTTTTAGATTTTATTTATTTATTTTTTTATCCCCCCCCCCCGATTTTATTTTATTTTTTAAATATATTTTTATTGATTTCAGAGAGGAAGGGAGAGGGAGAGAGAGATAAAAACATCAATGATGAGAGAGAATCATTGATTGACTGCCTCCTGCACGCCCCCCACTGGGGACTGAGCCTGCAACCTGGGCATATGCCCTGACCGGGAATTGAACCGGTGACCTCTTGGTTCCTGGGTCGACGCTCAACCGCTGAGCTACACCCGGCTGGGCTAGATTTTATTTTACTGCCCATCAGATTGGGCACAAAGCTGCAGGGATTTGTGTTAAAGGAGAACAATCAGATGTGTAGAGGGGCAGAGGTCAGAGTTCACGTAGCTCTTAAGCGGCAGAGAGAAAATCACCTGGGTTCCTGACATGCGGTTCCTAACTCCAGTGCTGCCTCCTCCTGGATACCAGGACATATCCTAAATCCTCCCACTAAATTCTACTTTGGCTAGTGCTAGCCTGACTGGATTTCTACTACTTTGCACAAAGAGGTGTGACCAGAACATTCACCTGCCTGCAAATCTCAGTCCATCTATACAAAAACATCCTCATCTAAAATCAGTACCTACAGCCCTGGCTGGTTTGGCTCAGTGGATAGAGCGTCAGCCTGCGGACTGAAGGGTCCCGGGTTCGATTCTGGTCAAGGGCACATGCCCAGGTTTGTGAGCTCAATCCCCAGTGTGGGGCGTGCGGGAGGCAGCCGATCAGTAATTCTCTCTCATCATTGATGTTTCTATCTCTCTTTCCCCCTTCCTCTCTGAAATCAGTAAAAATCTATTTTAAGAAATAATAATAAAATAAAATCAGCCCCTACAAATGCTTCGTGATGGAGGGCCAACCTGCCTCAGCGCCGATTTCTGTAGCAATCTCGTGTTCCTGTAAGTTCCGTATTCTTTGCCATCCAACTGGCCGTGCACAATCAGTGTGTTTTGCAGAGGCTGGTTTAGTGGAGGGACCGATGATTTTGTCACAACATATCTTCTGTGCCTATTGCACTGCTATGGCTCCTGTTCATTCTGAAGATCCATCCAATGGCTCTGCCAACCCACAGCATCTACAATGCATAGTCACTGAGCACCAGTGTATAGGCTTCCACCAGAGTGCAATCTCTGACAAGCGAATCAACTTGGAGTTTGTTCCTTAACTGGGCATTGCTCAATGGATATCGCTTTAAAAAGTGTGCCTTCCATTGCACTACTATATTACCTTAACTTATTCAAAATTTCAGAAACCTGAAAAAACAACTTTTTTAAAAAAAGATATTTTATTGATTTTTTACAGAGAGGAAGGAAGAGGGATAGAGAGTTAGAAACATGGATGAGAGAGAAACATCGATCAGCTGCCTCTTGCACACCTCCTACTGGGGATGTGCCCGCAACCAAGTTACGTGCCCTTGACTGGAATCGAACCTGGGACCTTTCAGTCCGCAGGCTGACGTTCTATCCACTGAGCCAAACCGGTTTTGGCTGAAAAAACAACTTTAAATCATAGACCTCAAATCCTTTATCTCACTCACTTTTATTCCTCTTGGAATTTCTGTCCTCACTCCTAATGTCTAAGAATGATTGCTCTGGCTTCCCAACTGCATGAGCTGCTGAGGCCGGAAGCGCCCGCTGTGTTGTCTCTGCCTCTGACCCCTCCCCTGGCAATAGACAGAACTCTACCAGGGCTCGCCTAACGGCTCCGGCAGCAATGGGCAATGCTGCAGCTCATGGGGCTAGTGCAGGGGTGGGCAAACTTTTTGACTCGAGGGCCACAATGGGTTCTTAAACTGGACCGGAGGGCCAGAACAAAAACATGGATGGAGTGTTTGTGTGAACTAATATAAATTCAAAGTAAAGGAGCGGAGGGGAGAGCAAGAGAACCGGATAGAACAGCCAGATCCGGCCCGCGGGCCGTAGTTTGCCCAAGGCTGGGCTAGTGGGAGCAAATGTTTATCTGGTTCCAGAAAATGAGCCAACCCCACCATTAGACACTGTCCATAGAGGTTCGCTGAGAGGAAGCCATTTATAGAAATAAGCATGTTTTGCTGAACCCTCCACTGTAAGGTAAAGTGGTTATAGCTCTTATGGTAGAAATCCACCATGGCGGACACCCTTTTTTTAAAATAGGTTTTTATTGATTTTAGAGAGAGGAGGGGGAGAGAGCGGGAGAGAGAAACATCAATCAGCTGCCTCCTACACACTCCCCACTGGGAATTGGGCCTGAAACCCCGGCATGTTCCCTGACCATGACCAGGGATGGAACTGGAATCAAACCAGTGAACTCTCAGTGTAGGAGGTGACACCCAACCCACTGAGCATCACAGTCAAGGCCACTTGCCCTTTTTTGAAGAAGCTGCCTCTTAAGAGGAGATGTAGGAGGCCTCACCCATGCCTCAGAGTGGGAAGACAGATGTCTGGAAAACCTCCCCCTGAGACTCTTCTTTCCCTTCCCTGCTCTCTCAAGAGAGTCCAGCTGAATGGCTGAATTCTTGCTCTGTGGAAGAAGGCTATAATGCAATTTTGGGTTCAGTTGCACTGAGTTATCGAGCGCTCACAATGGGTCAGGCTCTGTACTTGCATTCAACCCTCACGTTGAGGTGGATACCCTTAGTATCCTCACTTTTGGGGGAAAATGAGGCTCAGAGAGGTCAAGTAATATTTCCAAGGTCCCACAGTTAAATCGTGAAGAAGCAGGAATTTGAACACAAGCCAACTGGGTCCATAGCACACTGTCTGAACCTCTAGGCTGTATGGTTAATAATAAAAAACATAATTTACAAACTGTCTTCTTTTCGAATACATCATCTCATTTATCCACAGTGTGATAGTGTTCTAATCTGGAAAGGTGAGGTTACAGTACCTCAAATTGCCTATTTCAATGCATAGCAGAGGACTAGGTAATCAACTTTGGGATAGGACGAGAAAGAAACTAATTTTGTGTGAGTGTGGAGCTTTTAGTGCCAATTCATCTGAGAGATGATGAGGGGAGATATTTCGAAACTGAAGAGCTCTCTTACATTAGCCTTCTTGGTTTATCTGATACTCTACTTGTGTGATTCCAGAAAACATAACAGAAAAGCTGAGTCCAGTACCTTATGTCCTCTCCTGGGGTCAGGAACAACATACCCATCAGATTTTAAAAAGCCTCCTCAGGCATATGCACACACAGTTTTCTTTTTTTTAAATATATTTTTATTGATTTCAGAGAGAGGAAGGGAGAAGGAGAGAGAGATAGAAACATCAATGATGAGAGAAAATCATTGGTCAGCTGCCCCCTGTACATCCCACAATGGGAATTGAACTACCGTGACCTTCTGGTTCATAGGTCGATGCTCAACCACTGAACCACGCTGGCCGGGCCACACGCAGGTTTCTTGATGAATTCAGTTCTGCTTCAAGTCTTACTGTAGTTTCCTAAGACTAAACTGAAGCTGAAATCTTCCCCAGTCCCTTTGTTTACCTAAAAATAAAAGGCCAAAGTGAGAGATAACAAGCATTTATTTAAGATCCGAAAGAATAGCTATTCAGAAGCCCTAATTCAGACAGCAACCCAAATAGTGTTCTAATTAGGGGTGAAGGCAAGGTGGTTTTATGAGAAAGAAAAGGGAAATAATTACATGAATAGAAGGAAGAAATTTCTATTGGTGTTATGTCATAGAAGGAATTTCTATAGGTGCAAATAAGCTGTTATTTGTTAGCTATACATGGTGGTGCTAATTCTAAAGAATGTCTTTAATTTTCAGTCCAGTAGTCAGAATGTCTGCTTTCCTGTTAGCTTTGCAAACAGTTGTTTGGCATATAATGCTGCTTTAGGCCCAGTCCAAAGGTTATTTTGCCCAGTTCAAGCACTCCAAAGGTTGGAGGAGTAACACCTACAAGACAGTTCCTCTGAGATGGCAACTCCAACTCCATTTTGAAGTGGCTCCATTTTTGGTGAGGGATTACGAATTTATTCGATCATCCGCACGCCGAGTAGCTGAGCCTGGATGGCTCCAGTATCCAATAACAGGAATCAGCGGCTTTTAAAGGACTTTATTTAGGCAGGTTTTTTCTGGGTGGAGACTTCTTTATGCATATCTGGAGGGGAGAGAATGGAATGTGGTCACAGCAAGTGAAATGTGGTCTCAGCAAAAGGAATGTCCATAGTGAAATGACTTGAAAAGCCAGTTCCTGGGGCAGAAGTATTGATTCAATTCTTTGATCAGACCTAACAATTTTATTTTTATTTCTTTATTCCCCCTTTCTCAGCATTAGAATGTGTGGACGAAAAGGGGCTACATGCTAGTCTGACTAGCTCAGGGAAAGCCTGCATGGCAGCCTTGCAAACTCGGAGACCTAAAGTAACCACAAAGGATGGTCTAAAATTAAAACTTTTTAACAAAAAGCAGTTTATGGTGGGTAGTCATGTCCTAGGCTGGCATCTTCCCTGACAAAGGTCAATCTTTACCCTAACAGCCTATCTATTGTCCTTTTGCATCTGATAAGATATCTTTGGAATGTCAAAGCAATCTTCCTTTTTCTAGAAGTACAGGCACCACTCAGCAGAGACCATAAGTCCCCTCATTGTTATTGAGTTAATTGTTGACTGTTAACTCTCCTGCACCCACAAAAGAAGTATATGTCCATCATTCTACTTTTTATCCAATCCCAGAGATTTCACCACTTTGCTTTCTCCTAATCTATCACCAGTGGATTTTATGTAACCCCCTTACATCTCCTCTTTTGATTGTAATGTATAGAATAAGGTGCAAAACTGCCATTCTCTGGAGCATTTTCTCAATCCATTGAGATTTTGCTTCTCAGAAATTGTCGACAGTTTGGCTCAAATAAACTCACAAAATTCTTCACAGGTGTGACTATATCTTACATTGCCAAATGTTAAGTTCCTTGAAAGCAAGGATTTTGTTTGCCCAAAACTATATCCCACGTGGAGTGTTGCAGCCCAAGTGGAATGAGGAAGGCATCCTCTTTGGTGGGGATGGAGAGTATGGCCAGCACAGGTTCTCAAAGCCCGCTGAGGTTAGGAGGACATCTGTATTGGGGAGGGGGTGATGGCAGTAAAGATATGTACGGCTATATCCAGAGACTTAGCCGTACATAAATTCAAGATAATGGGAATTTCACTGTTAGAGAAGGGAGATACAAATATGGAAAGGGAGTAACCTTTGTAAGAAACCTGCCTCTAATGAATCGTCATAGAAAAGAAACAGGATGTGGCCAGGCCATTACTGAATTTCCCCAGACCAAACAGGATTGGGGTGGCGGGGAGGGTATGAGCTGTACACATGGCTGATAGCACATGTCCTAGGAAGATTCCCTTAGACAAAGAGAGGTAGAGGCAACTAGAAAGGGCCCCAGCCCATTTTTTAAAATGACCTAATGGGAGACAGCAAGACCTAGGCAACCTGTTAGGAAATAGGTGACCAAATAGTCCTCAGACATTGAGGAACTGGAGGAGGGTCTCAATAAATAGGGTATGTTCCCTGCCCCACATGTGTTCCTGTGGGCACCCACTCTTGAGAGTGTTATTAAAAGTCTCATTTTTGCCATACTTCTGTTTCCTAGTCCGTCATTTCAAATTTGGACAGGTGAGTTATTTCTCACAACTTCAGTGAGCCCTGGGGTGATGGATTAGAATTGGAAGTACTGATGTGAACTCACGGTTTTTAAGATATTTAGATAGATAGAGAGATACAAGATAGATAGATAGATAGATAGATAGATAGATAGATAGATAGATAGAAAGATAAATAGATATTATGTTACAGAATTTACCAGGCCACTGAAAAATACACAGGAATACTTGGAGATATAGGAAAAACCCATTGATTTTCAGATGTTTCGCATGTACTAGTACAATGACTCAGGGGAGACTGTTTCTCTCCAAATCCTGAGCAAGCCAATATGGAGGAAGCTCTCCCTTTATACCCTTTGGTTTCTTTGTCCCCCAAATATGGATGGGACTTCTGGACCTTTCGCGGGCTTTGCAATAAGGCCCGTGTGTTGGGATGGGGGCCGTGAGACCACACCTTATAAAGGCCTGGCCTGGTGCCAGCACTGATAACCCCCTCCGGGGGTTGTGTATTGTTCATGGTTTATGGCCTCTGTAAAATGTGAGTATTTAGGTAAATCGGTCTTGCAAGACCAGATTATGGAAAAAGGGGCAGTGACTTAATTATAGGCTATCGAGAATGTATTTTAGGTTACTGGTACAGATTCAGATTGCTAGCCCCCCAAAAATGTCTTATTTTTCCCATCCAATAGATAGGTAGACAGATGTGCAAGTAAATATAGTAGTAAATGTGTGCATGTGTTTGTGTGCGTGTTGTCTATGTACTAGTAAATGTGTGTGTATTCCCAACTGTAACCACTGAGCGGGCCCTGGAACAGGGACACCCTAATAGAAATGAGTACACTTAGTACCCAGATCTCAGTTTCTAAGTACCAATCTCCACTAAATGGGACTAGGACTCCTTAGAAAATTGATTCATCCCTGGGACAGGGAAAGCACAAGATGCACCTGGAACATCTTTTCCCAGAAAGCAAGGAAATGATCAAAGAATGATGAGGACATGTCAAAAGAACCCAGAAGACCATTTGAAGAGGTTCCTACTAGCCAAACTGGGACTATTGGAACATCAAAATAAATAATAAGAATGGATTTAACCCACTGAATAACATAGGAAACCATGAGTCCATAAATAAGTAAATTAATTGAATGTTTAATAAAGAATACAATATTTATATAAACTCGCAAATACTAACCAAATTACAAAAAGAATAAGAGTAATATTAAACTATGGTTACATAAGAAGGAAGATATATGAAAGCTGCAGGGACTGTTGCAGAAGACCAAAGAAAAACCAAGCAACTCCTTTAGAGAAAAGGCGTTACACTGTTTAATACGCCATCAGACTCAGTGGAATAACTTCCCAAATCTGAGTAAAGTAACATGCAGGGGGTATTTGTCCCGCAAATATGGATTATGCTTCCGGTCCTTTTCACGGCTTTGCAAGAAGGCCCCCTGGTGTTGTGGTTCTCCAGGCCTTATCTCATGGTCCGGCCTGGCGCCAGCGTTAATAACCCCCCTCTGGGGCAGTGCACTGTTCACAGTTTTATGGCCTCTGTATTTAGATAACAAGTTCTGCAAGACCAGTTTCTGGGAAAGAAGCAATGACTTAATTATAGGTTATCAAGAATGTACACTGGGCTTGCTGGCACAGATCCAGATTGCTAGCCCCCCAAATATCAAGGTTACATTGGAATTAGCCCTTTTTAGCCTTCTCGGGACCTCTCTACTATTTTTGCAACTTCCATTGAGTTTATAATTATTTCAAAATTTTAAAAGATTTTTAATAATAATTTTAAAAGAGTAACTTTGCATTGGAGAAGCCTGGCCAACATCACACTAATCAAGAAGTCAAAGGTAGCTCTGGCCAGTGTAGCTCAGTTGGTTGGAGTGTCTTCCCATATATCCAAAGGTTGTGGTTCAATTCCTGGGTACATACCTAGGTTTTGGGTTCGATCCTGGTTGGGATGCGTACAGGAGGCAACTGATAGATGTTTCTCTCTCACACCAATGTTTCTCTCTCTTTCTTTCCCCTTCCTCTCTCTCTAAAAATCAATTTAAAAACACACATACAACCAATTCATATCCTCAGGATGAGGATAAAATATAAACATACCAAACTGCCTGAGTTTGAATCCTGGCTGTGCCACGCACCAGATGTGTGAATTAACTCTCCATGACTCAATTCATCAGTGAAGTGAAGATAATAATAGTACCTACCTCACAGGGTTGTTGTAATTAACAGAATGAATAAATGAAAAGCTTAAAAAATAAGTGGCACATGACAAGGACATATTGTTGCCCTAACCGGTTTGGCTCAGTGGAAAGAGGGTCGGCCTGAGGACTGAAGGGTCCCAGGTTCGATTCCAGTCAAGGGCATGTACCTTGGTTGCGGGCACATCCCCAGTAGGGGGCGTGCAGGAGGCAGCTGATTGATGTTTCTCTCTCATGGATTTTTTTTTTTTTTTTTGGAAAATATATTTTATTGATTTTTTACAGAAAGGAAGGGAGAGGGATAGAGAGTTAGAAACATCGATGAGAGAGAATCGAACCTGGGATCATTCAGTCCGCAGGCCGACGCTCTATCCACTGAGCCAAACCGGTCAGGGCTTTTTAATATATTTTTATTGATTTCAGGGAGAAAGGGAGAGGGAGAGAGAGATGGAAACATCAGTGATGAGAATCATTGACTGGCTGCCTCCTGCATGCCCCCTACTGGGGATAGAGCCCGGAACCCAGACATGTGCCCTTGACTGGAATCGAACCCGGGAACTTTCAGTCCACAGGCCGACGCTCTATCTACTGAGCCAAACCAGCTAGGGCTCTCATCGGTGTTTCTAACTCTCTATCCCTCTCCCTTCCTCTCTGTAAAAAAAATCAATAAAATATATTTTTCTTAAAAAAGTATTGTTGATTTTTTTTATGTAGTCAAATGTAATGTTGAGTCATTTTAGATGCCATTTCAAAGAAAAACTTTTCTTTGCCTTGGCTTCCAATTCCGGAAATGAAGTTTTTAAAAAAGAATCATTTTAAGTTTGGCTGATAATATGCACCATTCAGATACCAAGCCATCCTCATAAAAGAAGGCACTGATGTTTTACTGTCATCACATTTGCTCCTCACGATAACCTTATCATTACCCTCATTTCACCTCCCAGGAAACAGGTTCAGAGATGCCAAATTATTTGCCCAAGCCGTTTCCTTTGTGCATTGATTTGCAAATGTTATCTGATGCCTACCCCACTGTTCTTTCAATGGAGCCCACTAACTGGCTGTTTGCTATTCGCTCACTCAGCAAGCCCCCAGCCAACACCTTCTGACTTCCTCCAGTGACCCCCAGCTCTTCAGTTGAGAATCCAGTTTGACTCCTCCCACAGAGTTCAAGTTTGTGTCTCCCATCCCTTCCTTCCATCCCAGCCGCCATCACTCTGCTTCTACGCTGACTACCTTTCACAGGGACTGTTGCTGCAATAAGCTCCTAGCGAAAGTGCTAGCCCCCAACTCTCAACCCCTCAGAGGCTTCCTTTGCTTGCTCCTTTCCCTGTCTGAGTTGACCCAACCCACCTTGTTGGTTTTCCTTCCAAGTCTCCCCTCTCATCCAGCCAAAAGGAAGGCCTCACTATTCCTTGAGTCAGGTTATGTGTACAGCTTAAAATTTCTCCCTGTCTTCTCTTCCAGGACGCTCAAGCTTCATGAAGCTGTCCTTTATTCTGAAAATACTCGCTTCTCTCATTCCTCTTACCACCTCTCCCTGCTCCACACCGTACATTTATCTGTAAATTCTTTTTAAAAAAATACATTTTTATTGATTTCAGAGAGGAAAGGAGATAGAAACATCAACGATGGGAGAGAATCATTGATCGGCTGCCTCCTGCACGCCCCACACTGGGGATTGAGCCTATAACCGGGGTATGTGCCCTGACTGGGAATTGAACCATGACCTCCTGGTTCGTAGGTTCAACCACTGTGTCACTGGGCTGGGCTGCCTATAAATTCTTTGAGAGCGGAAATCCTACCTTCTTTGTTGTTGATTAAAATTATTTCACACACAGGTACAGTTGATAAATCCTACAACCTAAATTCCAATGGTTTCAACCACTCACAGGGGCCTGGGTTAACATGGAAGGCACATGGAACACCAGGCCCATTTGAGTCAAAAACCAACCCTGGCCTATTTGAACCCAGCTCTCTTCACAAAACTGTCATTTCTGGTCAAGTGCCCATCACAGGCTTCCATTTTCCTTTTAGAAGATCTGATGGCTGTCAGCAGATACCCGAAACAGGCACAGCACTGAGAATATGCTGAAAATATTGGTTGTGTGAACAAACTTTGTGCTGGAAAGAACATCAGAACTTCAGGTCAACTGCCTTGTTTCAACATAAGAAATCAAGGCACAGAAAGGGAAGAGACTCGCCCTCGGTCACACAGCACGTAGGAAACAGAACTAAACCTACAAGAGAGGCCTTCTGACTGCAGTTTGGGGCAATCTCCTCTGCACCTTGGAGCTACGCGGACCTCGGATTAGCAGCCTCAGCCTCCTGCTGTCACTGCTGAAGACAACACCACCTGTTCACCCGCTCCTTTTTCCCTCCCTCATCTCAGAGCCTCTTTCGCCCTTCCCATAACACAATCCTTCCTCCTCCCCAAGTCTCAGTTCTCTCCGAGAGGCAAGAGAACTTCCACAGGCTGGATCAATGGGCTGCTAACTAACCGAGAAGGTAGTCTGTGCTATCCACCCCTCTAGAGACGGCCGCCTGCAGCTTCTGGGTTTCGAGCGCAGCCTCCAGCCCCGCCCCTGCACCGCCCCCTTCTCCGCCCACTAGCGTCATGCCCCGCCCCCAAACGCGCCGGTCCCAAACACGCCTGCGGACACGCGGCCACTTCACCAGCCTTGGGCGGAGCCGAACCCCCAGTCCCCGCCCTCTCCGTAGGATCCACCCTATTGGCGTAGACAGTCAGAAGCCTTGTCCAATGATAAGGAAGGGGCGGCCGCCATGGCCCTATCCGCTGCTAAAGCACTAAAACGGACGCCACTAACTGGTGGACGCTGAATCTCGGTCTTTCCGGGTCCTTCCACGCCTCGCCACTGCTTCTGCCGAGCTTGGGCCCGAGGGCGAGCCGGAGAGCACCGTCTAATCGAGTAAGTCTAGTTTCTAATTGAGTAAGTCTTTGCCGGCTGCGGTGACCGTTGGTGTCGGGCCAGGGACTGCTGCTGCCCCCTGGACAGAGCTCGGGATGGGACAGGGGCGTGGGGGAAGGGGAGGGGAGGAGCCGAGCACGTGGGTCGCCGGCCTGACCGTGGCGTGGGTGGGAGCTGGGCGGGCGCGCACTGGTGTGCGGGGTTCTTGGACTGGAAGAGCCCGGTTTGTCCTGTCCGGTCGGTTCCGCAGCCGCAGACACGGTGGGGGTGGACTCCGAGTGTCGCTGCTCAGGGTCGGACCTGAAGGAGCGCTCTTCTAAACCCTGATGCCGAAGGTGCCACCCAATTCCTTCCAGTGCCCGGACTGCGAGCCCTTGGCGGCGTTTTCCCTGAAAGTTCAGGTTGTGGTTGGCCGTTTCCCACAGGTCAGTGTAACAGCTATGGCAGGCTGAGCGCTCACAGACCCCCAGTGCTAGGCACTGTGCACATGCTGGACCATCATGAAGTTTTCCGCTCACCGGACCTGTGAGGTGGTAGATAGTGCCTTTGTCAGACACAGTAAGAGGCCCATTGAGAATGTCACTTACCTAAGGTAACGCACGCCTTGGACAGGAAGCAGAGGAACTTGGACAAGGTGGGTCCTGGTGGGTCCACAGCCAGGGGGCAGAGCAGGGGTACCAGCATCAGTATGAGGCCAGGAGCAAACTCCTTGGAGACAGGGAGGAGGCTGAGCCCAGGCAAGGGCCCTCCCTGGGCAGCCACTGGAGGTGGGGCAGGGGGCTGCGCTTTGAGTCTGACTCTGTCCCTGCAGATGCTGGCTGAATGGAAGCAAAAGTAGTAAGTAGTGGAGCCCAGGGTTGAACCCACACTTTGGGGGTTACATACCGAGTGTGTTAGTGGGAAAGCCACCTTTTCCACGTCAGTACTTGCGTGTCCAGAAAGCCTTATGTCTCCCCACGTTACCTAAGAAACCATGATACCCCCTTCCCCTTGATGGGTGTGGAGACATTGTCTTGTAAATCAGACAGCAAGAAGGAAAGAAAACGTGGGTGACAACTTTCTCGAGAAAACAATGGAAATTCCAAAGCCCCAGACTCTCATTTTAAATAATGGTGAAAATTGTAGTTGGACGTCCTGTGGTCACCAGCCCAGGCGCCAGACCAGCAGGGCCACAATACTTAGCCCTCTAAGCCTGTTTCCTCATTTGTGGAGTTAAAAAAATACCCACCCAGGGTGGGGACAGCAAGTTCCTTGTAGAGGTCATTTTGTATTCTCCATAAACCAATGGCATCAGCATTTCCACATTACAGTCCAGTAGTCTCTATAATCTTAATTCTCCTGTTGTTGGATATTTAGGATATTTTTTTCCTCTGAAAGTGAATTTTTATTGGGACCCTTGCCAACATAGTTCCACAAAAATTTCATCCCCCTCCAAATCATTGTTTTTAAATGGTACCATTGTTTCATTTTATTTATTTATTTTTAAAATCTTTATTGTTGAAAATATTACATATGTCCCCCTTTCCCCCTCCATTGACCTCTCCTACCCCACCCCCGCCTCCACCGCCACCCCAAGCTTTCACCTCCCTATTGTCTGTGTCCATGGGTTATGCATATAGGCATAGAGTTCATTGGTTGATCCCACCCTCCCACCCCCGCTTTCCCTCTGAGGTTTGACAGTCTGTTCAATGCTTCTATGTCTCTCGGTCTGTTTTTTTTCATTAGTTTATGTTGTTCATTAAATTATTTAGGATGTTTCTTACTTTAAATATTATAGTACTGCTGTAGTAAATCTTCGTTTTTGAGATAGAATTTACTTTTTGAAAGTGTACAATTTGTAGTATATTCGAAAGATTGTGTGACCATCACGTGATATCTCTTATTCCAGAACATTTTCATCACCCTAAAAAGAAACCATATGACCCCAAGTGGGTCCCAGGTGCCTCGGAGCATTGTTGCTGGGCTCCAGCCCCCAGCCCTGTGCTAGGCAGGGTGTTGGGGCCCTGCTGCCTGGGCTGCCCCACCTGAAGGCTTAGGTGGAGCAAGCAGAGCCTCTGGCTCCCATTGAATTTCAGCCTTCGGAGAGTTCTGGACCTACCTCTCTGGGCTAGAGTGAGGGGACCAAGGTGTGCCTGAGGTGTGCAGCCAGGAAGGAGGCTGACTGCAACCTCTTGTGGCCTAGCACGGCCCCCACCTCACAAGCCTTAAGGTTCCTGGGTCTGGGATTTTTCAGGCAAGTCCGGAATGGTGTCTTGGGGCAAAGACACCATTTATCCAGAAACCTGTGAAATGCTCAAAACAAAACACTTTGGAATGCAGAGCCAAATCTTTGCCTCTCCTGTGCGGAACACTGCCAGGCTGCGAGACAAAGCCAATCTCTGGGTGAATGAGATCCATGAATAGGCCTCTAGAGAGACCCCAAATTTGAAGCAGCTCCTGAAAAACTGCTCAGGTCTTTTCTACAAGTTAAGTTTGAAACTTCAGGATTATCGAAAAGTGGAGGTTGAAAGACTTGCAGCCAAAAGAGTTGAACTTTTGAAAGCTCATTGGAACCATTGTAAAAATGACATGGGATGATCGCAAAGCAACATTAGCAGTAAGGAATGGAGAAGCTAAGCAGACTAGTCAGCAAACGGATGGACGTGTTTCATATTACAGAGAGCTACAGTGGATGCTACCCAAACAACTCTCATCTGGAGGAAACTATTAGTAGGTTTAAAAAGCAGATAAAGGATATAAAGAATATAGTTTCAGCCAAAGCCAGTTTGGCTCAGTGGATGGAGCGTCGGCCTGCGGACTGGGGGGTCCCGGGTTCGATTCTGGTCGGGGGCATGTGCCTTGGCTGCGGGCACATCCCCGGTGGGGGGTGTGCAGGAGGCAGCTGATCGATGTTTCTGGCTCTCTCCCTTCCTCTCTGTAAAATATCAATAAAATATTAAAAAATATATATATAGTTTCAGAATTTATCACTACTGAAATGCTTTTCATAGCAAAACTTTGGAGGTATACTCTGCTGTCTACCAAAATATACAAAAGATTGATGAGGAAGCAGATTTAGAGGTTTTTCAGAAGCTCTAGGTATCTGCCAGATTATCCATCTTATTTAGATATTGTAAGAGCAAATTCAAAGTTGCCTTTCCAGAGATTGTTGTAAGCTAAGAGTGTCTCTGGAGCAGGACAGGTGTCCACCTGTCAACTAAAAAAGGATCAACAAGCAGAAGATGAAGAGTTAGATGTTAAAGAAGAAGAAGAAATTAATTTCCCTAAGTACACTTCTTTTTTCCCTTTTCATCTTAAAATAACTCAGAATCCAGGATTACTATATTTAAAACTATACTGGCTTGCTATGTTAAGCCTCAAAATGAAATGGGACTGAAAATAGAGAAAATTAAAGGAAATTTATGCTGACTGAAAATTAAGGTTTTAAATATATTACACACCTAGGCATTTCAAACTCTTACCTGGTAATATGTGATCTTTTTGTATGAGCCCTTCACCCCCTTGGATTTCAAGGTACTTCATATTAATGCACTGTACCTGGCTGGGAGTGCTATTATAAGTAGTAAGTAGGCAACAAAATCTAAAAGATCTACCAATTCCACTTAGCTTCTTTTAGGTTGACTCCAGAAAAAGATCTCATCTAGTCATTCTGTTAAATGTAAATTCTATTTCATGAAACTTTAAGTAAAAAGACGTTTTCCATTTTTAAGCTTTTACTGAAACATAAAGTATCATCATTTGATCTGTTAATTTACAGTGTGGACCAAACAGAATAAAGGAAATATGATACCAATAGATCTGTGTTTTACAAATGCATGAAGCATAAATTGTAGTTTACTAGTAAATAAAAGTCACAATAACCTGATTATGGTTTTAAAACAAAACTGCTGTCATACTAAAGTATACAGTATATGGTGCTACAGCTTTTAAATATGTATTTTTAAATTAATTTCAGAGAGGAAGGGAGAGACAGATAGAAACATCAATGATGAGAGGGAATCATTGATCGGCTGCCTTCTGCACGCCCCCCCCCCCCCCCCACTGGGGATCGTGCCCACAACCCGGGCATGTGCCCTTCATTGGAATCAAACTGGGACCCCTCAGTCCGCAGGCCAAGGCTCCATCTACTGAGCCAAACCAGCCAGGGCAGTGCTACAGCTTTTGAAAAGCTAGTAATCTGGTGGAATCTAAGAAAGCATAAGTACACATAGACTATCATAAGTCATTTAAAATTCTATAAAAATTTTATCAAGCTACCACCTAGTTAATAAGGTATAACCTTTCCCTTAGTCTCTTATTCCTGGAAGTATAAAACAATTTAATCAGCACTTATCATCTCATTTGTGATAACTGGAAAGAACAATTCTTCATAACAGAAAAATGGACTTTCAAGAAGCTTTAAAAAAAAAAAAAAAAAGACCTATGTATCAATTAGTCTCCTTATTCTCTGCCTCCTCTCCCTCCACCCCAGCCCCTATAACATAGTGTGTGTGTGTGTGTGTGTGTGTGTGTGTGTGTGTGTGTGTGTGTCTGGATTTGCCTATTCTGGAGATTTCATATACGTTGTCGAATCATTCAATTTTATGTCTGACTTCTTTCACTTAGCATATATTTTCAGGGTTCATCCTTGTTGTGTCATGTACTTGGTTCTTTTTATGGCCAAATAACATTCTGTTGTATGGAGAGGCCACATTTTTATGCATTCATCAGCTGTTGGAAATATGGGCTATTGCCACTTTTAGGCAATTATGAATAATGTCACTATGAATGTTCCTCTCAAAATTTTTGTGTGGCCATGTGTTTTCATTTCTGCTGGGTTTTGCTGGCTGATATGGTAACTCTACATTGAACCTTTTGAGGAGCTGCAAAACTTTCTGAAGTGGTGGCAGTATTTTACATTCCCACTAGCAAATCAAGAAATTTGTTAATAGAATTTGTGAAATGTTTGGTTAAGTACCATACTCATTAAATTTCTCTTTCTCTCTTTGTATCAAAATAACCCCAACTCACAATCATAGGTTGACACGGAAGTGGTTGAGTAAATGCTGAATTCTGGAATGTAGGTCCAGACTTCTGGCGCTCTGTTTGATGCTAACAGGCACTCTCAACCCAAAAATAGAAGTTGGAGCCCAGGCCCACATGGCTCAGTGGTTGAGCGTTAACCTGTGAACCCGGAGGTCACGGTTTGATTCCCAGTCAGGGCATATGCCCAGGTTGCTGACTCGATCACCAGTAAGGGGTGGGCAAGAGGCAGCTGATCAGTGATTTTCTTTCATCATTGATGTTTCTATCTCTCCCTTCTCTGAAATCGATATATATATATATATATATATATATATATATATATATATATATATATATTTTAAGTATAAGTTGGGAAATGAAGACAAGTAGACTTCTATTCTTTCGTTACATTCAACCCATTTTTCCCCAATTTTGTTATGGCATTTGAATGTGTTTTTTAAATGTATTAGGTAAGATGTCATCAGTGTCTCCAGTGAGTGGAGAGAAAAAAATCCCCAGGTGTTGAGAAAGCCTGAAACTTAACAGCAATTGGTTCTTGGACCACAATTTAGTTTTTTTATAAAAATGAATGTGATTCCCATTGCAAAAACTTGTGATATTTTGATGATTAAGTGATAGATTCAGGTTATAAAAGATAAGATTTTTAAAAGCCACTTGAAATAATTATGGCAATATCAGTGTTACTAAGAAGTGCTTTCATCTCATTCCTTATTTAAAAAAAAAAAAAAAAAGTTTGTTCACATCCTTCCTTTCAACTGCTAGTGTACGCTCGAAGCTAAAACACTCTTTAGAAAGCATTCTGAGAAGTCATACACACTAGCCCCCGACTAATTATGTTCACAATTTTCCCTGCTCATCAATACTAAACTGTTCTCTGCAAACAGGATGTATATAGATTGAAGGAAAAAGTATGTGCTCTGGCATTATCTGGTAAGAAGAAGAAAGAAGCACAACTTAAGAGAGATCTCATGTCAGGCTCAAACTATTGTCTTAAAGTAATTGTGAGAGTCTGTCAACAACTCACACAGTGACCCAGGTATCAGAGGTTAGCAGCTTGTCAGGCCAGGTGTCAACTCTGAGGTAGAACTCAGCCAGAAAAGTGGCTTCAGACACATTGGATTTTATCGGTGTCTCCACATGGAGGGCAGCCTTTTACAGATGAGGCTTGGGATGGCGGCTTTGATGACAACCAGGTTGGGCTTGGTTGTAAGTATGAAGGAACTATCAAGAAGTGAACAAAGTGGGGCTAAGAGACCAACTGAAGGACTTGTATGCATGCATATAACATAACCAATGGACACAAGACACAGGGTGGGGAGGGTGGGGGTGGGGTGACGGCATGTGCCAGGGGGTAGGGGAGGCCAGGGGAAGGTCAATGGGGGAAAAGGGGAGACATATGTACTACTATTTGTAATACTTTAAACAATAAAATAAAAATTTAAAAAATTAAAAAAAAAGTGAACAGAAAAGTGCATGCACCCACGTTTGTATGTAATTTTCCTTTTTTTCTCACAGGAGCAGAAATGCATAAAAGCAGCTGGAAAAGTAGAAGACATGGAAGAAGGAGCCAGCGGCAGAACCCTAGACTCAGACAGCACAGACCTAACGAGAGGCAAGTGCTGTTCCCCAGTGCCATTCAGTATTGTCCAGCACCCACCCGTGCACGTGGGTCACTGGGCGTCTGGTCAAAATGCAGGGTCCGAGGTGGGGCCCAGTGAGAGTCTGCACTTCTAACAAGCTCCCAGGGGATGTTGCTGCTGCAGGCCAGCCTGCCACACTTTTGAGTAGTGAGGAGATATGGCCACTCTGCTTTGTTTTCAGAGTGACCATGACTTCTGGCCAGAGCATTAGCCATGAGCTTAGAGTAAACATTATCTGATACTACTGAAGGAGAGTTGCTTCTCCATTTTATAGACTCCCTCTCTCTTTTCCTGTCTTTTTTTTCCATCCAATGAAAATAGCATTCTGGGAATGTAATTAATTCCGTAAATCCTGAGAAAGAAGCTATATATACATATATATAAAATATAGTATTTAAAAACACAAAAAGGTATAAAGAATAGTACAATGAATGTGTACCTTCCACCCAGCTTAAAAACTAAAGCCTAGTGAATACTTAGTTGAAATCCCAATATAAACATTTTCCACTCTACTTACATATATATATATATATATATATTATTGATTTTTTACAGAGAAGAAGGGAGAGGGAGAGAGAGCTAGAAACATCGATGAGAGAGAAACATCAATCAGCTGCCTCCTGCACACCCCCTACTGGGGATGTGCCCGCAATCAAGGTACATGCCCCTGACTGGAATCGAACCCAGGACCCTTCAATCCACAGACTGACACTCTATCCACCGAGCCAAACCAGTTAGGGCTATTTTTTAAAAAATATATATTTTATTGATTTCAGAGAGGAAGGGAGAGGGAGACAGAGAGAGAAACATCAATGACGAGAGAGAATCATGGATGGGCTGGCTGCCTCCTGCATGCCCCACGCCAGGGATCAAGCCCGCAACCCGGGCATGGGCCCTGACCGGGAATCGAACCCTGACCTCCTGGTTCATAGGTCGATGCTCAAGCGCTGAGCCACGCCGGCCGGGCTCCACTCTACTTATTTTACTGCATGAAGGAAATACAAGCAATCTAGTCTCAGAACAAGATTCCCCATCACCTCATGGCGGCAGAAGAGGACACCTCTTCACAGTCAGGGTTGCTGGTGTGACTTCTGGCCATAAGAAGTCTGCACAGCCCCCACCTCACCAAGGGGACCTGTCTGCCAATTTTAAAACTTCCATACTCCAGACCTCCTTTCAAAATGGACAGATTTCTAGTTATAAGGTGTCAAAGGCCATGATGCTTCTTTAGACAAGCTTAAACTAAACAATAACAAAAAGCATCAAAATGTGGAATGGCCTGGCTGGTGTGACTCAGCAATTGAGCATCAGCCTAGGAACCAAGAGGTCACCTGATCAGGGCACATGCAGGAGGCAGCCAAATCGGTTATGTTTCTCTCTCATTGATGTTTCTATCTCCCTATCCCTCTCCCTTCTCTCTATAAAAAAATCATTAAAAACATATTTTTTAAAAATGTTGTGGAAGGAACAAGGTCTTTGGAATTAAGAAGTCTGAGTTTGACACACTGCTTTTTCCTTAATCACTCTGAGTTATTCTTGTACAATACTTCACTTGTGAAGCTCACAATAATGTATATAAGGCCCCTAACAGGCTGCCTGCCTCTGGGTAGGCCCTCCGTACAGGATGGGCCTCATTAGGTGCCGAATAAAATATTACTCTAAGCCAAAGTCCCAGACTTGACCAATATTGTAGCAAGATCAGGGCGGTGCCCAGTGTTTGTATGTTTTGAAAGGAGAACCATGGATACTTTGGGTGCCCAGGCCTTCCCACAAGAGCAGTGTGTAGTACAATGTGGTCTGGGCAAGAGTCTCAGCTCAGCTTTGGCAGAGTTGTGTGGAAGCCACCTTCTGGGCTCCATGTGGAAAGAATGGAGCAGCAGTCCTTGGACTAGAAACACAGACATTTGTCATGACACTTAATCCTTCTTTCCTCCTGCTGCTGATCACAGATGAGCTTCCTGATCACAGGAAGCTCTGGGCCATAAAAAGCGAGAATAAATTTTCCCTGAAACCATGCATTGTTAGTATTTATAGACAAAAGAGAAAATTCTTTCATTCCTTCCACCTAGTTTTGCAATTTGTGCTCCTTTTGGTGTGGGGGGGGAGAGAGGAAGTTCTTGATTTTAAAGAGGGTTTTATCAGGATTCTAAAATTAGGTCTTTTGCACTATCATTATATCCTTTAGCCTATAATTGCCATGGAAGCTGCTTGTAGCTTTGCAAAATGAGTGTTTAAACCATGGCTCTGTCTCAGTATTACTGAGCAAATCACCTCTGTGACCTGAACCCCAGTTTCTCCATCTATAAGGTTGGGTTGCCAAGTACAATTTAAACTCTATATTGCTGGATCCAGTAAAGAATGAAATTCACCTGGCCTTGTAACTGCTGTTGAGCTGACAAATGAGCCCAGCTGGTAGAATTCCTTTTTGTTGATTTGTTTGTTTGTTTGTTTGTTTAAAGTATTACATATGTCTCCTTTTTCCCTGATTGATCTCCCCTTCCCCCCACCACTCCTGCCCCCAGGACACGCCCCCACCGCCCCAGTGTCTGTATCCATTGGTTATGCTAATATGCATGCATACAAGTCCTTTGGTTGATCTCTTACCCCACCCCCACCCCCACCCTCCCACCCCCGCCCCCAACTTCCCCTGCCTTCTCTCTGAGGTTGGACCATCTGTTCAGTGTTTCTTTGTCTCTGGATCTATTTTTGTTCATCAGTTTATGTTGTTCATTATATCCCACATATGAGTGAGATCATGTGATATTTATCTTTCTCCAACTGGCTTATTTCGCTTAGCACAGTGGTCGGCAAACTCATTAGTCAACAGAGTGGCAAACCGTGGCTCACAAGCCGCATGTGCCTCACGAGCCGCAGTTTGCCGACCACTGGCTTAGCATAATGCTCTCCAGGACCATCCATGCTGTTGCAAATGGTAAAAGTTTCTTCTTTTTTATAGCAGCGTAGTATTCCATTGTGTAGATGTACCACAGATTTTTTTTAAAAAATATATTTTATTGCTTTTTTACAGAGAGGAAGGGAGAGGGATAGAGAGTTAGAAACATCGATGAGAGAGAAACATCGATCAGCTGCCTCCTGCACACCTCCCACTGGGGATGTGCCCGCAACCAAGGTACATGCCCTTGACCGGAATCGAACCCGGGACCCTTCAGTCCGCAGGCCGACGCTCTATCCACTGAGCCAAACAGGTTAGGGCAATGTACCACAGATTTTTAATCCACTCATCTGCTGATGGGCACTTAGGCTGTTTCCAAATCTTAGTTATTATAAATTGTGCTTCTGTGAACATAGGGATCATGGTAGAATTCTTATTGGCAAAGATTTTTGGTCTTCTTTTCTTTTTTTAAAAAAATATATTTTATTGATTTTTTTTACAGAGAGGAAGAGAGAGGGATAGAGAGTTAGAAACATGGATGAGAGAGAAACATCGATCAGCTGCCTCCTGCACACCTCCTACTGGGGATGTGCCCGCAACCAAGGTACATGCCCTTGACCGGAATCGAACCTGGGACCCCTCAGTCCGCAGGCCGACGCTCTATCCACTGAGCCAAACCGGTCAGGGCTCTGGTCTTCTTTTCATCTGGAAAATTCCAAAAGACCTCATGAAGTGCTCAAGTGAGGAGATGAGAAAAGGAATGACATGCATCCTCTTAAGGATGAGAGACAAAACCTTGCTCTAACTGGTGTATTTGCAGTAGGTAAACTACTTTTAAGGAAAAGCGGGGTTAATGCTTCCCAAGTAATGGAAGGTGAGAGGGTCATGGGTGAAGGCTGTGGCACTGCCTGAGCTACCCCTGCCAAGACCCCACAGTCAGAGAATGACTGGGTCTCCAGCCCTTCACTGCAAGTAACCATGATTGTGTCGACAGGTGTAACACAGGGGCACAGCAAAGCCCACAGGATTCTGACCATGGCGATGAGGAGGTCCCGTCGACCTCATCCAGCACAGCTGGGAGTTCTTCTGTGCCAGGTAAGGCAGTCTGCTGGATAAGACTCCTCTGGCCCTGCCCACAGGGAAAGATGAAACCTAGTCCTGACTGGTCAACTGGTTATGTCTGTTCGGGCCGCCCTTCCTCCTGTGTGTCTGCACTTGCACGTGGGTGAACTCCATGTGTGTCACCAGCTCATTCGGGCTGAGAGGAAATTCTGGGAGCAAATCGGAACGGTAAAGGGAGGAACTGGGTACACCAAGAACTGTGATCCTGAGGCAAACAGCGCCCTCAGCCCTGAACTGGGCCCAGGATGGTGACTGACAATGCTAGCCCACCTCCCGCCCCTTAGAAAAGATAGGCAGCTGTGTGTGGGGGGGGTGGACAGGCTCCGGGCTCCTTTCTAGATGGGTCCGTTCACAGTATTTTAAGTTGGATTTTATTTCTTTTGACTAAAGATCTACCAGGGTATTACTTTGACCCCGAAAAGAATCGGTACTTCCGCTTGCTTCCTGGACACAACAACTGCAACCCTCTCACGAAGGAGAGCATCCAGCAGAAGGAAATGGAGCACAAAAGGCTGCAGCTGCTAGAGGAAGAGGACAGGCAGACCAAGGTGGGCTCCACGCTCCGGGGGCCGCCTGTCCCCTGCACTCCTGCCAGCCTGCATCCACGGCTGAAGGCAGGTGCCCATTCAGCGTCCCTGCACACTCCGCTTAGTGCACTTTAGGGAGTGTGTTGTTGACTTTTCCCTGACAGGAACCTGACGAAGAGAAGAAGAACAAGCGAGCAATCTCCTCCCACTCCACTTTCCCAATTTGCAAAGTTTCATCAGTAATTCTAACATTTGTCCTTCCCTGGGGGAATCTTGAAAGGCAGCATGATACAGTTTCAGTAACTGTATATTTTGAATAGAAAACCAGGGTACATGGTTTGGATATGAGGGTTTCTTATATCCCTTCTGGGGATTAGATGCCAGGACATTTGGATGGTTATGGGGTAACAGAATGGAAAATCTGGGCCCCCCGGGTCATCATAGGTGGAATAGAAAGCATGATGCACACCTGAGTGTCCAGGGCCGTTCCTGCACTCACTAGCTTGGTGGCTTCTCCCCAAGTATAGCTTGACTGGGGGGCTTGGACAGAGGCACTGAGCAGACCTTCCAGTCACACAGTCTTGCTTGTGATATGCTTTTTCTCTTGCCATGATTGGAGACTAGCCAAGGAGACCATCGAATTTATAGCATATAATTTCTGCCAATTTAGTACCTGTTTCTTCATTGCATCTTATGGAACTAAAAATATTCTCTGTTATTGTATAACATAAAACTTCACTGAATCTATCTTTTTGTTGTTGTTGTTTTTTAATTTAGAAAATAACCAGGATGGGATTGAATGCCACTTCCTTGTTACAAAAAAGCAAGCTGGGTTTTCTCAATGCCACCAGTTATTGCCGGTAAGTCAGTGCCTCGTTATGTTTTCTTCACAAGTATTCTTTCTCTGTTTTTTATTTCCATGGTCCAGGAATCCAGTCAGGAGACCACATAGCTGCTCTGTGAGGAGCCTTCACAATTGAGGCGCTCTAGCTCACAGCCTGCCGTCTGCTGCTGAAACCAGCCCTGAGAGAATCACTCCTAGAGCATGGGGCAGGCTTCTGCAGGAGGCCAGAGAGAGGAGAGGGGACCTAGGCAGAGAAATTGGGCAGAAATTTCTCAGGATGTTTTCTCTGTTACTTAAAAATCGTGTTTAGTTTAGTAGTAGGTCTTTAAATATTTTTTTTTTAATATATTTTATTGATTTTTTACAGAGAGGAAGGAAGAGTGATAGATAGTCAGAAACATCGATGAGAGAGAAACATGGACCAGCTGCCTCCTGCACACCTCCCACTGGGGATGTGCCCGCAACCAAGTTACATGCCCTTGACCGGAATCGAACCTGGGACCTTTCAGTCCGCAGGCTGATGCTCTATCCACTGAGCCAAACCGGTTTTGGCGAGTTTAGTAGTAGGTCTTATAACTTCATTCCTGTGAGATTTCTGCTTCCTTTTCTCTTTACCTAATAAGTTACAAAAAATGGAACATTAAATAGATGTATGTGCACCATGAGTTTGGGTGGTTTATAGGGGACACAGCTCTCATATTGGAGCAAGGTCACCTTCCGTGGAGGCCAGCCATGCAGGAGGTATGAGGCAGGGCAGGTAGGAACACGCCTCTCCTTCATTTCCCTAAAAGAGATAAATATCTAGGTAAAAAGACCTGTTCTTCGCCCTAAAACATGATTTCTCCTTCATGGAGAGGTAGCATGACGTGGAGGGAAAGGGGGCAGTAAGATGGGCAGCCGCATGCCTGGGTTCTTCCCATTTGCTGGGTGTGTGCCCTTCGGCGTGTTTCATTTCTCAGGCACCATCTCTTGGTCTCAAGAGAAAGAGTTGTACCAGATGATCCAAAAACAGATTCCTCTAGTTCTAGCTTTCTTTGACCCTGTAAATGGGCTGCTCATTCCTTTGCTTTAGTTTTTCTAAGAGTTCTAAAATTGGGTTTATTTGGGATCTTGCTCATTTCCATTGCTGAGAAATAACAGGGAGAGGGCCAACAAGGTGAGGTGGTCTTCAGGGTGTGGGGCTGGGCAGAAGCTCTGAATCTTCCTCATGGGTGTCTAGGTGTGGTGCCCATGCCCTCCCTGCCCCTCTCTTTCCCCCTGCAGTTTAGCCCATGAGCTGCGAGTGAGCTGCATGCAGAGGAAGAAGGTTCAGATTCACAGCTCCGATCCCTCCGCTTTGGCAAGCGACCGATTTAACCTCATAATGGTGAGTGGGAGGGAGCCACATGTGGATGCCGGGGGTGTTGCTGCCATGCCCAACACTTTATGCCAGGGGTGAGCAAACTTTTTGACTCGAAGGCCACAATGGGTTCTTAAACTGGACCGGAGGGCCGGAACAAAAGCATGGATGGAGTGTTTGTGTGAACTAATATAAATTCAAAGTAAAGGAGCGGAGGGGAGAGCAAGAGAACCGGATAGAACAGCCGGATCTGGCCCGCGGGCTGTAGTTTGCCCACGGCTGCTTTATGCCCTAGCATTGGCTCCCATCACGCCTGGCTGTGTAAATGCCAGTTGCATAAAAGCATGTGTCCACTAGTTTTTATAGTTTTAACAGGCACCTACTGGCTACCCATTGGCAGGTGCCCAACTGGCAAGGAAGGCCATGGTGACCATTGTCACCCCTACTACAGCTCTGTCATTTGACATGAGCATCGGGGGCCCACCTCACATTGACTGAGAACCATCAGAAGGGTACACAGTGGTTCGGGAGCTTCTAATCTTACCTATACTGGGCAGGATTTGGTGGCCAACCCTAGCACTCCAGTGTCCTCAGTAGCAACAGCAAGTTACTCCCTTGCTTGCTGTTCTGACCTGAGTAGCAGGGGCCTGTAAGCCTGTGACCCTTGCCCTGCACACCCACTATCATCATGCCATTTACAAGGAGCAAAAATCTTCTCTTGATTAGACCCGGGCTGGAAGCCAGGGTCAACTACTTGAGTCCAGGGTCCAGGGAAATGTAGGCAGAGGATCCACTGCAAACAGAAGGAGCCAAACTGCTCAGGTAGACTGGGGATTCGAGGTCACAGTAGAGCATGGCCTGCCCAGCAAGCCCTGTCTTTCCTGGAGGCCGAGGGAAGACCCAGCAAAGTGAGAGGGACACACAAAACGAAGAGTCTCGCCCAGCCATTATGGCTCAGTGGTTGAATGTCTACCTATGAACCAGGAGGTCAAGGTTCGATTCCCCATCAGGGCACATGCCTGGGTTGCAGGCTCAATCCCCTGTAAGGGGCGTGCAGGAGGCAGCCAATCAATGACTCATCATTTATGTTTCTATCCCTCCCTCTCTGAAATCAATAAAAATACATATTTTTTTAAAAAGAGCCTCAGTCTGATGATCTGCTGATAGGACTAGGGGCTGAAGCTGCAGAATTGACCCTTGACATCTTGCCCCAGAGACCTTGATAGCAGAGCCCTTCCTCATAAGGGTGTCAGGGGCCAGGACTCATTCCCCCCGTATGTGTTTGGGGAGACATTTGACCTGAATACTTTCTTGCAGTGAGTTCCCCTCAGGTCATCTCTGCACTCCCTCATGGACAGGAGCTCTCACCTGGTGAATATGCAGAGACACGGGGGCTGTGAGAGATGGGCAGATGGTGTTAGGCCTGTGAAGTCACCTACAAGCCGCTTTCCCCTTCCAGGCGGATACCAACAGTGACCGGCTCTTCACAGTGAATGATGTCAAGGTTGGAGGCTCCAAGTATGGCATCATCAGCCTGCGTGGTCTGAAGACCCCCACACTCAGGGTGCATATGCACGAAAACCTCTACTTCACCAACCGGAAGGTACTCCGCCCTCCCCTTTAGCTTTGCAGCCCACTTGCCTTTTGGTCCAGGGGCACTGCAATGGTTAGCCGAATTCAGAGGAGAGGAGAGAACTTTGGGAAGAAGCCAGCGCTCTGTTACCTCATTTCCCCAAGGGAGAAATGGACTTGTAGATCCTGAGAACCCATGGAGGAAGAAAAGGGTCCCAGGAGTTTGTCTTGAAAGAGAAAATAATTTAGATGTGGAAAGACTTGAAGTGGTGCTTCTTTAGCTGGTTGTACGGACCTTCCCTTCAAAAGGATTGAGTTGGTTGGAAGGAACCCACATAAGGGACATAGTTCCTGGGAGGTGGGCTGTAGTAGCCTGGGTGGAGGGTCCTCCCAGAGTGTCAGGACGATGTGTGAGTCATTCAGCCAGTCTATGGCTAACACTGAGGTTTACATAAATGTGGAAAGCTTGATGTCTAAGGGGCAACCTTTAAACTGCAGTGGGGTGACAACTGCATCCGTAAGAAGCTGTGACTTTCTGTTCTTTGGGATATGAGCCACAAGATAGGAAAATGGTTTCTGGGTAAAGTGAGATACAGTACGCCTTCAGAGTTAGGTTTGTTTTCTGCCATTGAAAGAAGTCATCCCTGCCCTACAGGGTTTACCAGATGTCTCACTGTGAGGCCCCATGCTGATATTGGAAGACTAAGGCCTGGGGCTACCTCCTCTCTGTTCCTCTTTAAGGCTCTATGTGCTAGGACAGGAGCTTCCCTATTCTCAGAATTGTTGTTCCAGCCCCTTTTAAAGGGGAGATCTATCCCCACAAGTTACTCCACAAGAAAGAATCTGTTTCTCTCCATGAGGTGGTGGTCAGACCAATCTTTCCGTCTTGCTATGTGCTTCCTCACCAGGTGAACTCTGTGTGCTGGGCCTCGCTGAACCACTTGGATTCTCACATTCTGTATCCTTTGCCAGATGAAGATTTGGTGGGCAGGCCACGCCCTGATGTGGACAGGCATCTATGGGGTTTGTAAAGTGGTATCTTAGAAGTCAGAAGTCTGGACCATTCTGCACATACTTCACTCTTTCAGAAAGAGCAATGCACATGGTAGAAGACAAGGATTCCCATGATGCTCAGAGAAGTAGTTGAGGTCCTGGGGTGACTTTGAGGTCACTATGAAATTTAGCAGAGGAATAAAGCAGAAAGGAGCAGTAAAATCTTGGGAAGGAACCCCCAATCCTCCTGAAGCAGAGGTAGGAGCAAGAGCTGCAGTTGTTCCAAGGTGGGGTGGGCCTCCTGGGCGGGGGGAAGGGGGCTGAGGCAGGCATCAGAGAAAGGGGGCTCCTTTGGCATGGTGCATGGGCCTGTGGGCTCTGGACCTGGGGTCCTTGTGGAAATGGCCTTCTTTGGAGCACTCTTCATTCTAGTCTCTGCCTTCCCAGAGAGCCATCAGGGCTTCTTTGCTAGGAGCACAGTAGTGCAATGTCAGGGTAGCTGGGCCCTTCATCTGGGGCCCCCAGGATTTCTCGATGCATAGGACAATTGTCCGACATGTGATTCACAGAAGAATATTGTTTGACTCCAAGCCAAAGCCACATGTTAATGAGTCTTGTCTTAAATCATTTCCATAATAAAAATAAATGAGTTATTAAAAGGACGACCACACTGGTACCCAACACATACTTCATGAGTTGCCACGTGATTAACAGTTAACATCTGTGAATGCACTTAGCACAGTGCTTGGCACATGTGGGTCCTCAACAAATGATGGCTGAATTGGAACCTGTTTAAACCTGTGGGTTTCAGCCACAGTAACTAAGAGTGCATGTGTAAGGACTTTTTCCCCATATCCTTGCCCTCCACACTTACCACCTAAGGCCAGGGTCAGCAAACTGCGGCTCGCGAGCCACATGTGGCTCTTTGGCCCCTTGAGTGTGGCTCTTCCACAAATACCATGACCTGGGCGAGTCTATTTTGAAGAAGTGGCGTTAGAAAAAGTTTAAGTTTAAAAAATTTGGCTCTCAAAAGAAATTTCAATCGTTGTACTGTTGATATTTGGCTCTGTTGACTAATGAGTTTGCCGACCACTGACCTAAGGCAACATGACACGCACGCATCAGACAGACTGCCAAAAATGTTGCCTAATTGCTTTGCAAATATTTACATTTTTTGATGAGGTGTGTGTGTGTGTTCATTCTACCAACATCTACTGAGCATATACAATACCTGTGCGAAGTGCTGGAGATGGGCAGCTCCACAGGTGATCAGTCTGTGCAGTGATGTCTGTGTTGCAGCTGGGTGTAAGAGGGATGCAGGTAATGGGATGCGTGGAAAGGGGGTCCAGTGCTCCATCAGAAGAAAGAGTCAGGAGACCATGTACATGGGTATCCATGATGTCTCTGGCTAAGGAGGGCCTTGCAAGACTGAATCCTCAGGGATGTGGGATGCCCATGGAAGACTGTGATCATGGAGTCATTTCTTATACAGGCTGACGACGGTGATACCTCAGACAGAAGGCTGCTGCAATATTAAGCAGGCAGAGGAGAGGGTGTGAGTGATGAGCAGGAGTGGAGGAGAGGCACAAGTCTCGGAGACTTGGGATCCAGGCCAGGCAGTGTTGGTGTTTGGAAGAGTCCAAAGATGGAACTCCAAGAGTGATGGTGTGGAGACCAAGGAGTGTGTAGTTAGAAATTGTGCTGCATGACCACAGGGCAGGACTGGAGGGTGTTCATCAGATTCAGAAACTAGGGCTCATTGGAGACCTTGGGGAGAACATTTACTGGAAAGGTGTCATACCTGGATTTTAGTGAGTTGAAGAGTGAAAGAAAGGCAAGGAGTGGGGATAAATGTAGGTTCTGATTCAGAGAAATTAGGCTGTGAAGGGAAAGGGAGAGGAACCAAATCAGTCAGAAGACAGTACAATAGAAAAGTAGGCAATGAATATAAAGAGACAGTTCAAAAGGGAAACCCACACGACTAATCAGATGAATCAGTACACCCAGTTGTAGTTAGGGAAATGCGAATTTAAATAATGGGAAGGCATTTTTTACCCATTCAGATAAGCACAAATTTTCAAGGTCTTATAGTGCCAAGATTTGACAGATGTGAGAATGGGGAACATTGCTGGATAAGTGCATTGATATAACCACGCTGCAGGTCATGGCCTGTCAGTGGGATATGAAAGCAACTTGTGAGTAGCATTTTTTAAGTGAAACAGACTAGAAAATATGACAGTTTCATACTTAGTAAGGGCAAATCCTGTATAATAAAACCCTAATATGCAAATTGACCAAAAAGCGGAACGGCCAGTTGCTATGATGCACACTGACCACCAGGGGGAAGACACTTAATGCAAGAACTGCCCCCTGGTAGTCAGTGCGCTCCCACATGGGGAGCGCTGCTCAGCCAGAAGCCGGGCAAACAGCTGGCAAGCGCAGTCTGGGGCAGTGCTAAGGAGCAGTGAGCTGAGCGGTAAGAAGCAGGTGGTAAGGAGTGAGGAGTCCCGGACTGTGAGCAGGATGTCCAACTGCTGGCTTAGGCCCACTCCCAGGAGCAGGCCTAAGCCAGCAGTTGGACATCCCCCGAGGGCTCTGGGACTGCAAGAGGGTGCAGGCTGGCCTGAGGGGACACCCCCCCACCACCAGTGCACAAATTTCTTACACTGGGCCTCCAGTATTTTATAAAACTTTTGTTTCAAATATTTGTGTGTATATAGCATGTAGTACTGTAAAATTAAATTCTTACTCTGGGCTGAAACCGGTTTGGCTCAGTGGATAGAGCGTCGGCCTGCGGACTGAAGGGTCCCGGGTTCGATTCCGGTCAAGGGCATGTACCTTGGTTGCGGGCACATCCCCAGTGGGGGGTGTGCAGGAGGCAGCTGATGGATGTTTCTCTCTCATCGATGTTTCTGGCTCTCTGTCCCTCTCCCTTTCTCTCTGTGAAATATCAATAAAATATATTTAAAAAAAAAAAAAATTCTTACTCTGGGATTAAGAAACACTGCCTTGGAAAAGGCTCCCACACTTGGCCCTGGGAGACCGGAAGGCGCTCATTCCAGCAGCAAAGCAAAAAGAGAAACAATAACCTAAGTGCCCAGCAGAAGATGAATAAATCAATTGTGATGCATTTATACAGAGAATGGTGTAAATGAAGGAACTGAGGCTATAAACCTCAACAGTGATAAATCTAGAAGACAATGGAGATTGATCTGTGTGATACTGTTTACATATGTTTTTAAAACAGTGACAGTTCTTTCTATTGCTCATGGACAAATATGCTGTGGCAATGTAACATGGCCTAGAACGCAGACCAATTTTAGAACAATGATTCTTTCTGGGTGAGGGAAAAGGGAGAATTGAGCTAGGGAGGGGTCAAAGAGGGCTTTTAGCTGTGTCTGTGACATTTTTTCCTTTAAAAACATCTGAAACTAAATATGGAAAATGTAAATGTGTTAAATCTGGCTTTACGGGTGTTATTTTTGTAATTTTTTGAAGGGTACTAATGCTCATTCTCCTCCCAGAGGAGAGCTTGTACTTGACTGTCCTTAACAGAGTTTCCAGGCTGTGCCTCATGGGAATCGCAGAGACTCCGGGCTGTGCCACCCTGCTCCCAGCGTCACTGTTCGTCAATAGTCATCCAGGTACCGCCCCCCCACTCTTTTTAATCAGGGGGTGCTGTGACAGAGGTCTCTGTCCTTGCCTCCCAGAGGCTACAGCCAACAACACCAGAAGCTCCTTGGCGAAGAATTGGACAAGGAGCTGTGGGAACCACAGGCTGAGTGAACCTCTCAGAGCTCGCAGGATGGGGATAGCAAGCACCTGTGGGGAGCCCGTAAACCTGACCCCTCAGGATTCATACTGGAAACATGTGCATCTTTCTTTTTTAAAAATATTTTCAGTGAGAGGGAGAGAGAAACATCAGTGATGAGAACAATCATTGATTGGCTGCCTCCTGCATGTACCCTACTGGGGGTTGAGCCAGCAACCCAGGCAAGTGCCCTGACCAGGCATTGAACTGTACGTAGGACGATGCCCAACTGAGCCACACTGACCAGGGATGCATTGGCATCTTTACATATTTCCTTCTTTTGGGTCATTTCAGGAGCCAGAACAGTTAAAAGTATGTGTAATCAATGCAAGAAATCAAAACATTTATTTGAGCTCCTGGTACAGATCATTCACAAAGGTGTGACCCGCTGGTGTTATCAGGGATATTTACATTCTCTGGCTGAAGGCAGTTCAGAATTCTGGACTTCTTCCTGGCAGCATTCTGAAAATTAAGTTTCTAGTCTTTCAGAGAATTAGGATCAATTAGACAAGGGTCAGGCCTCTTAAGAGTACAGGCTTCAGGCAGACTAGCACGAATCCCAACTTGAACAGATTACTTAACCTCTGTAGAGTGAAGATGGTACCTATCCCATCAGGTTACATGGAGTGGTACATGAAGTCACATACACGTAGCCCAGTGCCTGGCATTTCGTTGAACAGCTAGTGTATGGAGCAGGTATTATCACCAATTTACAGATGAAGAAACGGGCCAAGAAAAGTTCAGAATTTGCCTTTAAAACTAATCTGTGGCCTGATCCGTGTGGGTCAGTGGTTGAGGATCACGGTTTGAATCCTGGCCGGGGCACATGCCCACCGGGTTATGGGACCAATCCCACAAAACCTCTTCCTGGGTTTTGTGGTAGCAGAAAAAGACACCCTGGTTCTCTGGGGTCCCTAGTTAAAAAGTGGCTATTCTGAGAATGAATATATAAATCTTTCCTGATGTCCAGTAGAAGTGTTAAAAAGATTAACAGCTTTCGAGGAGGCAATGTAGTGGGCTTCGATCTCAGATCACATTATTAGAAGTGCACTCTAAAGCAAAACATTTTTTAAATAAACTCTTTTATTGATAAAACATACATAAAGGGCACAAATCTTAAGTATACAGTTTAATGAGTTGTCACAAGGTTAAATATAGCCACCACCCAGGTTAAGAAACAGAATTTCCAGTACCCTTCCAATTACCACTTCCCTAAAGGGAACCACTATCCTGACTTCTAACACCACAGTTTTTTGTTGTTGTTTTTTTAAAATATATTTTTATTGATTTCAGAGGGGGAGAGAGAAACATCAATGATGAGAGAGAATCATTGCTCGGCTGCCTCCTGCATGCACCTGAGCAGCTGTTCCTGGAGGTTTCCCAAATCGGGTGGTTACTGGCATGGCAGTGTGAAGTGAAGGGGAGGTCTCTGTCCCTCAAGGGCAGCCATGCTGTACACTCCCTGCTTCTCTCAGCAGGAGACCGGCCTGGCATGCTCTGCAGTTTCCGGATCCCTGGGGCCTGGTCCTGTGCATGGTCCTCAAACATCCAGGCAAATAACTGCTTCAGCACAGGTGAGCCATACCTGCCACCTCAGGTTCCCAGAGTAAAGGATGTTTCAGACCTTAAATCCCCATATCCCGCAATCCCTGTCCCAGATTACAAGTGACACTTGTCTCCGCCTCATCTCTGTCTCTATCAGGCTTGTCTCGGTGGGTCCTGGTGACCAACGTGGTGACGGGACACCGGCTGTCATTTGGGACCAGCAGTGATGTCTTGGCCCAGCAGTTTGCTGTCATGGTTGGTGGGACTGGGAAGGGCCTAATACAGTTTCCCAAGAGTGGAAATGTTGCTGGATTGAAATTGGATTCCCATGTGACCGTCAGTCCTCATCCCCCCTTTACAGGGGAAAACGGCATCAGAAGGATTAAGGGTTTCTTAAATGTGTCTGCACTGAGTGAAAGTTGACTGATCTAGAAAGGCCTGGCTGAACTGGCTTTAAACAACTTCCTGTTTAAATGAACTGTTAGCAATTCTTAAGTAGCACTTGGATTAGCTAATAGGACAAGCAGTTTTTTTGTTTTTAATATGTTTTTATTGATTTTTTTTTTAAGAGAGGAATAGAGATGTAAACATTGATGTGAGAGAAACATCAATAGTCTGCCTCCTGCACGCCCTCTAATGGGGATTGAGTTTGCAACCCGGGCCTGTGCCCTGACTGGGAATCGAACTGGGAACCTCTTGGTTCATGGGTCGATACTCAACCACTTAGCCACACCAGCCTGGCAAGCAGTTTTTTTAGTGTATAAATTCCCAGTTCATAGCCCTTAATAGTTTCATACACAGCTTTCAAGTTATACATTTTATACATTTAAAAATAAAAATTCTAGTCTTACTGCATTTCAAAATCTTGTTCCACAGAAAATGCTGTCTCTCTTTAGAAATGTGGAGGAGGTAGTATGCCAATCTGCTTCCAGCAGTAAGCACAGAGTTCATTAATTCCGGTTTCTTCAGCCATCCTCCCTCTCTATTTAGGACCCCATGTCTTACCTGGACCTCTGATCTCTCCCACTCCATCCTCATCACCCCAGCTTCTCACATGATCTTGGTGGAAATAGGGCGCCATCACTTGGGCTTTAGAGTGAGGCCTAATGTGCCAGTGCAGCCAGTGGGGACGACCTTGGCGGGACACATGGGGCCCAGTTCTTCTCTGCTTCCATAAGGAACCCTCCCAACTCCACTGAGGCTCAAACTCTGACCAACCACACCCACACCTCTGATGCAAGAGAGCTGTGATAGGAGAGGGGACGGAAGGCTGTGTTCTGGAGGGCGCACCCCTCCCAGCCTTAGCGGGAGGTACCAAGCAGTCCCTCTTTCCACAGACTCCTTTGCTGTTTAATGGCTGTCGCTCTGGGGAGATCTTTGCCATTGATATTCGATGTCGAAATCAAGGCAATAACTGGAAGGCCATTAGCCTGTTCCACGACACATCGGTGACATCTGTGAAAATCCTCCAGGAAGAGCAGTGCCTGATGGCATCCGACATGGCTGGAAAGGTAGGGTAGACTGCAGGCAGGTGCTTTGCTAGAGCCCAGTCTGGTCTAGACAGACGTGAAACTGGCTCTGGTGCTTTTGATGGAGTCTAGGCCTCAGGATTTTGAGGCTTAGATTTTTCTAACGGGAAGAGGTATTTGGAGAGCACCTGCCCTCCCTCATTCCTGGGGTTCACCAGTGTACCTGCTAGACCCTCCTTAATGGCCCCTTGTGCTTCTTCCCTCAGATCAAGCTGTGGGACCTGAGGACCACTAAGTGTGTAAGGCAGTACGAAGGTCACGTGAACGAGTACGCCCTCCTGCCCCTGCACGTGCATGAAGAAGAAGGAATCCTGGTGGCCGGTACTTGGGGCAGGGGCGGTCCCATTCACCAAATTCTATCCTAGGCCCCCAGCATCTGAAGCAGCTGAGGGAGACATTACTCTAAAACAGAACAGAATATAGGGATTGTGGACTGTTGGGATTGGGGAGACTAGCTGGGACAGCCCTTTGTTCCCACATCAGTGGACAAACATCATTTCAGTAACAGGCAAGCTAGGTGCAGTAACACAGCAGTTTGGGAGACTTGGATGTAGGGTTTACATCTGTTCACCAGGTCAGCATTCAGTGACCTTATCCCATTATGCAACTTCCCATCGAAAAGCTTGGGCTCCCTGTTCTTTGAACTTGTGTTGGTTTCCAGAAGAGGATGCTGAAAAAAGAAATTAAGGTCATTGCAAAGAAACTGATGCCTGGTTCCTTTAACACCATCCCTTTGGATCCATGATCTGTAGAACAGGAAGCAGAGCTGTCTAGCCACTAAGCCCCATGGAAAGCAGTTACAAGATTATACTGTTTGTGGACAACAGAATATTCTGGTAGCTGGGAGTTCGGTGGTTTGACAAATGAAATAGTAGGCTCTTGACATTAAGGAATGTATTCTCAGTCTTAGATCCTCAAGTTTGCTACTATTCCTACAGAAAGTACTTTTCCCTGAAACCTTTTTGTGGCTAAGAAGCATCACTTTATTAGAACTTTCTTACTCTTCTTTACTACTGTCACCATCACCAGCAGTTAGCTTTCTTTTAAAGTCTATTTTCCATGGGTTTTCAGCTCAGAAGAGTTCAGTGTTCTGGATAATAGAGAAGAGAGACACCTTGTTGACAGGCAGATGTGGGTAGTGGGCCAATTGCAGTGATCAGTGAACTGCGCTACCTGAATCCACCCACAGTCGCAGGAGCAACTGGCTGGCTGTCCATCCCTCGGGTGTCTGCTCTCTTCCTCTGAAGCTCTCCAGTCTGTATACCTTGTGTCTGGACCACCGGAACCAATGGTGCTAGGTGTCACATTCCTCATCACTGAGCCCTGAAGACCATGTGGTCTCAAGAACTAAGCCGTTAAGCCAGAAAGAGCTCTGGGGAGAATGGCACCTAGTTTGTCCCCAGGTGTAATGAAGTCAGTAGCTCTTCCTGGCCACTGTTTTAGAAGTAGGGAATGGGTTGCATGTCATCAAGACCAGGTGGGCTGGGCTCCCTCTTGAACAGCCATTGACACCAAGAGAAGCACAGTGCCCACCCATTAGCCGGACACCCAGTGAGCCCTCCAGGGCGTCACACAGCCAGTCGGTGCAGCTTGTCACTTTGAATACATGCAACTAGTTAAGGTTCTAGAGCACCAGGGTGACCCATCACTTTGATTTTCAAAAACTACATATTATCGGTAGAAACATACTCCCTTTGAGGGTTTGTGTTCTGGCTCCCAGGGAGTCATGAGAAGCCACGTACACGCGTTTTCTGTACTCTCGCTAACGTGCCACGTGTCTGTCTCCCCTCTCCTAGTGGGCCAGGACTGCTACACGAGAATCTGGAGCCTACGTGATACCCACCTGCTCAGAACCATACCCTCCCCACATCCCACCTCCAGGACCAACATTCCCAGTGTGGCCTTCTCTTCTCGGCTTGGGGGCGTGCGGGGAGCACCGGGGCTGCTCATGGCCGTCCAGCAGGACCTTTACTACTTCCCTTACAGCTAATTCTGCAGAGAGCAGCCTGCAGGGATGTGGATTTGACTGAATGGAACAAGAGTAGCCATACCTCTGCCATAATTGCTGTTTCCAGTGAAGGCATTTTAAATGGATGCTCTGTGCACAGATCCCATCCATCCAGCTGCTGGGGACATGAAGGTGCTATGTTTTATGTGGAGACACTTTAGTAATGTTATGTCAGTTAAGTTGTGGGCTCAAGAGAGCTTGAAAGTCCTTTTTATAAAAGGTACCTATTTCCTTTTGTTGAATTCCTTAAAATAGTCCCTTCCCCCCTTTTATAAAACAAAAATTACTTTTTCTAAGGGCTGAAGATTAGCAATACCTAAATTAAAGCTGCTTTCACCAAAAGCCCTTTCAGGAAGCCTAATGAGACTGTTAGGGTAGTCAGTGCCTGGGTCCCAAGAAGACATATGCATCTGTACTTGAGAAAGCCAGCTGGAGAGAAGAGGAAGAGGAAAGTCCTTTTTCTCGAGTTTCTAGAGAAAGATTTAAGGCTGGAGTTTGGCCCTCTCACACCCAGTATCAGGAACAAGTGTTTGGGATTCTCCTTTTCTTAATCATTCACAGGCATTGGACAGAAAGATGGATCGTTTTAGATGCTAGAGGTTTTGAGCAGGCCTTCACATGCCTTTTGTTGAGGCATCCTACAAAATGTTAGACACAGCAGCTCCTGTTTCTATCATGGTGACTTGAATGTCAGATTCAAGGGCCCCATCTCAAAGAAAATAGGCTTTGACTTTTTTACAGTCTAAGAGAAGCAGTTTGTGAGATATTTATACCAAATGTTAAAGAGCATGTCTTTCTACCAAACAATAAACCAGAAAGAACCTTGGTATGGTGTGTTGATATTAATGATTTAGAAGATCATGATGCTTGGCTACTGTAGGAACAAACCAGCTGCACAAACATCTACTTAAATCCTGGGTGAGGAAAAAGGGGTAGAGATTGGGATCAGCCCTAATGGCTTTGCTGGGGAGCTTTCGTTTGCCCACAGATCCACCTGTGTGCCCTTTTCACCTGCTCTGTGTGTTCCCCAAGCTGACCTCTTGGCTCCCTAGCCACAGTGGGTTTAGCCAAAAAGACCTATCGGTAGGAAAGCAAAGGGCAGGAGAGAGAGATGGGATTGTTGTCCCTGGCTCCACTCCTGCTCAGCTGTGGCTGTGTACAGCTCTCTGGGTTCCAGGAACTTCCCTCCATTTGTCCCTTCAGACCTTCAGCTGGTAGTTGCACCTCACTGTTGCTAGCCCAGGATGCTTCACCAATTAAACTCTCTTCATTTACCCCTGTGAGTGTTACATCTGCTTCCTGCCAGAATTCAAATTAATATAACCTAGTGTACAGAGAACCAAATCAAAACAGATGAGAATGATTGGTCATCTGCTAAATGAGCTACATGTTATAATAGTTTTAGTGCCTCATATTTTATAAAGAACTTTACCATCTTACCTGATTTGATTCTAATAACCCATAAAAGGGTAGAACAGTATTAGTAATATAAAAATTACTAGTATCATTAATCTATAATAATAAAAGCATAATATGCTAATTAGATTGGACGTCCTTTCAGATGAAGCTGGGGCTGCAAGGGAAGCCCGGGTCCCGGGTGCCTACCAGTGGCTGGAGGGAAGCCTGGGTCCTGGGTGCCAGAGGGAAGCCGGTGCTGGCAGCTGGGGGAAGGAAGGCCTACTCTTGCACAAATTTCGTGCATCAGGCCTCTAGTCTATATATATAAAAGCCTAAGCGATCATTACGACCAGTCACTATGATGCACACTGACCACCAGGGGGCAGGCACTCAACACAGGAGCTGCCCCCTAGTGGTCAGTGCACTCCCACAGCCAACCTCACGCAGTCCCTCCCCCCGGCCAACCGGCCCCAATTGAGACTGGGTGAGATGGCTCTGACTGCCGGCCAGGCCAAGGAACCCCACCCGTTCACCAATTCGTGCACCAGGCCTCTAGTAGATACAGAGAAACCCACACACAGATGTTGAGTGACTTGCCTCAGATCACAGACCTTGTTAGTGGAGAGATGGGACTTGGAACTGGAAGACCTGAGATCATGTTCTCTCTTTTTCATGCTCCCCCCATCACTGACAATATCTGCCATTATAACTGGTGGTATGGAGAAATCAGGAAGTGACTCAGTGCAAGTATAAACACGGGATGCTAACATTTCATGATACTAAATCACCAGGTAAATGAAATTTTCTGGCACCAGTGGGTAAGAAGCTTGCTAATTCTGTGTTTAATCATTTAGATTTGTCCCTGTATCGGCAACCCTGGCATACTGGCCTGTACATGGGTCCCAAGAAATACCTATATGATTGAAGGGTCCAGGTGGCCACTTACTGCAGTCTCTTGGATTAACGCTGGTGGCATGTCCCTGCCCAAGAGCACAAACAAGCATAATAAATGCTGAGCCATGACCTTAACATCCACACATACACTTGTCCTCTCAAGATCTAGGTTACCACAAGACACAAGTTCATTCATTACAGGATCTGCAATTTGGAATCACTGGTTACTGCACGTCCACTGCAGAGCTTCCCACACTACCCATGGAGTTCTGTACTATGTCAGTGGAGCCCATGGTTGGCCACTCAGTTCAACTTTGCTCTCTCCCCAGACGGTGGAGACATTCTGACTACGCAAGAGAATACCAGGTGAATTTTGACAAGCGTGGCCCTATCACCGTATAACTTAATTTCTCTTATCAACATAGCCCAAGTTCTTGTTAAGTAAACACATTTGTTGAAGAACCATTTTAGATTTTCATTAGGTTTTATTTTTTAAAAGTGGGGAGCTTTCAAAACTTCTCATTTAAATTTAGCGATTTGTTCTTTTTTTTTTTTTAATATATTTTATTGATTTTTTACAGAGAGGAAGGAAGAGTGATAGTCAGAAACATCGATGAGAGAGAAACATCGATCAGCTGCCTCTTGCACACCTCCTACTGGGGATGTGCCCGCAACCAAGTTACATGCCCTTGACCGGAATCGAACCTGGGACCTTTCAGTCCGCAGGCTGACGCTCTATCCACTGAGCCAAACCGGTTTTGGCTAGCGATTTATTCTTGATCTCTAGTTAGCAGTCACTGCTCCTAACATTTAGTCTAGGTTGTATGAAAAGCAGTTATAAAACTTAGCTGAGAAGTTGATCGAGCATTTTGATCTGTTTGCTTATTAACACAGTATCCCAAAGATTAGTATGTTGCACAGTCTCGAAGCATTTTTCACTTGCACGTCAATTAGGGCATTTTGCCCTGTTCCCCAGGTAGAGAATGATCAGGCAGCGGTGGCAGCAGCCCTGAGCTATGCTCTTTGTCAAATGGCCTGGTGTTTGCTTGCTCGTAGCCTTCTAAAAAGAAATGAGAACAATGGCACATACTGTTCAAAAATGCCCACAGATAAGCACCTGCCTCACACACCATCTTGCTGGGTAGCCACTCTAAAATTCAGCTGGCCCCACAGGCTCTGGAGGGTACTCGGAATCAGTGTCCTGGGAAGCATCCTTTAAGACCAAGTTAGTCCTCCTTACCTGTCAGCCCTACATCTGTCCTGGTCTAAATCTTTCACATAACCATCTCCAAAAACAATTGCAGGCTAAACTCAGTTTCTTCTTCCATTTCCCCATTAGTTGATGTTGTAAAAAGCATCTAGGCCCACTCCTTTAAGTCTGCCTCTCCAGGCCTCCCACTGCCTGGCTAAGACTCCTCCCTTCAATGGCTTCCTGTACCTCAGAATAAAATGTGTTTTCTTTTGAGATCTGATCACATACGCCTCATCCTGTTGCCCCATCTCCACCTCCCACCTGGTGCTCTTAGGACACAAATGTTTCAAGTTCCTCCCTCACCTGCTCTCTGCTCAAACTATCCTCCATTCCTTTTCCTCTGAAAAGTCGAACTATTAAGCTTGACCAATGTGGCTCAGTGGTTAAGCGTTAACCTATGAACCAGGAGATCACGGTTTGATCTCGG
The DNA here is from genome assembly GCF_963455305.1 of Plecotus auritus. Classification (NCBI taxonomy): domain Eukaryota; kingdom Metazoa; phylum Chordata; class Mammalia; order Chiroptera; family Vespertilionidae; genus Plecotus; species Plecotus auritus. The sequence continues at coordinate 27,588,837 of NC_137770.1, read as the reverse complement.
TCAGGGCACATGCCCGGGTTGCAGGCTCAATCCCCTGGGGGGTTGGGGGGGCATGCAGGAGGCAACAGATCAATGATTCTCTCTAATCATTGATGTTTCTATCACCCTCTCCCTCTCTGAAATCCATAAAAATATAAAAGAAAAAAAAACAATGAATCCATAAATAAGTGGAACAACAAATGTCTCACATCCTCTCGCTCTAAAATCAATAAGATTTTTTAAAAAAACAACTTTATGCGGAGCATTATCTCAATCCGTTGAGTTCTGCTTCCCGGCAACTGTTGATAATGTGGCTCAAACTCACAAAAAATTCTAAAAAACAAACAACTTTATGTAGCACCTCCCTAAAAGGGAGGGTGGGGTGGGGAGGAACTAATCTGTGCTTATATGTTGGGATACGGGATACTCCTGGTGTGAGGAGGGACCAGGAGTTCCTGGGGTATAGTTATGTTGTTTCTTAATCCAGGTGCTGGCTGAATATACTAGTATGTTCAGTTTCAGAAAAATAATCAAGCTGAAATGTGTATGTACAATATAACTCAATGGGGGTTTTTAAGCCTTTGTTTTCATTCTGTATTTAGCTGGCTTTCACCTGATATTTAGTTGAGGCTAGGACTGCATATGTGGAGCAAGAAAAAAGAACCTTTTGTTACTTTGACACTGGGTTCCCTTCCTTTCCTCTGTTGGTCTGACTAGTGTTAAGGAAGGAAGTTCAGAATATTGTTTTGCGTCATTCCTGTGGCTAGGCAGACTCCCATGCTTAGGGGTGCCCCCACATGGCCATAGGACAAACAGCAGGGCTAACAGGGCCACACCTTATACATCTCTCTTCCCCCCAAACCCTCCCCACCCTGCCCCGCCTACCCAAGTAGAGAGAAAAAAACAAAAGGGACCCAGAGCAGGAATAAGAAAGACGAGGGAAAAGAAGATGGGGCAAAGAAGAAGGGAAGGGACAAAGACCAAAGTGTCAATAGCCACCAGAATGAAGCAACAGTGGGGGACAGACAGGAGTTGAACAGACAAGACAGGGCAGGGGAATGACAAAAATTTCCCCCAATGTTTCCATAGGTCACTAGTAACACTCGCCTCCTCTGTGAGGGCGGATTCCCCAGGGAATGTCAGCCCACAGCCACCAGAGTGAAACCCTCAGAACACAAGTTAAGCAGCTGCTACCACGGCACCACACAGCACCCACCACGCTGCCCTGCCTGGGACCAGGCCGGCATAGCTCAGCTGGTGCTCTGAGCTCCCCACCCCGCAACACCTGGTCTCACCTCCGTGGAAAGCTCTGCCGAACAGCCCAAGCACAAGAGAATAGCATGGTCAGTGAGCAGGCGTGGAGCCCTAGAAAGAGTTCCACTAGAAATTCCCGGACCATCAGTTTGAACACACTTAAAGGAATATCCACCAAGTTCCTGGTCCAAGTTAGCCAACTGGGCTGGGGCATGCTATCTATGCAAAGCTGGGGAAAACAGCCCACTGTCACGAGATTAAAACCCACATAATGGTTTTGTGCGTTTTGACTATGCTTTTTAAGTTCTTATTAGAGTAATAACCTGAGGCATTTACCAGTAAAATACGACCACCCTAGAAACACACCTCTCGCTTGGCTTCTGCTTGGAAAGCCACCAGCTACTTTCCTATCAGCTAGAAAGAGGGAGCCAGACTTACTGATGGCGTGAAAGGAAGGAGCCGCACAGTCCACGTTCAGCAGGAAGAGTCCTTTATAACAGCGAAGTTGATACACAGTACTAGAGTAGGGCCTGTCACGGCCACGGGAGCAAGGGAGCAGGTCTGCGGACCAACACGTTCCAGGGCTCACGTCACACTGATACACCAGAGTGACTGCCAAGTACCCCCTGAAGCTCCGCCCACCCACCAGTTCAGTCAAGAACTATGTCACTTTTTATATCTTCGTTTTTGGCCATTGAAGATAAAATCCACCATGATGACAGGATTCAGCACAACAGTCTTTCCAGTCATGCCAGAGATGGATGTCCCAGCTCTTAATGAGAAACAAAAGTTCGTTTGACTTCTCTTGCAAGGACCAGAGAGAATTTGTTTCTTCATGATCTGTTGAAATATTTATATATACTCAAAAAAAAAAACAAAAACAGAAAATAACTAACAGTCCATTCTGTGCTCTGTTTCCCTGGAAGATTGCTCATAATCACCCCTCCAATAGCTAGAGGGGTCATGTGTCTGGGAATAAAGAATTAAGACACTTCAAAATAAGCAATAAAAATCCTAGTGCAACACTCAGAAGCAGATGGTGGCTTGAGAAGGTTAGAGGGGGTGGGGAGTGGGTGCTCTATTTCGGAGCAGGGTATTATATGGCCTTTGGGAAGCCGAGTGGATGCACAGACAGAAGCAGCAACAAGCAGGAAACACTGTTGGGGAGACCCACTTCCTTCCAAGCTCTCCCCAGGTACGAGGATGTCACATCACCTGCACTCTGACTTCTCAGGGCTGAGGACCCTACCCCTCACCCTCCACCCACTCCGGTGACCCGCACGCTAAGCTGAGTGGTCTCTGAAACAGGCCCAGGGATGCAGCTCTGGAGGGCCCAGGTAGACAGATCCCTTCTGGGCTATTCCAAGCAAGCACCTGGGAAGCTCACTTCCCCAGGCAACCAAGAGGCATGAAGGGAAAAAGCAAGGGAAGGAGAGGCTTCGAAGGCTTGGGAAGGAGAAACGGTGGCCAGCAACACAGTGGCTTTGTACCTGGCTCGGTTTTATGGGAAGACCTGCTGCCACTGCCACCTTATCCCTGTGCTGGGGACAGACTGTATTCAGTCTGCAACCAGCAGCCTGGAGAGACTCCATATGCCTTTCGTATGTCTATACGGGGATATATTTATTATTTTTAACTGATATAAATGCAAGGCTTCTACAAGCTGCTCGGTCCTCTGCCCTGAGGGGTTTCTGCCTTCGGGCCTGCCGCCAGGCTCACCCCAGCTTGCCATCTGCCCTACCCCACACCGTGGGAAAGCGGCCCCAGGATGAGCAGAGAGGATACACACCACAACAGGTGACCAGGAGGAGGGCCTACCTCGATGAGATTTCTGTTTCTAACCCTGAGAACCTAAGGAATTGTGAAGGATGGGGAGAGGGAGCTAGGGTTAAAGGTCACCGGGCTTTTTATTGCAGTTAAAGCAGACTCGGACAGGATGGTCCCAGCCTCGAGATGGGACAGCCCGGCGGTCATGGGAGCACTCATCACAGAAGCCCTGGCCGCAGGCCCGGCAGTGGTGCTTGGAGAGCTTGATGCTGAACTCCTTCCGGCAGCTGTGGCAGTGCAGGATCTCGTGGTCGGGCACCCAGTACGCCGGCCGGGCCGCATCCTTTACCAGACCTGCGACAAGGAAGGAACCATGTTGGGCGGGACACGCGGAACCCAACACCCCCAGTCCCACAGTGCACGAAGGCGTCCTCAGACCCTCCAGGGGCTCCCAATGCAACGGCACACAGAATCACCTAGGGACCTTTTGAACAGGCAATGCCTGGTCTTCACCCATTCCACCCCGGCCACAATCCTCAGGGCTGGGGCCCAGGAACTGGAATGTGTGTATCAATAAGCTCTCCCGGTGTTCCTAAGGTGCAGCTGCATTAAGAACCACTGGAGCAACAACACGAAGTCGGAGTCAGGACATATCTTCATTCAAATGCCAGTTCCACTGAGCACCAGTTAATTAGCAGCTGCAAGATTACAAGAGGTTACTTCTCAGGGCCTTAGCTTCCTCGTCTTTAACAGCCCACCTTCAAGAGCTGTTATGGGGATTACAAGAAATAACATGTCTCACGCACGGGCCTGGGACCCGACAGCGAGTGAGCACTTGGTGAGCACCGTTGGCAGGCTCTGTGCGCCAAGGGCAGCCTGCCTCTCCCAGTTCCCGTGACAGCAGATGCAACCTGAACTTCAAGCCTGGGCAAATCCATCTATTCCTACACCTTGGAGCCAAAGCTTACCGTCTGCTCGTTCTGTGAGCCACGGTGATTACATCTGTTACAAGCAATTTTCATTATCACCCACCCAGGAGACCTTGGACTCTCCCCTACAAAGGGCTGCAGTACCCCAGCCCAGACAACCCTGCCTAAGCCCTCCACACACGGGTGGGTTTCCCTTCCTCTCCCTCTTCCCATCTTGGTTACAATGCCTGGTCTTCACCCCATTCCACCAGGCCAGAAGGGAAGAGCTATCTTAAATCCTAAATGAGTAATAGCTTGGCTGGTGTGGCAGATTGAACACAGCCACAAATTCTCTGACACTCGTGCCCCCTCCTTGAATCTAGGCAGGCTCTGTGCCTACAGAAGACTGTACAAGTTTCCAGGCCCAGGCCTTAAAAGAGACTGGCAGCTTCTACTTGTCTCTTGGAATATTAGCTCTTAGAGCCTGAGCCACCATGTACAGAAGTCCAACTACCAATGAAGAATCCACACGGAGCGGCCTGGAGACTTTATGGAGAGGGGGAGGGTCTACTTCCAGGCATCCTGCCCAGGCTCAGCACGTGAGTTAGGCTGGCTTGGACCCTCGAGACAGTCCAGCTGCCACACTGGAATACCAGGCAATGCCACTTGAAACAGAAGAATTACCCTTCCTGAGTTAAAGTTGTGAAACATGGTAAAATGGTGGTTGTTTGAAGCCTTTACATGGTCAGGTAGTTTGTTATGCAGCAATCAGTGGTTTAAGAGAATGGCCTCCGGATAGAAACACGAAACCACTGAGGTATTCCACAGAAGTAAGCAAATGTTCATCAATTTTCAGTCAACTTCCTGCTGCCCAACTCAACCTGGGTCTGCAAGCCTTTGACAAAATGACAGCCCAGGGCCCTCAAACCTTTCATCCCACACACACTACACCCAGAGCAGCGCTGCCAGGCCCACCTAGTGGTATGTCAATGGCTGTCACCACGGCTCCCAAAGTGTTCTGCACAGCCTCGCCCACCTTCCGAGCAATTAGTGTCCCGCCTTCGTCATCCGCCTGTGCCTCAGTGACATCTGTAGACAATGATAAAGGAAAAGCCATCAGCTCTTAGTCATTTCCCAAATGGAAAACTCAGAGGGCAATAGCAGAGCGCTTCTGGGTTCTTCTCCAGGTACCACTGTGCTGCCCTGAAACGACGCCCAGGGGCTGGGCTACCGGTCAGGTCAGCCCAGACCCTGAAACTGGTGGCATCTGTTAGTCCTTTACCTCAACCCTCTAGAGCTATCTTATAACCTTTCTTTAAAGTAAAGCAGAAAGCTTCCAGGAGCATGACCTAGAACCTTCTCCAAGGAGAAGACTCAGTCTAAGCCATGTCTGGTAAACACAGGATAGGATTAACAACTCCCACCACCACCCCAGCACTCAGACTGACCAAGACCAAGGGAGCAACTGCTGTCAGTAGATGCAGTGAGGAACAGGACAGGGCAGTTCCCAACACCCAATGCCAAGGAGAGAGGTCCTTCCCTCCACCCTGCAGCTCCCAGATCCCACATTACCTAACTGGACATTCCTGGCTTCATAGCAGTTGTCACACACCCGCACGGGCACAGGGCCCCAGCCCCGCTCGGGCACCGGCCGGGTCTTGGATGAGCAGCCATCACAGAAGCCCTCCCCACAGGCCCGGCAGTGATGCTTGGTGTCGTTCTCTTTAAAGGACGTAGCACACTTGCTGCAGCTCTGTTCCAAGCCCAGAACAGACAGAGGCAGGTGTCATTCATGTCTACTCAGCTGAGAAAGCTACCGATACCAGGGGGAGGGCCACAGGACCACCGTGAAACGGCAGGACCCCGCCAGTCCTAAGGGAGGGGCCCTAAAACCTCCAGCCACTGAAGCAGCTATGATGATCATTTTCTTCCAAGAAGTGCCTGGAAAGGTTCTCAAATCATGCGGCTGAGTCACAGGGTTCTCAGAAGGCTAATTTAGCCAGAAGAGAAATGAGACTATTTTTTTAACGGCCTCTGGGAAGCTGGTGAGGAGCGAGTTCCCTGTCAAGGATTTGGGCCACAGCTGGGTGCTCCTTTGCTGTGGGTGCTGTCAAGATTTATGGATCAAGCCGAGGATGACGCTAACAGATCTCTAACGGCTCCTGGCCTTCAGATTCTGTATCTATGATCTTAGGCATCTGATCAATAATGATTGGCCCTTGCAGGTAAGGAAACTAAAATCTACCACAAAGAAAACACTTGCAGAATAACATGAAGGGAAATCCATGGGCGAAGAGGACACTGCCTGCCTTAATGTATCCCCCTTTCCAATGCTCTGGGAGCTAACCTGACGGAGAGAAATTCCACGCCTCCCCCACAGAGCAAGCTTGGGACAGGGTGGAGCGACACAAGCAAAACGGGCCATGCCAGGGCTACAGGAGCAGCATGCCGCACCATACCAGGATCTGGGAGTTGGGCCTCCAGTAGGCTGGCGCTATCTGGTCTGTCAGCCAGGATGTTACAGCCTTGGTGGGCCCAAGGCTAAGCTCAGACACCGATTGGGCCATGAAGTTCATCCCGTCCAAGAGGCGCTGGGCAGCATTGTTGTTGTCCTTCAGAAATCCATCAGTCTGAAATGAAAATGCAGGCTCCCATCATGCTCTGAGGGAAGGGACTCAAAGGAAAAGGGCGAGGGTCCTGGGTGAGCTGCACACTCATCACCTCCAACTCAGAACCACAAACTCCCTGGCAGAGAAAAACGGGGACAGACCAGGAATCCTTCTGGCTTCTAGGCAATATCACACCAACCAGTCATGAGCGAATGATTCTCTTCAAGGCGACCGGAAGACGGTGCACAGCTGCTCAGTCAGGACTTAGTCTGCCCACAAACGAGGTATACACTCCAGGAAACGCTCACATAAAGACGACACCTCCCGCAGGAACCCCCATCCCAGGCTGGGTTAGGAGCCCTTCCTCTCAGTTCCTCTAGTATCTGTACATCTCCAGGAATTCTGTTTCCACATGTAAGAATAGTATCTGTTTATGCAGTTGACTGTAAACTCTCTGAGAACAATAACCTATCTTTTTCACTTTTGTATTTTTGTAAGTATCTAGTTCAATTCTGAGCACATGGTACTCAACAACGTATGCTGAGATAACGAATGGGTGAATGAATGAACAGAAGGAGAGGAGCCTATATTCCCTAATTCCAAGGACGGTGAGGAGCGCAGCCTAAAAGTACACCACAGTGTTACTGTTTTCTTGGACTATAAACGATCTTGCCATAGAGACGATAGCTTTTGCAAGAAATAACCAAGGCAGATCAAAAACAAAAGACAGTCATAAAACACCTTGTGAGAAAATTATACTAGTGTGAGGCCATATTAAATCCTTGGACCAGAATAGCCTCGACCATCATGTCAGGGGAGACTGGAAAGAAGAGGAACAAAATAGGAAATTGTCAATTATGTGGTACCTGAAGGATCCAGGTAAGCCCAAAGGTGGATCTGCAGGTAGGCCTCGGAGGCTAACCGGTGGCTTTAGAAATCACCCAATAAGGGGAACATCACCAAGTAAGTCTCTTCATAAAAACTGCTTATTTTTTCCCACGAGGGGAAAGGTTTTGTATGTATTGTGATTTATGAGTAATTCCAAGTATGAATTGTGGCTTAATGCAGAATCAAAGCAACATATCAATGCCTCATAAACAGATTTATTTTTCTAACATCTGGAATTCAAAAGTCAAATTAAAAACAGTGAGGGTCGCCTGGCCGGCATGGCTTGGTCCCCAGTGTGGGGCGTGCAGGAGGCAGCCGATCTATGGTTCTCTCTCATCATTGATGTTTCTCTCTCTCTCTCTCTACCTCTCCTTCCCTCTCTGAAATCAATGAAATGTATTTTTTAAATTAAATAAATAAATAAATAAATAAAGGTCTATAGTAATCCCATTTCTTAGAATATACGTCAAGGAAATTTCCAAAAAAAGAAATGGCTTTCTTACAGATGGTCACTATAGCATTTTCTTTGATGATTAAAAAAAAAAACAAAACTCATAAACAGCACGCATGAAACTTTAAAAAGGGAATGGCGAATCAAACTATAACACTAGACATAATGTCACACAGTGACTGCAATGAGAATCATGAAAAATGGAAGCAATGTGGAAATGGTATTGTGGTAAAAAAAAAAAAAAAGGCAGATAAATGGCATGTAAATTATATCTATATAAACATATGCATATGGAAAATGACTGAAGAAAATATGAAAAAATGACGTTTTGCCCATCCAGTGTGCCTCAGTGATTGAGTGTCGACCCATGCACCAAGAAGTTGCAGGTTCGATTCCTAGTCAGGCATATGCCTGGGTTGCGGACCCGATCCCCAGTAGGGGGTGTGCAGGAGGCAGCAGATCAATGATTCTCATAGCTGTTTCTCTCTCTCTCCCCCTAAAAATCAATAAATAAAAATGAAGTTTTATTTGCAAAGGCAGTATAACAATAGATCAATTTTCCATTTATTTTATTTCAAGTTGTGCTTCTAGTATGTATGCAAAAAGAAATGAAAATAATTAACGATCTAGAACAAGAAAAGCTCTTTAGATCATGCCTTCCTAAACCACCAAAATACTGAAAGTCATGGTTAACCTTATTTCTAAACAAGTTCCACTTTTCCACACACATGTATAACTGAACGATACAAGAGAAAGAATAATAAATAAAACTGCTCTTACTCCAGGCCACACATGCACAATCTCTGTCCGCACCACTGTATCCACAGGATCTTGGTTCCCAAACCAGTATTGCCGGCTACGATAGACCACGCCGCAGTTAGGACATTCGATCACATACCTACAAGGAATGCAAATAGATACTATTACCCTGCCAGGTTTCTGGGGAGACAAACACACCAGACAACCCTTAGCTATGTTGTTTAAACTCACCCAGACCAGGCATATTTTGCAAGACCCATCCAGGGGGAGTCGGTGGAAGCAGATGTCTTGGGCACTACGCTGACCTCCTTGCCTCTCTCATAGCAGGCCTGAAACATGGAGCACTCTGCCAGCTTCTTCTCTGGACACCGGTCCCCGTGGCCTCTTCACATCCCTGTCCAGCACCCACTCCCCACAAACCATACCGTCTGAGGGTCTACAGACCCCGAGTTTAGCACATCAGAAGGAAGTTCATTTCTCTAAAGAAGCCAGTGCCCTGAATGGTCATGAACTGAATGTATACCCACCCCAGGCCCCAAAACTAAGATGTAAATTATACACCCGTCAGACAGAAGAAATCAAAACTCGGTTCCTGAAGAGCAAGAAGAACAAATAGCCAGTGTATGTGACCCCTGCCTACAAGCTCAAGAGACTAAGGGGAAAATAAGCTTCAAAAAGTTCCATGAGGCCCCAGCAACAAACATGTGTGAGTTATTTTGGTTCGAGCTAGGGAGAAGTTCCAGAGAGATTCCATTAGAACATGAAATACTTGGGGATGCAGTAAAGCTGCCCCAAGCCAATCTTTCCAACAGGGGAGTGACCAGCAGCCAGCTGCTGGAGCAGGGAGAAGCTCGGGACTCACCTTGCAGGTATAAACTCGGTTGTCATACTGGTGGGAGTAGCTGCAGCGGCTCTTGGCTTCATGAGGTACTCCTTCTTTCCCATGATTCATGCTGTTCTTACATCCAGCCCTGAGTGAAGCCCAAAAGCTGACAATGAGGCGGCCAATGGAACTGATGCTATTTATGCAGAAGAATCTGACCCTGAGCCAGAGATGGGGCCCAAACCAGAGCTTGGTTATTAAATAGGCCCCGGATCCTGAGCACAGAGGACAGTTTGTCTCAGGACCCACATGCCTCCCTTATCCTTGCCATCAGCATCACTACAAAGGTAGAGCAATTAGTACCTTGTATGAGGAGAAAAAGCGAAATGAGGAAACTCTTCTTAGAAACATCACCTGGCCCCTCAGGAGGAATGGAGGCGCCAGAAGATACCACCTTGACATGAGATGGATCTGGAATGGCTCTCAGGAAATTAAAAAACCCTAACAGCATGAAATAAGTTTAACCAGGACAGGCTGCCAAGACGCCAAACAAAAACCATCCCCCAACATTTGGCAACGCACTAAGAGGAGGCTTAAGCCGGTCAAGAAAACCTTCCAAATGAACAGCGAGCCCGGCCACCCTGACAACACAGCATACAGGTCAGGACTTCAGAATGTCCCTACGGAGAAGCAAAGTCCTGGAAACCCTGGGGAAGCTCAGTTAGAATGGAAAAGCAACGATCCAGCGGAGCCTAGTCCCTTGTGCTGGGCTCACGGGCAAGCAAAAAGGAAGATAAATCACAATGGCAACAAACATCCCTCTGTCCAAGATAATCCTAGTTCTCCCTACCCCAGACCGTCTAATCCAACACCCAAATCCTTTTTACAAATTCAGAGCCAAGTGGTTCAGTGCCCAGCGGTGGCCTACTGGGTTCAATGCAAAAGGGCTATTATAACAAAAAAGGCTCAGAACAGAAAGGTCTCCTCCTGTAGATGGGCAAATGTGAGCAAGGACAATATAGTGGTGAAGGGGTAGAAAGGCGGGGAGTGAGTACACGACGTGAAGACTGCAATCTGACTGTGACACACTGCATTTAAATCCCCTGGGCTTCTTCAGTCAAGTCACCAAACTGTGATTTAACAGCTCAAGTCAATCCAGTGACCCCCAAAGTGTGGTCCCCAACCAACAACATCAGCATCACCTGAACACTTACCAGAAATGCAAGTTCTTAGGCCCTACATCAGACCTATTAAATCAAACTGTGGGGCCAAGACCCACCGATCTGTTTTAACATGTCCTTCCGGAGTTTTTGATGCATGCTCAGTTGAGAATCAATGCTCTGTCCCCTGTAACAAAGTGTGGTCCACAGACCAGCATCATAGGCATCACTAGGCGCTTGTTAGAAATGCAGATTTTCACCCAGAACTGCTGTCCACACTCTGCATTTTAACAAAATCACAAACTGGTATATATAGACTGATGTTTGAGAAGCACTGCTCTAATGCAATGTCCTCAACTCAGACTACACATTAGAAAAATCTCAGGAGCCTTTTAAATATTCCACTGCCTAGCCCTAACTGGTTTGGCTCAGTGGCTAGAGCGTCGGCCTGTGGACTGAAAGGTCCCAGATTCAATTCTGGTCAAGGGCATGTACCTTGGTTGTGGGCACATCCCCAGTAGGGGGTGTGCAGGAGGCAGCTGATCGATGTTTCTAACTCTCTATCCCTCTCCCTTCCTCTCTGTAAAAAAATCAATAAAATATATTTTTAAAAATAATAATAAATAAATAAATATTCCAGTGCCTACGCCCCAGCCCAGATCCATTAAGCCAGTCTCCTTGGAGGTGGGGCCCAGGCCTAGGTAATTCTGCAAGCTCCCTGGATAATTCTAATGTGCTCTAAGCATCTGCCCTCACAGTGAAAGGAATCAACTAGGATTGATACGGACTACAGTGCTGTGCACACACTGGGATCTCTATCAAATATTAGTTGAATAAATGGAATAACATGATTGAAAGCCCTGATAGGAGAAACATGGACAACGGGCAACCTAAAGTTTTCTATAGTAAAAACTGCCCAAACCAAAAGCCAGTCAATTTCACATCTAAACCAGGCTGAAATCTTCAGGAAATTCTTCATAACCATGTGTCCTGGAATCCCCTGCAACCTCCAGGTGTGGCCCCCGACCACCAGGAGCACCTGGGAACTTGGAAATCACCATCTCAGGCCCCACCCCATCCGTCAATCAGAATGTTTCATTTAACCAGACCCCAGGTGACTTGCATGCACACTGATGTCTGAGAAGCACCATTCTGAGTCTCTTTTCCCAAGATGGGGAGACAGCTGGCCTCACTTACCCGCAGCTGAGGCACAAGGAGGAGCAGGTGAAGTACTCATCTGGGAAAAAGGAGCTGTGCGCCATCTGGTCATCGGGGATCTCACCGCTGAAGCGGTCGCTCAGTGCCTAGCGAGGAGGGAAGGTGACATGAAGGCACAGCAGAGAGCCCTGTACTTTGACTCTTCCGAGACTTACTTGCCTTTCTAAGATTCCCTCCCTACCCCAAACCCCCGCCTCAGCTTATTTCTTACAGGCTCCACAGCAGGAAGAGGGAACTTACCTTCAACCGCCCAACTTGCCTAGAAAGAACCAGCCCGTTTCCCAAGAGGTCAGACGTGAACAAAGTTACTGTTCTCTACTAATTACCTTGGAGTTTTATAAACACCTCACACACTCAGTCTTTCATTCAGAACCTCCACAGATACTGACTAACGCCCACTTCGTCCTTGTGAAGCTGGGACCAAGAAATCAAGACTTGAGAAGGTGGCTCGCTCGTCTCTAAGTCAGAGACACAGCTGAGCAGTAAGCAAGAGTTTCGTGGGCTTTTATCCAGTTCTAACCACAGGCACGCACTTAGAGTTTACTAGGCCACCGAACTATCTCAATGCAGAAAAATACATCATCAGCCAAAAAAAACAAGAATTATTGTAGTGTTTGGCAGCCTTTTATCAATTACAGTAACCCAAAAGACAGCAAAGGGCCAAAAAAAAAAAAAAAAAAATGCCAAAAGGAAAGATAAGGTATTTGCAGAGGCAAACTGAAATTTTTATATTGAGAGGCGCTTCCATTTCTAATCCTGTTTTCAGGCATTACTTTATACTGAAAGTACTCTTCAAGCTGGTTTCCCCCCCCCCACTTCCAGGCCCTCAGTCAGACTCAGTGGAAAAAGTAATGTAAATTAAATAGAAATGGGCTTTCATTAAGTGCACACTGTTCCAAGCTTCCATCTTTCAGTCTCCCATTCTGAGGCAGACAATCATTATTCACGGGAAGAGAAGGAAAGTAGCCTAAACCAGGACAAGATGTTACTTCCTGTGGTAAAAGCCAAACGAAATTTTAAGATGAGATTTGGAAAAAGGGCAGATTAAGTTCTAAACTAAGGTTCTCAAGCTCTGAAAGCAATTTCGTTTCCTGAGAACTTATTTAAGTTCCTTTTCCTTCTTTCAATGAAGCCTTACCGCAATAAACTGCAAACTCAGGTGTTTACGAAGACCAATGATCCCAATGTTGAGTCAAGTCAGGTGTAAGACAAGAGTAGAGGCAGGAATGTGTCAAATTGAGGGGGCATGATTCACCTAAGGGCATTCAAATCAGCTTCTGCAAGGATAATGCCCGGCCCATACACCATCAACTGCCAGCAATGGCCAACCAAGTGGCAATCCTTGATCTAGACCCCTCCAAAAAGACCGACAAATAATAATACATGTAAATCCTGTTGCCTTGCGGGTAATTTTGTAAAGACTAACTTAGGGAAACACTAAGATTTTGAGAGAAAAGATAAAGAAATATACAAATGAATATTAATGAGAATAAATGAGAACCAAGGTAAGAATCACTCACTAGCCCAAACTGCCCTCCTCTCTCCTAATTCCTAATGTGATCCATCCTTTGGCGATTTTTAAAAATATATATTGTTTCACTGATTTCAGAGAGGAAGGGAGAGGGAGAGACAGAAACATCAATGATGAGACAGTGTACTGATCAGCCACCTCCCGCACACCCCCAACCGAGGATTGAGACCGCAACCCGGGCATATGCCCCTACCAGGAATCAAACCTTGAACTCCTGGTTCACAGGTCAACACCCAACCACCGAGCCACCCCGGCTGGTCCTTCAGGAATTTTTTTGGTCTCACCTTTTCCATGATACCTTCTCAACCACTTCAAACACACTACACTCTGCCTTCTCCGAAGGCCTTTGGTATTCAACAACTAAATCAGTATTGAGTAATTAGGCAATGATGCAAAGCTATGGGTCTGTTGTATTTCATCTCCTAGACCCGTGGTCAGCAAACTGCGGCTCGCGAGCCACTTGCGGCTCTTGGGCCCCTTGAGTGTGGCTCTTCCACAAAATACCACGGCCTGGGCAAGTCTATTTTGAAGAAGTGGCATTGGAAGAAGTTTAAGTTTAAAAAACTTGACTCTCAAAAGAAATTTCGATCATTGTACTGTTGATATTTGGCTCTGTTGACTAATGAGTTTGCTGACCACTGTCCTAGACTAGTTCATAAACATTGTAAAAGAAGTTTCCAACCTTTACATCCTCTAACTCCTAGCGAAGGTCCTAACCAAGAGGTTATGGTTTGATTCCTCTACTAGGACCTCGAGAATAAAGTGCCCAGCACCAACCCCCCATGCACACACCAACCTCTGTTCTCCCCTCCTTACCATGGCTCTGCCTCTGTGCCAGGCTTCATCCCAGGCCCACAGGCCCTCTCTAATTTTAGATTAACTGCTCTCTGATTGGCCAAATTACTGATAACCTTGTAGGCTGTATTTCTCACAGGTGTGTGCATGACCCTCTGAAGCTAGCTGGTGGGAAATGGAGTGTTATCTTCCTAATGCATCAATTTATAAAAAGATCTGGGGATGCCCTGACTGGTTTGGCTCAGTGGATAGAGCGTTGGCCTGGGGACTGAAGGGTCCTAAGTTCGATTCCAGTCAAGGGCATGTACCTTGGTTGCAGGCACATCCCAGTTAGGAGGTGTGCGGGGGGCAGCTGATCGATGTTTCTCTCCCATCGATGTTTCTGACTATCTCTCTCCCTCCCTCTCTGTAAAAAATCAATAAAATATTAAAAAAAAAAAAAAAAGATCTGGGGAGCAAGCTATTATTACATAAAAACCAAGCATGGACATAGTATGAAACTAAATGGAAAATTTGCAGAAATTAAACATGAGACACCCTCCCCGCAAGTCACTTCAGGATGCAGTGGCAGCTTTGCACTCTCTGTGCCTATTCCTTATCTATAAAATGGGGATGCTAGAAGGACCTTCCTCAATAAGGGTGTTCATGGGTTACTCTGAGAGAATCAAATGCAGTTACCCATGCAGAGCACTTGGCACAGACCGAAAGCTCAGAAAACATTAGGTGTGCCCAGCCAGTGTGGCTTGGTGATTGAGCCTCGTCGACCTATAAACCCAAGAGGTCATGGTTTGATGCCTGGTCAGGACACATGCCCGAGTTATGGGCTCGACCCCTAGTAGGGGGCATATGGGAGGCAGCCGATCAATGATTCTCTCTCATCATTGATATTTCTATCTCCCTCTCCCTTCCTCTCTAAAATCAATAAAAATATATTTTTAAAAAAGAAAACGTTAGGTGCCATTATTATCATTTTAATTCTTTTTTTATGCTGAGAATTTTATTTCCTTCCTTAGATACCCTCACTACCTCATCCAGGTAACGCAGGAGATATAAGAACCTCTCTCCATGATAGCTCATTAGTGCTCATGGCTGCTTGCATGTGTTGGTGAACACAGTTAAGTCCTCACTTAATGTCATCATAGGTTCTGTGACTTGAAGCGAAATGACATATCATGAAACCAATTTTTACCATAGGCTAAGTGATATAAACAAGAGTTAAGTTCCTACAGCATCTCAATGCTATCACAAAACATTTAACAAAATATTTGAGGAACTGCTGTATTTAGCTGCAAAAGCTGCTTATGTATCTAATGAGGTGGTAGAAAAAGTAAAACAAAAAGAGAGAGAAAGAAACCGAAGGAATGTAGAAGCTACTGAAGAGGTATAGGGGAAAACCAGAGGGAAGCATTATTAGCCCCTGAGGTTTTTTTCTTCTAAGTAGGTAACTAAAAGGATAACCTATGTACTAGTTTGCCTTAGGAAAAATAATATATTTAGCATGAGTTCAACAACTGGGTTGAATTCGGCGAGGGGGAAAGAGGGGGAAATGCCACACTCCCCAGTCAATATAAAACTGCAGCCCAGTAACAATGACAGCACATTGTTACTCAAGGTTCTTTCTGTTCTAAAACCCAAGTTGCCTGCTTCGCAACTCTGAAATTCCTTCAGAAAAATCGGGGCATGTCTACATATCTCAAAGTTTGGCACGAGACAATCTGCAGCCTGATTCCCATGGTACATATGCCCATAGAACCTCCATCACTGCCTGCCCTCAACAAATCAACTGTTAACTTAAGTTGGCCGAGGCAACAGTAACCTCTTATGACATCAGAAAGAGAACTCCTAGTCTAACCAGCCGCAGCACTTCATATGCTGGTCACCCATCCTCTGAAATGCTGGTACACACGAAAAGCATGTTACTTCCCTCACACGTCACTGAAATAATGAGTCAGACCTTGACAAGCTTCAGGAGGACTTAACATGAGTCAAGAGTATGGGAATATTCAGTAACTGCTTTTTAAAAATCTGATGTTAGTGTGTTTTGGATACAAGGGTAAGGAGAAGCTGTTCTCCTTCCTGATAGTTACTTTCCAGTAAAGATACTACCTAATCCATATACTTTGTCTTTCAAAAATTCCAAACCTCACATCATTCCAGGGATCTTGGGCTCTCCTCCTTCTGAGGTCCCAAAGCTGTGAGAGAAAGGCAAGGAAGGAACTCTCCTGAAAAAGCTTGGGAAAGCATTTGAGGTAAGTCTGGAAAAGGTTGCCTGGAGACCAGATGATCTTGAACTTTAGTTGTCCAGGCAACAGTTTGGCTCTTTCAACTGAACCTGAAAGGTCAGCCCCAGTCATCAAGGGCTGGCAGTGAATGTTCTGATTCAAAATGGACTCTTACGCAATCAATGATGCCACCCCCAATAGAATATAATAACTTTACAAATACTTAAATGCATCCTGATGTGATAAAGGTCAGAGTTTCTACATTTAGATATCGGAGGCTAAAAGAGGTATTAAATAAAACCTATACAAATTCAACTTTAAAATGATTCAATTATTAAGAACTGTAATACAGACAACATAGTTAATTCAATATTAAATTCCCTTATTCAAAAGGGATCTGAGCATCTCTTTCCTTTAAAAAGATTTACCGGCTTACTCAGGTATGCTCTGTTGGTAGGTATCTGGCCTGTTGCTACTATGGAACCTGCGGAAAGGAGTGAGTGCTAAGGAGGTGGGAAATAACCCAGCTGGAAAAGAGGCACTGGGCCTGGACCACACTGTGGCAGGAAGAGTGGTCAGGTCAGCAATCACTAAAACAGAAAGTGACTGTCTGTCTCTCTCCAAACTCTTCAATCTTCCTTATTAAACACATTCCCTTTCGATAATGACCATGAAAAGCAGCAACTGGGCTCCCTTTGGGTCCAACAGTGCTACATCAATCAGGCGGAACCTCATAACTAAGATGCAGCTAATAACTTTTTAGAAGTATACTAAGTGGCATTAAAAAGAATGATGTATTATATACTAATATAGAAAGATAACCACGATGCATAATTATGTGGGGAAAAAAACAAGTTCTGAAATAATATGAATGTATAATCCCATTTTTGAAGGAAGAAAAATGAGTAGGTGTCTGTGTGTGTGTGTCTGTACATACACTTACATAGAATTGAAAATTTCTAGAAGAATATACAAGAAACTACTTACAATGGTTATCTGCAGAATAAGAGATTATAGGGAAGGATAAAAGAATTTAACTTCTCTATGATCCCATTTATTTAGGGAGAAAAATATATTATCCTATCTAATAAAAGAGTAATATGCAAATTGACCATCACTCCAACACACAAGATGGCTGCCCCCATGTGGACACAAGATGGCCACCACAAGATGGCCAGCAGGGGAGGGCAGTTGGGAGGGACCAGGCCTGCAAGGGAGGGCAGTTGGGGGTGACCAGGCCGGCAGAGGAGGGAAGTTGGGGGCGACTGGACCTGCAGGGAAGGGCAGTTGGGGGGGGACCCAGGCCTGCAGGGGAGAGCAGTTGGGGGGGGACCAGGCCTGCAGGGGAGGGCAGTTAGGGGTGACCAGGCCTGCAGGGGAGAGCAGTTATGGGTAAACAGGCTGGCAGGGGAGCACTTAGGCATCAGGCTGGCAGGGGAGTGGTTAGGGGTGATCAGGCTGGCAGGCAGAAGCGGTTAGGGGCAATCAGGAAGGCAGGCAGGTGAGCATTTGGGAGCCAGCAGTCCTGGATTGTGAGAGGGCTGTCCGACTGCCCGTTTAGGCCTGATCCTGGTAGGATCGGGCCTAAACAGGCAGTCAGACATCCCTCGAGGGGTCCCAGATTGGAGAGGGTGCAGGCTGGGCTGAGGGACACACACCCCCGTGCACAAATTTCGTGCACCAGGCCTCTAGTATACATATACTTATGTATGCACATGTGTGTCACTGGAAATTTCTAGAAGCATATACAAGAAAATATTAACAATGGTTATCATACAGTGAAGGGGAGAGGAGAAAAAGGGACTCAATTCATACCATACACATTTCTGTATTATTTGAATTATTTTATCATGAACACACATTGCTTTTATAATTTAAAAAATTACTTTTTTCAATGAAAACAACCAAATACACAAATACAACTTATAGGAATGTCCTTTTTAGAGGCAACTAGCAATATGTATCAGGAACCTTAAAAGATGGCCTCATGCTCTGACCTTCCTAGAAGTGGAATAACTATTGAGAAGGAATAGAGCAGAGTTAAAAGCATAGACTTGGAGCCAGACTACCTGACTCAAATTCTTCTCCACCACTTTTACCAGATAAGTCATCTCAAGCTAATTAATTCACCTCTCTGTGCCTCCATTTCTTTCTTTTTTAATCCTCACCAAGGATATTTTTTTCCATTGATTTTTAGATAGAGTGAAAGGGAGGAGAGCCGAAACCGGTTTGGCTCAGTGGATGGAGCGTCGGCCTGCGGACTGAGGGGTCCCAGGTTCGATTCCGGTCAAGGGCATGTACCTTGGTTGCAGGCACATCCCCAGTAGGGGGTGTGCAGGAGGCGGCTGATCGATGTTTCTCTCTCATCGATGTTTCTAACTCTCTATCCCTCTCCCTTCCTCTCTGTAAAAAATCAATAAAATATATTTTAAAAAAAAAAGAAAGGGAGAAGGAGAGAGAGATAGAAACATCAATGATGAGAGAGACATCGACTGGTTGCCTACCACACGCTCCCAACGAGGGCCAGGAGCCTGCAACCCGGGCATGTCCCCTTGACTGGAATCGAACCCAGGACCCTTCAGTCCAAAGGCTGATACTCTATCCACTGAGCCAAAGCAATTAGGGCATGACCCAATTCTCTTTTTTATAAAATACCACAGTTTATCCATTTTTTGGACACTTAGTTTGCATTTTGTTGCTATTACAAAGAATTCTATTAACATCCTCATATAGGTCTCCTTGTGTTCCTGTGAAAGTTTCTTTAAGGCAAATTCCTAGAAATATCGCTAGAACATATATTATGCATATTTTACCTATACTAGATATTTATAAATTACTTTTCAAAGTAGTTCTAAGAATTTTAACTCAACTGGCAGTTTATAAGTTTACTGCTTCATATTGACATTTTATTGCCAGACGTTTCAGTGTTTGCCCTTGTATTATTGTGATTTTCATTTCCTTGATTACTAGAGCAGCATTCACCAACCTTTCAGATCTCACAGACCACCAGTGATCCACAGACCACCAGTTGGCAACCGCTGTACTAGAGAGTTGAAGTTTACTGGTGCATCACAGTTTTTATTGCCTGTTATTTATTTTGTCTCTCCATTTTCCTAAAAGGTTTATATTTTTTCCTAACAATATTCCTGTATATTTTATCTAAAACTTTAAAAATCATATAGAAAAATAATCATATAAATCTATCCCTAGCCTTCTCAAAGTGTTTACTCAGTGAGTTAGGGAGGAACTAGACAAGGTAAAGAATGCCAGGGACAGAGAAACCAAGATGGCGGCATAGGTAAGCACCTAAACTGCTGCCTCGCACAACTATTTCAAAACTACAACTAAAAGACAGAACGGACACCATCCAGAACCACAGGAAAGCTGGCTGAGTGAAAATTCTACAACTAGAAGGAAAGAGAAAGCTCACAGAGAATTGGAGGTATGGCAAAGGGTCTTTGTGCGCGCAGAGGGAAGGGCGGCTGAGAGCCTGGCTGACTTTCTCTGGCGGAGGGGGAAGGAAGCCCCTGACTGCACTGAACCCCAGTTCTGACTGCACTGAACCCCAGTCCCGGGCGAAACCCCGTGGACCCAGGCTCATACAGGGGGAAGTCTGGACTGTCAGAGAGAAAGGCACCCAGAGACTCGGAGACCCAGGGGAGACCCGGGGGAGCCCCGGCAGGCAGGGTTCCGGAGGCGCGCGCGCCAGTGCGCACAAAGGCTGCGGAGGTTGCCACAGGCTTTCCCTAGCAGAAGGGAGTCCGAAGCTCCTGACTGCACTGAACCCCAATTCTGACTGCACTGAACCCCAGTTCCAGGCGAGCCCCTGGGGACCCACGTTCTTACGGGGGGGAATCTGGACTCTCGGGCAGAGACTTGGGAGCCAGGGAAGGGAGAAGTCTGCAGGCCCACACGCACGCAAGGGCAAGGCTGACTGGAAGCCAAGACTGCTCTGCCCTGAGACTCCACCCCATCCAAGCTGAGCACAGAGGCTATTGCAATTTGGCAAGTCTAATCCTATAAGGCTGTCTCCAACACCGAACTTCTCCCAGCGTAGACAAAGCTGATCCTTACAGCCAACTGGCCTGGAGGTCAATTCCTCCCAGTGATACCAACAACAATCAAGACTTAACTACAAAAATGCCGAAACCGGTTTGGCTCAGTGGATAGAGCGTCGGCCTGCGGACTGAAAGGTCCCGGGTTTGATTCCGGTCAAGGGCATGTACCTTGGTTGCGGGCACATCCCCAGTGGGAGGTGTGCAGGAGGCAGCTAATTGATGTTTCTCTCTCATCGATGTTTCTAGCTCTCTATCCCTCTCCCTTCCTCTCTGTGAAATATCAATAAAATATATTAAAAAAAAAAAAAAGACTTAACTACAACAAGACTGTACACACAGTCCACAAAGGGGTGCACCAAGAGTGTCCACCTCAGGTTAACTGGGGAGGCCGACCCACTGGGCCATATAGGAAACCTAGCACACAAATTTACCCTACCAACTCAGGGAAGCAGTGAAAATGCGGCGTCAAAGAAACAAATCACAAACGAAAGAAATGGAGGAAAACCAACGACTGGATATAGAATTCAAAACCACGGTTATAAGGCTTTTCAAGAATATCCTAGAAAAGGCCGATGAATATAATGAGACCCTCGAAGATATGAAAAAGGACCAACTAGAAATTAAACATACACTGACTGAAATAAAAAATATTATACAGAGACCCAACAACAGACTAAAGGAACACAAGAATCAAGTCAAAGAATTGAAATACAAAGAAGCAAAAAACACTCAATCGAAAAAGCAAAAAGAAAAAAAATCCAAAAAGTTGAAGATAGTGTAAGAAGACTCTGGGACAACTTCAAGCATACCAACATCAGAATTATGGGGGTGCCAGAAGAAGAGAGAGAGCAAGATACTGAAAACCTATTGGAAGAAATAATGACAGAAAACTTCCCCCACCTGGTGAAAGAAATAGACTTACAAGTCCAGGAAGCGCACAGAACCCCAAACAAAAGGAATCCAAAGAGGACCACACCAAGACACATCATCATTAAAATGCCAAGAGCAAAAGACAAAGAAAGAATCTTGAAAGCAGCAAGAGAAAAACAATTAGTTACCTACAAGGGAGCACCCATATGACTGTCAGCTGATTTCTCAACAGAAACTATGCAGGCCAGACGGGAGTGGCAAGAAATTTTCAAAGTGATGAATAGCAAGAACCTACAACCAAGATTACTCTACCCAGCAAAGCTATCATTCAGAATTGAAGGGCAGATAAAGAGCTTCACAGATAAGAAAAAGCTAAAGGAGTTCATCACCACCAAACCAGTATTATATGAAATGCTGAAAGGTATTCTTAAAGAAGAGGAAGAAGAAAAAAGTAAAGATAAAAATTATGAACAACAAATACATATCTATCAACAAGTGAACCTAAAAATCAAGTGAATTAAAAACCTGAGGAACAGAATAATCTGGTGAATATAATAGAATCAGGGGCATAGAAAGGGAGTGGACTGATAATTCTCAGGGGGAAAGGGGTATGGGGGTGTTCAGGAAGAGACTGGACAAAAATCATACACCCATGGATGAGGACAGTGGGGGGGAGGTAAGGGCAGAAGGTGGGGTGGGAACCGGGTGGAGGGGAGCTATGGGGGGAAAAAGGAAAAACAATTGTAATAATCTGAATAAAGATTTATTTAAAAAAAAAAAAAAAAGCCGAAACCGGTTTGGCTCAGTGGATAGAGCGTCGGCCTGCGGACTGAAAGGTCCCGGGTTCGATTCCGGTCAAGGGCATGTACCTTGGTTGCGGGCACATCCTCAGTGGGAGGTGTGCAGGAGGCAGCTGATCGATGTTTCTCTCTCATCGATGTTTCTAGCTCTCTATCCCTCTCCCTTCCTCTCTGTAAAATATCAATAAAATATATTAAAAAAAAAAAAAGAATGCCAGGGAGAGAGAAGGAAAAAAATGAAACAGGAAGACAGACAAGTTATTTTGGCAATGATAATTTATCTGTTTATGCCAGTGATTTTCAACCTTTTTTATCTCATGGCACATATAAACTAATTACTAAAATTCTGCAGCACACCAAAGAATATATTATATTTTCTGCCAATCTGACAAAAAAAATGGTATAATTTTGATTCATTTACACCAGATGGCTATTGCTGTGTTGGCTGTTGTCATATTTTACAATTGATGTCAGAGAGGAAGGGAGAGAGAAACATCAATGATGAGAGAGAATCATTGATTGGCTGCCTCCTACACTTGCCTTAACAGAGATTAAGCCCACAACCTGACCAGGATTTGAACTGTGACCTCCTGGTTCATAGGTCAACGCTCAATCACTGAGCCACACCAGCTGGACGTCATTTGTTTTATTTGACAATCTAAGAGAAAAGAGGTCAGTGCCCTTGACTAAATAGTTAGATATTGCATGTTTTACAAATTCTTGCAGCACACTGGTTTAAAATCACTGGTTTATGCCCATCCTCACTCTTTTGTTCCAAAAAGGACTCAAGGCTACTTGTAAAAATAAATACAATATAAAACAAAATAAAAAATAAGTGGAGAAGAACAGACAGCAATTATATTATACACTGCTATGAACTATGAAGGCTTCAGTTAAAATGTATTTTAAAAGCAATAAAACCGATAACTTCTAATATAAAGTGGATTAAAACAAAACAACCAAAAAACAAAACAAAACATTTTTTTCAAAGATCTGAGTAAATTGCAAGAACCCTACAATTGGCCCTGGCCAGGTAGGTCAGTTGGTTGGAGCATCATCCTGATACACCAAGTTTTCAGGTTCAATCACATACAAAAATCAGGACCCATACAAATCAGGACACATACAGAAATCAACCAATAAATGCATAAATAAGTGGAACAATAAATTGGTTTCTCTCTTTCTTCCTCTCTAAAATAAATAAATAAATAAATTTTTAAAGAATCCTACAATTTCCTGGGAAGAGCTCAAAACATATTCTTAAACAAAAAATGCCTTGTCATGGACAAGAGCAGTGGGTCCCACGTCTCAGTACAGCACAGCCCCTACCTCAGAGAACAGAAAACGCAGGGTAGGGTCCAGGTGAAACTCAGGTGAGGACACCACTATCAAAAATCATCAGGACTCAGCTGACGAGGCTCATTTTAATCTCAGAAAGCTTTGAGATTCATATCACCTCCTAAGGATACAGTGTAACTATTTTTCTTAAAGTGCCCAACAAATGGCCTGGAGTAGGCCACCCAAGACTCTTAAGGGTGAAATCACTAATTACTGCTTAAGCACTCGGTGTCCCTGATGGTTTTATTTAAACATTAACCCAGCTATTGGCCTTGCAGTCAAAAATCCTATCGATCAGATTTACAGCCCTTTGCATAATAAAGTATGGATTCAGCCTCTTTGGAGAATGTTTGCAATACTTGGGTGTGTTCTTCCACTTTGACTACCTTTGTGCCCTTACATGGCCACTAGCCTGTACATCTAAGTACACTTTAATCTCAAATTCTAATTAGAAGTATGTATATCACGAATTATTCAAACATAATCATTTTTCAGTTTCTTTCTTAATATTATTCACAACAGTTAATACTTATTGAACATTTACCATATACCAAGTATGTTGGTTCTTAATGCATGTCGTTCTCATTTAATCCCCACCTCAATTTAATTAGGAACATTCTATTATTACCCCAATTGTTCTGATGAGGAAAAATGTTTAAAGAAGTGCTACAAGGGCAAAGACTGTTGTCTATCTTGGGCTCCACTCTATTTCCAGCACCTCAGATGCTACCTGGCACAGAATACACTCATTTATTTGTTCAATGAATTAATGAACAAACAACTTAATTCATTTCCCAAGACCAAGCAGCTGGTAAGTAGCAGAACTGGGATTCTGACACAAGTCTGATTCCAGAGCCCAAGCTTTTAACCACTGTTAGTCCATTTGGGCTGCTATACAAAACTAGAGGCCCGATGCACGAAATTCATGCAAGAGTAGGCCTGCCTTCCCCCGGCTGCCGGCACCAGCTTTTCCTCTGGCACCCGGGACCTGGGCTTCCCTCACAGCCCCCCAGCTTTTGTCCGGAAGGTCGTCCGGAAGGACGTCCGATCTAATTAGCATATTATGCTTTTATTATTATAGATACCACAGACTTAACAGAAATTTATTTCTAACAGTTCTAGAAGCTGGAAGTCCAAGGTCTGGGCACCAGTATAGTCAGGTTCTGCTGAGAACCTGCTTTCTGGTTCATCAATGGTATCTTCTCACCGTATCCTCTCTTGCGGGGAGGGGTCAGGGAGCTCTCTGGGGCTTCTTTTATAAGGGCATTACCCTCATTCATGAGGGCTCCATCCTCATGGCCCAAACACCTCCCAAAGTCCCCTAACATTAACACACTGGGCATTAAGGATTTCAACATAGGAATTTTGGGAGGACACGAACATCCAGCCTGTAGAAAACTCTGCTAAAACCACAAACCTTTTTTGGAGGGTAACTTTTCATTTTGACATACAATTTCAAGCTTGTAGAAAAGTTGCAAGAATAATACAAGAAACTCCTATACACAGTTCACCCAGCTTCACTAATTGTTAACATTGTGCCCTACACTGCAGACCTTTTAAACTCAATGGATTAAGCAATATCAGCCTAGGCCCAGAGTTGTTCCCTGTGTAAACCAGGGCCTGCCTAGTTTTGCGCCAAACTCACTTGTACCCCTCCTTCCTTTTCCTCCCAGTCCCAGTCTCTGTCCCCTGACCCTCAGGGCATCCTCATATCCCAGCTCCAATCTTCTTGTTAACATTTCCCTGTTCTCTCTCCAGGCCCTGCAGCCCAGCACTGCCCCAAAGGCCCTGCTCCTTCCCAGCACTTCTGTCCCAAGCCTGAAGCCATAGTAACACAAAGGTGTGCACAAAACAAACCATAAAAATAAGCAGTTTTTCACCCAGATGGATTTCATGAATTCATTATAAAGAATGGTAAAATAAAGAAGCACATACTGAAGATAAAATACTGTTTTGAAATAAAATCCTTAAAATACTAAAAATAAGATAGAAAAGACACCAAATAAGCAAAAATACTTAAAATTAGATTCTACATGCAACTATATGAGATGACAGAAAAATGATAGATGTTCACTGTTTATATATACCAGGGTAGGCAAAAGTAGGTTTACAGTTGTTGGTACAGAAAAACACATGTAAGTTATGATTATAGTAATACAAGATTAAACTTATATAGTATGCGGGCCAGATGTTCCCCACCCCTGAATTAAATGAACAAATCCTCTGAACTTTGGTACCTCATAAACAGCTATTATTGTTATCCATATATGTTTTTGGTTTTTTCTTGGCCAAATTTCTACCTGTGATACTAGTTTTCCATTTACAGTGATTACAAAATGTTGCCTACTTTCATAAATTAATTTAGGTTAAAAACAAAAACAGGTGAGTCTATATAAAAAAAAACTAAAGGGCTGTCCACATAACTGAGCCTCAACATGAGTCGGCTCTCCAGAGTTGGGCCACACCATCCATTCATTAATGCTTTTTCCTATTCCCTAAAAGCCTAGTTTCCACCTGATATAAGGACCTATCATTTTTTTAAAACATATTTTTATTGATTTCAGAGAGGAAGGGAGAGAGAGAGTTAGAAACATCAATGATGAGAGAGAATCATTGATTGGCTGCCTCCTGCATGCCCCTTACTGGGGAATCGAGCCCGCAACCTGGGCACGTGCCCTTGACCAGAATCGAACCTGGGACTCTTCAGTCCGCAGGCCAACGCTCTATCCACTGAGCCAAACCAGCTAGGGCAGGACCTATCACTTTTTAACTATCACCTAAGATTCCTCTGCACTCGAGCTCCTCCTAGCAAGATGAGGTCATTTGAGAGATGTAAACTCCACTCATGCACTTCCTTTTCCTATGCACTCTCTTTCAGCCCAGGTTTCCAATCACCGGTACCAACAAAAGCTGGAGAACTGAGTGTTCTCACCACCCACTGGCACTCCAGTGAGAAGCACTCGAGGCGAGGCGGGAGCCAACTGACCTTCAGGGCTTTGAAGATGACTCCTGGGTGTCGGGGAGAACGGGTGGTGTTGTTCTCTAGTTGCTGCTCCAAAGCTCTCCGAAGCCCAGAGAAGTCCGTGGGAGGGTTGTAAGTCCTGGTTCCCTTGTAGTGAATGGAACTGAAGGCTTCAGGGAAGCGGCCCAGCTTCCGGAAACGGTCCTGGATGAGCTTCTCCGGCACCTCTGACGGGTGATCTGGACAAGCAAAAATAGGTACATGAAAAGTGACCTTTCGATTATTTGTTTGTTTACACTCCTCACCCAATGATATGTTTTTATTAATTTTATTTTTATACATTTATTTTTTTTATTGATTTCAGAGAGGAAGGGAGAGGGAGAGAGATGGAAGCATCAATGAGAGAATCATTAATCGGCTGCCTCCTCATTGGGGACCAAGCCTACAACCTGGGCATGTGCCCTGACTGGGAATCAAATGTGATCTCTTGGTTCATAGGCTCAACCACTGAGCTACACCATCTTAGCTGTTTTTATTGATTTTAGAGAAAGAGGAAGGGGGAGAGAGAGTGAGAAACATTGGTCAATTGCCTTCCATACGCCCCAATCTGGGATCGAACCCAAAACCTTTTAGTATGGGATAGTGCTCTAACCAACTGAGCCACCCAGCCAGGGCAACAGTGACCTTTCTTTAAGAAAAAATAAAAAGCCACCCCTCTTTCATTACGAAAGTCTGACTCCATATATATATATAAAATACTTAAGCAGGCAGAACTTGAGCAGGCAAGGGTTACCCTGTTAGAATTCAGGTTACCCTATCTAGCAGGACTAAGCAGGACATCTATGAAGAGGGTGGTGGTGTGTCAAGATATCGAACCGATTTCACGGGTATGTTCAGGTAGTGAAAACTCATCAAGTTATACACTTCGGATATGATGTACACTTTTCTCTCTGTACATTATTCTTCAAGAAACTTTTTTTTTAAATCTACTCATTATGCCCTGGCCAGTGTGGCTCAGTTGGTTAGAGCATTGTCCTGGGCCGTAAAGATCCAAAGTAGCACAAAAATGCTGATTCCAGGAGGCATTCGAAGTTTAGCATTTCCAACCTCCTCTCCTTACAATCAATTGCTATGAATTACTTCTTCCATTCTGGAACAATTAGATTTCTTGTCTTCCCACTAAACCAAAGTCCTCCATATTCTAACTCCTTAATATGGCCCAGTCTGTCCACTTCCCTCCTACTGCCACTGCCCTGGCTCACCCCGCATCACTTCTCACCTAGAACTGTGAAAACCTCCTGGCTGGTCTCCCTGACTCTTCCAGGCATGCCTCTCCAGTTCATCCTACAACAGGATCTTTTGAAAACACAGGATTGACCATATAACTCCCTGCTTAAAATCCTGTCATACTTAAGAACTGAGTCACAGCCATCCATGATCTAATTCCCAAGAATATCTCCACCATTCCTTCTCATACAATCTATGCTTCAGACACACTGAGCCTCTTCATTTATCCACTGAGCGAACATCAGAGGAGAGCCTACTGTGAATCAAGCACTAGGCCAGTTTGGATATGCAGTAAGACAGACAAGGTTCCTGCCTTTGTGGAGTTTCCATTCGAATGGAAAAGATCAAAAACAAGTAAGCAAATATACAGCATGATTTCAGATAGCGAAAGGTACCCTGATGTAAATGAACAGGGTGATGCAATCAGACTACAACCACCAGGATGCAGGATCAACTTTACAGGACAGTCAGGAAAGGCTCCGAGGTGATGAGAGTTGACTCTGAAAAACCTATGACTAGCTGGGGGAAGAGCAGCGTATGCAAAGGTGTCAAGAGAGAAAAGGATAGGACTAGTGGAGGGAGTATACATATATGTCATGTGTGTGCACATACACAAACACGTGAAAAGAGGAGGGCATTTAGTGGGTGAGGGTAGGGAATGAAGGAGGATAACTAGAGAAGATCAGAGACGCAACTAGGAGAGTGAGGACACCATAATTAGGAGTTTGGATTTTATTTTGATGTAGTACAAAGCTGCTGACAGGCTGTAAGCAGGAGTATGACATGATCTAATTTATAAACTAAGCTTTTAAAAAGATCACTCTGGATGCTGTGTGGAGGATGCACTGAAGGGAGCTACAATGGAAGTCAGGAAACTGTAGAAGAACTACCACAGTTCCCTGGACCCAACTTACTCCTTCAACCTACTAGGGATTTGCCCTTCCTAGAGCATCCCTCTTCCCCTCTGCTACCTAGCCACGTCTCTAGAGTTCAAATGTCACCTCCTCTTTCCTAGATCCCATTAGAAGGTAGAGTGTCGTTCTTCCACACTCCCACAGCTCCAGTACCTACATCTACCACGGAACAAAACACCCGTGGTTCCTCCAACTAGACTGTGATTTATTTGAGGGTGGGAATTGTGTTCCTTTTCAGCTTGGTGCCCCAGTGCTCAGCACATTGTGCACTTAGTAAACTTTGTTAAGTGAATGAACAGGCAAATGGTGTGACTGCTTTCAGGGACAATACTAATCACCTGCATCCAATTACTGTTGTTGCACCTGCTCCCTCAACCTCCTTCTCAGGTCATGATCTTGCTTCCTATTTATCTAAGAAAACAGAAACACACACACACACACCTCTTACTTGCAATTGTGTCCATATACTCTATCTTCTCTCCCATTGTTATAGATGAACTGTCCATGCTCCTAAGGCCAACTCTTCCACTGTGCATTAGTCCAATGTCCCTGCTGTCTCTTACATCTACTTTCCAGTGAATTACTCTTGTCAGTACACAAATATCTGCAATACCTTTCATCTTAAATTTTAAAAAGGGAAAATTCCTTGAATTCCCACATTAGCCTGCAGCTATCATTTATTTGTCTGCTAGCCTTTATAGAACTCTTTGAAAGAGTTGAATATACTCACTGCCTTTCATTCTTCTCCTCCTATTCACTCTCAATCCCACTCTGACTAGGCTTTCCTACCCACCATCCCTGGGAAACAAGTCTTATACAGACCACCAAGGACCTCTATGTTGCCAAAGCCATTCAACAATTCTTGATCCTCATCTTGACCATAAGCAGATTTTGCGTTTGCGTGTGTGTGTGTGTGTGTGTGTGTGTGTGTGTGTGTGTGTTTATTGATTTCAGAGAGAAAGGGAGAGGGAGAGATAGAAACATCAATGATGAGAGAAAATCACTGATCGGCTGCCTCCCGCAAACCCCCTACTGGGGATCGAGCCCACAACCCAGGCATGTGCCCTTGGCCGGAATCGAACCTGGGACCCTTCAGTCCACAGGCCTACGCTCTATTCACTGAACCAAACAGCTAGGGCCATAAGCAGATTTCGACATGGTTGATTCATTCCGTTCTTCTGGAAACACTTCCTTATGTCTTGCCCAGGCAGAAATTTTTCTAGGCTATGGCCACCATCAAGTTGCTTTTACAGCCCAATGGCTGCCTCCTTGTACCAAGAAAGGTATATTTGTGACACAGTACCGCATCTACTCACCAGAGCCCAGTAGTTGAGTGTGCACAGTCTCATGGAAAATGATAACAGCAGGGCCCAGGGTGGACAAGGGCACATCCAGGCCACAGCGGGCAGTAGTAGCCTTGAGCTCCTTGGTGAAGTGCTTCAGATAAGCTTCTGAGGCGTCCCCAAGGAACTTGAAGAGGTCATTATGCAGCCGGTCTGCATGAGTTCGATAGATGACGAGGTCTGAGATGGCCAGGACCTTAAGCAGCAGCCGTGTTCTCTGGCTTATATTCACCGTAGCCCCCAGGAGCCCTTCCGTGTCTATCACTGCTACTTTGTGGACTGGGTCATATGCTGCCCACACTCCCACGGTGCAGGACTCCTGGGCAGGGGAGGTTTTGAAGACTTCACGGCCATAAAAGAAAGTGTGATTGAGGGTATGAGACTTCCCATCACCAGTATTTCCAAAAATGGAAACAACCTTCAGATGCTGATCAGGTTTGCAGTCCAATTTCCTAATAAAGTCCTCTTCATTAGACACCTTAAAAAATAAAAGACAATGAAATCAAGAAATGGCAAAATAGCTAGAAACATGTGCAAGAAGAACAAATGCTTCCCAGAGTCAAGGTCCTTGACTAACTTGTTAAAATGGCAAGGAAAAGAAGCCCCAGTATAACAGCCTCCACCCAGCCCTTACCTTAGCAAAGAGCTAACAGGAACTTTTAAAGCCTTAGTCAGTATCAGAACTTAGTAGTCATAAAGAACTAAAAGTATAAAATTCTCAGAAGACGACATAGGAACAAATTTTTATGACCTTGGATTAGGCCATGGTTTCTTAGTTAATACAGCAAAAGCTATACAACAAAAGAAAAGATAGATAAAATGGACTATCACAAATGAAAATTATCATTCTGCAAAGGATATCACCAACACAGTGAAAAGACATCCAAAGAATGGGAGAAAATATTTGTAAATCATATATTTGATAAGGATCTAGTGTTTAGGGTATGTAAAGCATTCAACACGAGCCTGACCAGTGTGGCTCAGTGGTGGAGCATCAACCTATGAAACAGGAGGTCACAGTCAGATTTCCGGTCAGGGTACATGCCCGGTTTGCAGGCTCAATCCCCTGGGGAGCTGGGGCGCGGGGGGGGGGCATGCAGGAGGCAGCAGATCAATGATTCTCTCTAATCATTGATGTTTCTATCACCTCTCCCTCTCCCTTTCTCTCTGAAATCAATAAAAACTTTTTTTTTTTAAGTAATGCCAGGGCCTACCCAGTGTGACTCAGTTGGACGGTCGTCTCGTGTACCGGAAGGTTGCCAGTTATATTCCCAGTCAGGGAACATGCCCTGGGTTGAGGGTTCCATCCCCAGTGGGGGCGTGTACAGGAGTCAACCAATCGATGTTTCTCTCATACCTCGATGTTTCTCTCTCTCTCTCTCTCTCTCTCTCTCCCTATCCCTCTCTCTAAAGTAATAATAATTCTATTTATACATATATATGTATTATATATATATATATTTTCTTACCTAATAATAGACAAGCATGTAAACTGACCGTACATCCGCTACACCCACAGCCAATCAGAGTGAGTATGCAAATTAGAAAGCCAAAGATGGCGGCCGCACAGCTGCT
This sequence comes from Plecotus auritus, assembly GCF_963455305.1. Taxonomy (NCBI): domain Eukaryota; kingdom Metazoa; phylum Chordata; class Mammalia; order Chiroptera; family Vespertilionidae; genus Plecotus; species Plecotus auritus. The sequence goes on along the minus strand of NC_137770.1, from coordinate 27,557,326 downwards.
CCAGCTGCAGAGTGGCCAGGCAGGGCAGGATGCCTGCTATGAGAGGGAGGGCAGGGGACGAAGGGATCTACAGGAGCTCAGTGCCGTAGTGAAGACAAGACGAAGACGGCAGACTCCAACCGGAGTCTGCAGCAAAGACAAAGACGGCAGACTCTGGCCGGGGTCTGCAGCGAAGCAGCAAAGAGGAACCAGCCAGAGTCTGCAGTGAAGACGAAGATGGCAGACTCTGGCCGGAGGGAAGGCCTGGGTCCTGGGTGCCAGAGGAAAATCGGTGCCGGAAGCCAAGGGAAGGAAGCCCTATTGCACGAATCTCTTCGTGCAATGGGCCTCTATTGTGTGTGTGTGTGTGTGTATATATATATACATATATATATATACACACACACACACACAACTATTTTAAAAAGGCCAGGAAGGAAGAGACCTGGTGCCAATGAAATATCAAGAGCTCCAAAAAGATTCTCAGGGCCACTACTCTCAGAACACAAGAGTCCCAAGAACAAAATTCCTAATCCAAACAAGTAATGTTTTACTCCAGCTAAAAGAGTGATGAACCTTTACAGCAAGTATCCTCCAGCCATAAGAGAAAAAACACCTTCCTGATACTCAAAGAGTATACTGGTTTGAAAAAGAGCAACTAGAGAAACGTAAATAGACCACTGGATGTGATCATATCAGCCCTCATTTCCCCCATAACCTCAAGATGGTAAACCACTCATCACTATTAATAACATCACTATTGTTACATAGTTAGGAGCCTTAATGTTAATGATCAGACTAATAATTTTCTAAATGCTCACTATATCCATGAGGGCAGGACCCTGTCTACTTTCTCTTTACATCTTTAGCATTTGGAACACCACATGACACAGAGGAGTTCAATGTCCAGCTATTGAATAAATGAATGCCAGACACCCTGTTTGCCATTTTAATCACTTTTCTCCACCCTGTATCTTCCTTAGGGCTTACCACACAGCCTCATTCAATCAACCTGGTAATGGGCTCATGATTTACCAGACAACTGAGAGGAACAAGAAGTTACATGGAATAGCTCATTTATTTATTTTAAATCTTTATTGTTGAAAGTATTATATATATCCCCCCCCCCAGTAACTCCCTCCAGCCCACCCCCACTCCCCGCCCCAGGCTTTCACCACCTAATTGTCCGTGTCCATGGGTTATGCATATATACATACATGGTCCTCCGTTAATTACCTCCCACCCGCCCGCCTTCCCTCTGAGATTTTGCACTCAGAACAGCCCATTTTACACTGGTGTCACTCAGCCAGCCTGGTTCCAAGCTGCTAAGTTGGCCAGCAGGAGAAACAAAACAAAAGCTCCATAAAGGCCAGCTGGTGTGGCTCCGAGGCTGAGCATTGACCTATGAACCAGAAGGTCACGGTTCAATTCCCGGTCAGGGCACATGCTCAGGTTGCAGCTCAATCCCCAGTGGGGGGTGTGCAGGAGGCAGCCGATCAATGATTCTCTCTCATCATTAATGTTTCTATCTCTCTCTCTCTCCCGTCCTCTCTGAAATCAACAAAATAATTTATTTTTTTTAAAAGCTCCATAAACCTCTACTAGCAAGGATCCACCACAAGAGCCATTCACCTTCTCAAACAGTCCCCTCAGTATCCATAAGGGTTGAAGAGTACATCTAAGGATTTTCTCCCCTAGAAATCTACTCTGTTATGAATCTGTTAGCCCACAATTGTTACCCATATATGTAATAGGAGGCACCTATAAAAGGACACATGGGAGCCTTCAGGTACAGAATTACATGTCTCATTACCCATATTGATTAAGTGCTGACTAAATGATGTACATAACATATATAAATTCATTTGGGATGAAAATAAAACACTCCCTATAAGCATCTGGGATATTGTTTGGGCACTTGGTATCCTGGGGTATTAAACACATCTGTTCATGTGTTGGGCATATACAACTGAGTCTAGAGCAAAGAATTCTGGGAGAAGCTCAAAGCTCTAGGCTGGGTTTTGTTTTGTTGTGTTTTTTTTCCTATTAATTGATTTGAAGGAGGGACAAACATTAATATAAGACACATGGACTGTTTGCCTCCCGTACACGCACCCCGACCGGGGATCGAATCTGCAACCTGGGTATGTGCCCTGAGTGGGAATCGAACTCGAGACCTTCTAGTACACAGGGACAATGCTTCAACCAACTGAGCCACACCGGCCAGGGTCATAGGCTGACAGCCCTGGCTAATCATTTAACATGCACTGACTGCATTTTTTTTTCATGTGTAAAATGGGGATATAACCACTTTTGCCTCCCTTGACAGGGTAGTGGTTGCTAATCAAATAAATAGATAAATGAGAATGTGCCTTGCAAACAGAAAACATGGTTCATTTTTCCTTCCTGTATCTTTCACATAATTTTGGTCCCAGTTTTACTACTCAATTTATCTTTAAATGAGCCAGGAGAGAACACCAGGGGTGGGCAAACTTTTTGACTCGAGGGCCACAATGGGTTCTTAAACTGGACCAGAGGGCCAGAACAAAAGTATGGATGGAGTGTTTGTGTGAACTAATATAAATTCAAAGTAAAGGAGCGGAGGGGAGAGCAAGAGAACCGGATAGAACAGCCGGATCTGGCCCGCGGGCCGTAGTTTGCCCAAGGCTGGCCTAGGCCTAGGTGGCAGCAAGACTGGTTTTCAGTAAGGGGAGGAAAAAGTAAAAATAAGAAGACTCCCTTTGATGAGGGAAGGAAAGGGCCAGAAGGGAACAAGGCTCCTGCTCCACTGGTTCTTCCTGTTTGTAATCAATGATCCCACTTTGCATAGCACAACGCCTGGCACAAAGTAAGCACTCAATAAATATTAGCCGTTAATATTTAAAGACCAGCAGTGGGAAAACATCCAGGTGCACTGCAGCAGCAGCTGGGCTGGGACCTGCTTGGTGCTCAGAAGTTGCTCATTCAGGTACTCAATCAGCAATGGTGAGGTCTATACTGATTCTACCTAAAAAATGCTTGCTGCTTGCTTCTGATAACTTCTTTCCTCTCCCTCAAAGCAAAACAACACATTATCATTCATACTGGCTTTACGACTCTTAGTAAAGTTGGCATCTAACTGCATAAACATCTTCAAGAAACTAAACAGTATACCTCTGCATCTCACTCACAAAGCTTTTCACTTTGTGTAGAGTTTGAAGTTGAGTTTCTAAAATGAAAAATAACAGTACTCAGTGAACTTCATTGTTCCAAGTTAGAATTCAGGGCAGTTTATGGTAGTGAAAAGTATCCAGCAGTCAACCTCTGACCCAAGGATGCAACAGAATGATGACAATCTCCCTTAAGAAATTCCTTCTTAGCCCTCCCAGAATCATCCAGGAAGAATGACCAACCACATGGGCTCTGTTGTGAGGAGGCCTGGGAAGGGAAAAGCAAGAGATGGGGAAAGAGCCTTGGAAAGTAAAGTTCAACAGAACACAGTCAGACTCCTGAAAGTAAACACCAAAGACAACAGAAAACAATCCCAAGGCAAGTAGCTCAGCATTGAGGTTCTTTCAGTTTTGGCCTCTCTGGATGAAGAGGATCTAATTGGTACCAACTACAATCACACAGTCCTTCAAATCTTTATAAAGGTGTTTCCTGTGGCCAAGGGCAAAAATCAGCTCCTAACCCAAAGCAATAGAAAGAGCTAAGGGACACTTGCTTGCTTTCAATAACAAACTAATGCTTATCATAAATTCCACCCCTGAACCAAAAAGATTATTTTTTTAAAATATGTTTTTATTTGTTTTAGAGAGAGGGGAAGGGAGAGGGGGAGAGAGAGAAAAACATCAATGTGAGAGAGAAACATCAATTGGCTGCCTCCCACATGCACCCTATCCAGAGATCAAGCTGCAACCTGGGCATGTGCCCGGACCAGGAATGGAACTAGCGACCTTTCAGTGCACAGGATGATGCTCAACCAACTGAGCCACACCGCTAAGACCCAACAGATTATTTTATACCTCTCCATTGAGATTCTAAAACTAGTCTAGGCCGAAACCGGTTTGGCTCAGTGGATAGAGCGTCGGCCTGCGGACTGAAGGGTCCCGGGTTCGATTCCGGTCAAGGGCACGTACCTTGGTTGCGGGCACATCCCCAGTGGGAGGTGTGCAGGAGGCAGCTGGTCGATGTTTCTCTCTCATCGATGTTTCTAGCTCTCTATCCCTCTCCCTTCCTCTCTGTAAAATATCAATAAAATATATTTTTAAAAAAATAAAAATAAAAAAAATAAAACTAGTCTAAGTTGCTTATCCAGTTTGGCTCAGTAGCTAGAACACTGGCCTGCAGACTGGAGGGTCCTGGGTCTGATTCCCGTCAAGGGCACATACCTCAGTTGCAGGCTCGATCCCTGGCCCTGGCTGGGGTGCATGTGAGAGGCAACCAATCAATGTGTCTCTCTCACATCAATGTTTCTCTCTTTCTGTCTCTCCTCCCTTCTCACTCTCTCTAAAAAACAATGAAAAATATCCAAAGTGAGGATTAATAAAAAATAAATAAATAAAACCCAGTCTAAGTCGATACTTATTCCCAAAGTTAAGTTCCTCTTCATTACTTTTCTGTGTTGCCCTTCAGTTTACTTTGCTTTCATTCCATTTTTGGCTGAGTTCAGTGAAAGATACTGAACCCACTGAAACCAACCAGATTCTCGCTCTTATCAGAACTGGGACCACTCTCCTAAAAGGAAACTATAACTTAATATTTCATTTAATTAAGAGAGCAGCACAGGTATAGAACTTGGGTTACAGTTTCCTTATTCCAGGGAAGGGAAAGGGGAAGTGGAAGGTGAGGGAACTCTTCCTTGAAAAATCCAGACCGACTTTCATCATGTTGAAAAATGCTCCAGCCCTAACCGGTTTGGCTTAGTGGATAGAGCTTCGGTCGCGGACTGAAGAAGGGTTCCGGCTTTGATTCCAGTCAAGGGCATGTACCTTGGTTGTGGGCTCGATCCTCAATAGGGGGCATGTAGGAGGCAGCTGATCGATGTTTCTCTCTCATAGATGTTTCTAACTCTCTATCCCTCTCTCTTCCTCTCTGTAAAAATCAATAAAATATATTTTTAAAAAGAAAGAAAAGAAAAAATGCTCCAGGCAATGATTTAAACCCATGGCCTAATTTTAAACAGGATTTTACTTAAACAATGTCAACCAGTCAGTGGCCACTCTAATTTTAAAGCCCAAATGATAAGGAGGCCCCATTCCAATAGCAAACCCCTACTGCCAGAAAGTTCTAGTAAACCTGTTTCTCTAACCCAGAGAGTTCAGAAAAAGGCCTCTCTTTCTATCCTAAAAGAAGTGTATATCTTTGTGTTCATCCATGTATGTATCAATAGCATAACATGAAAAGTACTGTTTCTCAATCAAATGTTTTCTTAAGACCACTGAAGGCATGAGATTGGCTTCACAAATATACTGAACACATTTGGTAAGGGCAAAGATCACTTTCTTCCATTCCAGTCCCCAAAGCGTTCCATTACTTGAGAGGTCAGGAATTCTCCCATGTCTTAGAACTACCCGTGGTTCTTCTAACACATGGCCTCAAAGACACTGTCTGCCGCTCTCCTTTTACTCTAGAGCAGGAGAGAGATTGTTTCTATGTAGAGATGATCCACACAATGAATTCTTTAAAAATAGTCATTTTTAGCTTCATGATCAGTCTCTTTGACCTCAATCAATTCAGCTCTCCATTTATGTCTGAACTAGTGGCCCGGTGCACAAATTCGTGCACATTGAAAGGAAATTAATTACAAGAAATACTTTAATATCACTATTCACCCTTTCTCTATAATAGAAGTGTCAACCAAATTCACGATTGACAATGACAGATCAAAACACAGGTGCGGCCAAAACCGGTTTGGCTCAGTGGATAGAGCATCGGCCTGCAGACTGAAGGGTCCCGGGTTCGATTCCGGTCAAGGGCATGTAACTTGGTTGCGGGCACATCCCCAGTGGGAGGTGTGCGGGAGGCAGCTAATCGATGTTTCTCTCTCATCGATGTTTCTGACTATCTATCACTCTTCCTTCCTCTCTGTAAAAAATCAATAAAATATATTTAAAAAAAAAAAAAAAAAAAAAACACAGGTGCGATTGGCGCCAGCGAGAGCTTTATATGTCTTGCGCATGGGCGAGTCAACTTAGCCTTTTATATATAGAGAATAAACTTGCTTAATTAGACCTGCTTTCTGATTTAGCTAAACTTTTTCCAGCCCAGTGAAGCACCCCAACTTCTCTTTCAGGTAACTGTCAGCAACGCAGTAGTAAATATCAACCTGAAGCAGGTTATTATTGTAGATCACGCAGGGAGAACAAAGGGTAAAATATTTAACTGCAGCAGTGTTTGACTATATTCTGTGCTGTAAGAAAACCTGAAGTCATTTTCAAGGTCCACCATTTCTTATTTCTTTTCAGTCGGGTCAAATTTCTGAGCTTTCTAAATCTTTGTTTTCTGGCTAATGAAAAGAAAATAGGATTCCACCCAGTCTCCTATCTACCTACTCCAGAACTTCTGTGAGGATCAAATGAGATGAGGCACAAGAAAATGCTTCACAGACATTTGATTAAAGTGTAAAATGTTTCCACCTGGCTATAAAGCAAGTTGTGTTCCTGGGCTGAAGAAATTGCAAAGAGGCTAGTCACTAGGGAGAGGAAGCTGGGCATTGCTACATGACATCATTACCGGCGCCCACAGCCACCGTTTCCGGGCTGGGCTGGGCTGGACTGGGCTGTGGGCCGCATTTTGCACCATGGGGTCTCGGCAGCATTGGCTGCAATTTGGTGGGCTGTTGCTCCAGGATGGTGGCAGGGCCTGTGTCCCACTTGGGGGAAGCCAAGTGTTGATTTGTGGATGCCAGGTCTGCGGTACTGTTTCTCTGTAAATGGTCAGTGCGCGTCATGGCAGCTCCTGCGTTGAGCATCTGCCTCCTGGTGGTCAGTGTGCATCATAGCTACTGGTCAGATGGACACTTAGCATATTAGTCTTTTATATAATATAGATAGATAGAAAGCTTTCCAAAGCAAAGCTGAATTCTGAGGACAGACTGGAAATACTGAGGCATCCTCAAGAGCCACATCATCCTCAAAGGACTTTTCCAAGGAACTTACAGATGGGAGATGCAGCTCCCCTTTTAAGTGGCCAGCTACAAAAACAAGCACAGCCCAGCTGGTGTAGCTCAGTGGCTAAGTGTCAACCTATGAACCAGGAGGTCCCGGTTTGATTCCCAGTCAGGGCACATGCCTGGGTTGCGGGCTTGATCCCCAGTAGGGAGCATGCAGGAGGCAGCCGATCAGTAATTCTCTCTCATCACTGATGTTTACCCCCTCTCTTCCCCTCTCCCTTCTTCTCTGAAATCAATAAAAATATTTGCCAAAAAAAACAATAACAATGGGCATAAGGTCCAGTAAAAAGGCTCTGAGACTTAGCAGTGAAAACATGAGGCTAGCTAGACAGAAGACAAGAGAGCTAGATTCAAGTCCACCTCTACCTGAATTACACCAGGGATAATTTACTCAACCCTTCTCTTTCTCAAAGTCTTCATTCTCAACCCATCATCTCTGTTAACATCATCCTGGTTCTGAGATTCCCAAATAGAATGTACTCCATGCTAGCAAGGGGTCTGTATTGTTCACCACTGCAGCCCAGCACAGGGCCTGACACATAATAGGAAATCAACACATACTTGTTAAGACAAATTAATAAACTCAGCACAAAATGCAGATGCTACAGTCTCTTTAGAACGAAACAGTCCATATTACCATTAAGTGTTCACCCAACTAGTCTCCACCACTCACTGACTTTAGAATAACCTTAAAGAAGTTATTTTATTTATCTGAACCTCAGCTTGCTGTGAGGATTAAGGGACACGATGTACATCAAGCACTTTGCACAGTGGAGGCATGGAGCAAATGCTAGAGAAGTGTTGACTGACATTATTGCTGTAGCTGTCTGGTTTACCTCCAGGCCAGTTATTGCAGCCACTACAGAATTTTCATTCCATTATCGCAATTAAAAACCCTCCTGAGGGAAGTTTTCCAATAAATGCCTCCTTATAGAATTAGGGATAATGGGACAAGGAAGATACTCAGTATTTACCACTCCCACCCTCAAAAGGATGTATCTTCAATTTAACGGGGAAAAAAGCTGTTATAAGGTTGCATAATACATATATTATGCATAAGAAAGCATTCAGTCTTCAAAAGAATGATTCCAAGAATTATCACTACACCAGAGACTCACTAAAGTGCTCTTCTCACAGTTTATGCCGAAGATCTTAGTAGATGACACAGCTTTATAAGGAGATCTTTGGTGTCTGAGTCCGAAACTGAGAGGGGTCTGGTTTCTATTCAATATGGAGTGAGATAGTAGAGCTGTGGTTAAGTAAGAATATAGCATATAACTATTTTAAAGTCAATTAACAATAGTAACTCCTCCAGCAATAACACCCTCCTCTGAATGGCCATATTTTCTCTATAACGCTCTGACATTATCCACCTTGTTCTATGTATTTGTCTTCTACTACCACTAGACTGTCCTCTCACCAAGGGCAAATTCAGTGTCTTACTGCCACTTTGTATCTCCCTCAGTTGTCAGCACATAGTAGGCACTCATTAAATATTTGTTGAATTAAATGTTACATTTATTTACTCTCATTAGCACATTTCATTCATTCAACAAATATTTGAGTACATACTATGTGCCAAACACTGTCTAGATGCTGACGAACAGAAGAGGTAAAAATCACTGCCCAGCTCAGCCAGTGTGGCTCAGTGGTTGTGCATCGACCTTTGAACTAGGAAATCACTGTTTGATTCCAGTCAGGGCACATGCCCAGTTGCTGGCTCGAGGGCATGCAGGAAGCAGCTGATTGATGTTTCTCTCTCACATCGATGTTTCTCTCTTTCTCTCCTTCTCCCTTCCTCTTTCTCTAAAAATCAATTAGAAATCTTTAAAAATAATTAATTTTAATTAATTAATTAAATGGCACAAGGGAACCTTCTGGGGGAATAGAAATGTTCTCTACCTTGACCTTTGTGTAAATTATACCACAAAAGAGTTTATTTTTAAAAGTTTTGTTATGTCATGTACTTTTTTTTTATGTCATGTCAAATGGTGATAAGTGGTATGAAAAAAAAATCGGGCCCTAACCGGTTTGGCTCAGTGGATAGAGCGTCGGCCTGCAGACTCAAGGGTCCCAGGTTCAATTCCGGTCAAGGGCATGTACCTTGGTTGTGGGCACATCCCCAGTGGGTTGTGTGCAGGAGGCAGCTGATTGATGTTTCTCTCTCATTGATGTTTCTAACTCTCTATCCCTCTCCCTTCCTCTCTGTAAAAAAATCAATAAAATATATTAAAAGAAAAATAAAATTTTAAAAAGAATCAGGATATAAGACTAGGACTACAAGGTGGGGATAAGGATTGCTCTTATAAATATGATGGTCAGGGGAGGCTGCACTTTAATGCCAAAATCTAGGTCAATCCTTAAAAAAAAAAAAAGTAGCAAACTCAATTTTCTGTGGTAATGAAAGGAAAATGAATGTCACGAACAATGAAAAACAGAACATAAACGTGAAATCATTTGTTTAGTTCTAGACAGAAACTTCCCCCTCCCCCGAAAGTGACAGATTTTTCAGAGATTATTCAAACTAATAAGGCACATAATTGACACTCAATAAATGTTTATGACTGTTGTTAAATGACACATGTAAACTGAATTGAGCTCTTGGAAAAAGGTTATGAGAGATTATGGAAAACACATTAGTCATAAGGATGACATATTCACTAGGCAGAAGCAATTGGGCTGGAAAGCAGAGGAATTTCTAAAATACTCTAGGACTGCTGAATTGCTCTCTTCACCTGAAGCTGGGGTGTCTGTGCCTACATGTCAGAATTAAGCTCTGTCAGTTCTGTTCAAGCATTCCACCATCTAGACTCAAATTCCCTGGGAAAGACAGCAATAATTCAGTCACAAGTAGAAGGAAATCAGAAGAGGAGGAAATTTTCCAGAGCTGCTAGGAAGTGGAATCATCCTCCAGTGAAGTCAAGACAGAGGTCAAGTGCTTACATATGGCTGGTATACACACTCTTCTGCCCAAGAACGCCAGCCACTACCAAGACAACCACACAAACAGTTTAAATAGAGCCTCTTAATTTCTGGCCAAAAGTCATTGGAAAGAGAGGCAAAATGAACAAAACATCCTCCAAGGAAGCATCCACCCTTTCCTGCCTCCAAAAATCCTCCTATGTCCTGCCCATAGGTCTTTCCAATTCCTCTTGCCTAGAACCTTCTACAATCCCTTCTTCAGGGTCTCATCCATTAGCTTTCCTCTGATTTCCCACCACCAATCAAATGTGCTCAATTCGTTTAGCAGGTCTAAGCCCCGAGAGAAAGGATCTCATGGGAGCTCCTCCCAAGGCAAGCAAGACTCCCCAGGAAACTGTAGCCTGCCTTCCATCTCCAGTATAAACTCGAAGGTGGTACGACCAGGAGATGCATCCGCAGGGAAAATATATAAGGTCAACAGAATAAGAAATCTGCCTCTTATACTACCCCTGACTCAAAAAGCCAGATGTTTGCCCAATTCCAGAAAAACATCAATCACTTTAAGGAAGTGACAGACCAGAAAAAAATAGAACTGCACAAACTGGAGGTAACTTGAAATAGTTAAAAATAAGTTCCCTGAAAAGCTGACTCACAGTGATTTTTGATGGCTTATATGGGTCAAATTTTAAACAGCCCTGCACTAAACAAAATAACCTCCCAGGTTAAACGCCAGGAGCCTGTTACAACAGCGCAAGGCTGAGAAAGCTCAGAAGATGCAGAGCAGAAACTGAAGGCACACAATAGGGGCTCTTTCATTTTTTTGCCTGTCTGAGTCACCCTCAACCCTGCATTTCCCAGTAATCCCATACAATGCCTCCCCCTCCACCATGATTACTAAACAAAAGGGGCTTTTAGTGGAGGGAGCCTCTGCTACTTCTCCAATTATTGCTTATTATTTCGACACACAGCTCCTGAACAGACCTATGGCTTTGTGTTACTTTTTAAAATAGAGCACCTAAGAACCAAAAGTAAATATATATTCATGTTCTGACCAGAACTTACCAAAAGGCTAACAGCCACAGCACCAAAATTGGTCCTTACAAGAACTCGGCCATTGGGAGAGAAAAACGGGGAAGTCCCACAATTTAGAAGATTATGACCCCTCTGGCTCATGACCTATTGACCAGAATTAAGTTAAGGGGTTTCTGCCAGCCTGTCTGAAACCAAGGGCCTGGAAAGAGCAAGCCCCACCCAGCCAGGTACCCTAGACCCGGAAGCAGAGAAAGGGCCAAGGAGTCACCAGCAGATGAGGCTAGCACAGCCAGCTTGTGGTTCAGGATTCCCATGCAGTCTGAAAACATCCTCCGCTATTTTCCATTCCTGGATCCCATTAAAATAATGTCTCTTTTAGCCAACTTAAAAAAAAAAAAAAAAGCCCAGTCCCAGTATTTTGAGCCACACTATTCTGGGACTGTAAACAAGTGACGCAGCCAAGTACCATGATGGGTCTTCTTAAAGGGACGGTCTCAGTGAGATGAGGTCCACCACGGACTTCGCTGAGGGAAGGACAAAGACTCCCTTGGTCTCCCGTTTCCTGGAGGGCCCAAGGCTGTCAATTTCTGAGTCAAGGAGGGCCTGCCCAGTGGGTATTTTCTTAGCTTCTCATTGACCACCCCAGCTCACTGGCTTCCTTAGCACCCTGCATGCTGGGGCATGAGGAGTCTTTTGGCATGAAAAACTCCCTGGTTCTCCTAATGTCCCAGTCAGGAGTCAGTCAGCATAAAGAGGAAACAGGGAACATTTCCTGTCAGGCTGCTGCTCTATTCTCTTGGAAAGAGGACAGTTATAGGAAGTTTGTAGAAAAGAGACAAAGAGGAAAATGGGGTGATTATGAAAAAAAAAAACAAAAAAAACTTGTATGGGGTTTAAATGTATGTGTACATAAGAATGAAGAGAAAATTTTGAATCTTTTTTCCCATTTACGAATAAACATTCTGGTAAGATATCTGAATTCCTACTATCCTCTTCCTTCCCTTTAAGAACCCTAATTAGAACTATTTTTCTAACCTTTGAGTTATTTGCTAAGGTTGTTGTCTCTAACTTCAAGAGATTATGGGCTGTAAATAATGGATCCTTAAATCCTTTGGTTTTCCTAGCACAATTCTACTTGGCCTAGAAAAATCAAGGAACACAACCCAGAAAGTCTAACTCTTTCATATGCCAAAAGAAAATACTGATTTCACCTAGATTACTTCTGAGTGAACAGAACCAAAAGAGGGAGAGAAAAAAAATTAGTGTACCGATTAAATATTTTGTTCCTGATATATTTTCCACTTCACTAGAATCCAGGTCTCCTATTCAACCAAACCTTCATCTGTTAGATCAGGTTCCCAATCTCAGCACTACTGACATTTTGTACCAGATAATTATTATTTTTGTTAATCCTCACCCAAGGATATTTTTTCCCCTTTGATTTTTAGAGAGAGTGGAAGGGAGAAGGAGAGACAGAGAGAGAGAAACATCGATGTGAGAGACATCGATTGGTTGCCTCCCACACACACCCCAACTGGGGATGGGGATCAAGCTTGCAACTGAGGTATGTGCCCTGGACCAGAATCGAACCCAAGACTCTTCAGTCCATGAGCCGATGCTCTAACGACTGACCTAAACCAGCTAGAGCCAGATAATTCTTTTTGTGGGGGGCTGCCATAATGAGGCAAAATCACTCCTGGTTGAGAATTACTGTGTTAGTTTAATACCAAATGAGGCTAATTTAGCTCTTTATTGTATAAATTTTGTTCTTAAAGACCTTTAGTTTTATAGATTCAATAAAAGTTGGGGTATTAAGCAGGTGCTATTTGCACAAACCAAATGCCCAGGAGTCACCACTAAGTTCTCTCATTCCCTCACTCCTCCACCCAATATATCAGCATTCATTTTACATCCAAACTTTGTCCCTCATTCATTAATATTTTTCCATCTCATCATGTCAATGATAACACCAAATCTAAGCCACCTCTCACCTCACCTTCTGCCATAGCCTCCTAAGTGGTTTCACCGCTTTCACTCGTGTCCCCCTACAATCACGACAATCTAGTCTTCACACTCTAGTAAAGAGACATCTCTTAAAAAGTTCTATCAGAAGCAGATAGGTGCTTCTCATTACTCTCATAATCCAGTTATTTCTAGGGTCTACAAGGCCCCATGTGATGTGGCACCTGCTTGTTTCTGCACCCGTTTCCTTAACACACTCTACAACTCACTCCAGCCACACTGGCATACTCAAACATGCTGCATGTCCCACCTTCTTTTTGTTCCCATTTCCCTCTGGAGGTCTATTTGCCCAGGTAGTATCAATCATCAGGTCTTTGCTTGTAAGTCACCTCTACAATAAAACCTTCCCTGACTATCCTGCAAGAGTGGATTCCAAATCATCTTCCAGGCCCTGGCGGGGTAGCTCAGTTAGTTAGATCATCGTTCCGAAACACCAAGGTTGTAGGTTCGATCCCTGTTCAGGGCACATACAAGAATCAACCAATGTATGTATAACTAAGTGGAACAACAAATTGATGTTGCTCTCTCCCCCTCTTCCTCTCTCTCGCTAAAATCCATCAATAAAAATAATAATACTACAACTAAACCATCTGTTTATGTGTTTTACATATGTGAACTGTGCTTTCCCCACTTAAATGGTAAGTTCTAGGATGACTGGACCAAGTTTTTTAACCATGTATCCCTGGAACCTAGAAAGTGCCTGGCACATAACATACGGTCAATAACTGTGATGAATTATTGAGTGGCTTTGGCTAGCAGGCCACAAATGAGTTTCTACTTCTGAGACCAAAAGTTAGTCTCTCATCAAATTTATAATTCTAGTACCCAGTCAAATGACAACAACGGAATGATAAAAACTTTTCACCTCTAAAAGGTAACTTTTTGTCCTTTAAGTTTTCCAAAAGAAACTGAATAATTGAATCACAAGCAACAAACCTTAGGAGACTCTAGGCCATAGAATTTGAGGAAACCACACATAACATTAACAGCCTATAAGTTGCTAAAACATTCCTTATGTACACAGATGCCTAGAAACAAGAAAATAAAAACAAAGTTGGGTCCTAACTCACAGAATTTTTTTTTTTTGTCTTTTCTCTTTCTTTTTTATTCCCCTTTTTTTTTTTTTCCTTATATGGAACGCTTCACGAATTTGCGTGTCATCCTTGCGCAGGGGCCATGCTAATCTTCTCTGTAGCGTTCCAATTTTAGTATATGTGCTGCCGAAGCGAGCACTCTATTCCCCTTTTCTTTCTTTTTTTACTTTTTTTCTTTCATAGAGTATTTATTGCTATGAAGAAGGAGTTCCTCAATGACAAGTCTTACATTAATATAGAGCTCTTTCATTTTATTCTTACAGCAGCCATGAGGAACTGGTGATCTGATGCTTTTGACCATATGAAGCTTAATTAGAAAGTTTAAATGATTTGGTCAAAGATAGCGGAAGTGTCACAAAGCAAGGATCTTAGAGCCAGATACCTGTGTTCAAATCCTCTGCCACTTACTGTAACTTGATCTTGGCAAGTTAGTTCACCTCTCTATGCTTCGGTGTCCTCATCTATAAAATACAATGCTGTAGATGGAATGTTTGTATCCCCTCTAAAATTCACATGTTGAAATCTAACCCCCAATATGATGGTATTAGGAGATGGGGCCTTTGGAGGTGACTAGATCATTAGAATAATGCCCTCATGAATGGAATTACATGGTCCTTTATGAAAGAAACCCAAGAGCCCTAGCCAATTTGGTTTCAGTGGATAAGAGGGGTCCTTATCAAGGACACATACCTTGGTTGCAGGCTTGATCCCAGCCCTGGTTAGGGCAGAGCGGGAGGCAGCCAATCTATGATTCTCTCTCATCATTGATGTTTCTATCTCTCTATCCCTCTCCCTTCCTCTCTGAAATCAATAAAAATATATATTTTTAAAAAAAGAGGGGGATGAGAGGAGAACGAGAGCAAGCTGGAAGAGGTTAATTGGGGGAAAAAGAGAGCCTATGAAATATTTTCAACAATGAAGATTAAAAAAAAAAAACTACTGCAACAGACTGGTAGTGGACACTATGTGCCAGGCCTTAAGATAAATCCTTCCCATTCCTAATATCTTTGAATCCTCTCAACTACTACTACGGAGTAGAAGGCACAGAGCTTATAACTTAACATGGTTATATAGCCAATAAGTGTTATAGCCAGGATATGAATCAAGCAGTCTTCACTCGAAAGCATAGACCTTACACTACCTTCTCTGGAAAGTATAAACATTATACCACCCCTTCCCCAATCTCCCTTAGTGGTCATACACTACCCTCTCCCCACCTCAGAATCAAATCAAATGTTCTTCAGTCCTTCTGTAATCCCAGGTGTCTCACTGGCTTTTACTAATCAGAAGCCTATACATGAAAATAAGAAGAGCCCATCTGGAGAGAATACTATCCTTATCAAATGCCACTTAAAAAAAAATTTTAATGGAATCCAGAGAGGAAGGAAGGGAGGGAGAGCGAGGGTAGAGAGAAAGATAAAGAGAGAGAGAGAGAGAGAGGATAGAGAGAAATATCACAGACACACATGGATGGGTTGCCTCCCATACTCTGAACCACAACCTAGGTATATGCCCTGACCAGGAATTGAACCCGCAACCTTCAGTGCACAGACAACACTCCAACTGAGCCACACCAACCAGGGCTCAAATGCCATATATACATATATATATATATATATATATATACACACACACACACACACACACACACATATATATATATACATACATACATATATATACACACACACACACATATATTGTTATTGATTTCAGAAAGGGAGGGAGAGGGAGAGAGGGAGAAACATCAATGATGAGAGAGAATCATTGATCCGCTGCCTCCTGCACGCCCCCCACTGGGGATCAAGCCCAAAACCTGGGCATGTGCCCTTGCCTGGAATCAAACCCGGAACCCTTCAGTCTGCAGGCAGACGCTCTATTCACTGAGCCAAACCAGCTAGGGCGCAAATGCCACTTTTTAAAGACCGGCTGGTGTGGCTCAGTGGTTGAACATCGACCCATGAATCAGGAAATCATGGTTTGATTCCCAGTCAGGGCACATGCCAGGGTTTCAGACTCAATCCCCAGTACAAGGTATGCAGGAGGCAACCAATCATTGATTCTCTCTTATCAGTGGTGTTTCTATGCCTCTCCCCATCTCCCTTCCTCTCTCTGAAATCAATACAGACATACTAAAAAAAAAAAGACCTGCCTCTCTAAAGGGAGTGAGCAGGCTTATGACTTATTGCCTAATACTCCCTTGGTACTCACTATCAGGGTTTCTTTCCCTGCACAGGTAGAATCCCTCATCATTCACATTTATTCACAACTTGCCAAAGTGTTCTCGTTCAGAAAACGGTTCTAAATCAGTTCTTCCTAATAATAACAACAGCTATCATATACTGAGCACTTATTATGCAATAAGCTAAACAAAACTGCCATTTCATCCTCGCAACAACCAATGAAGTCTCAACGTTCCCAATTTATAGATGAAAAAAACTGAGGCTCAGAGAAGAAATTCAGTCGAAAAGAAAAAAAGAGAGAAATTCAGCCCAAAGTCACACAACTTGGTAAGAAACTAAACCTGACTCCTTGCAATTTAAGCTTTCAGGGGTCTTGCCTTTTAATGATTAAAATGGGAGCTCCTCCAAGACTCCCCGTTTGAGAGCTACCTTCCAACAACAGATCTGCCCCACTACCACCACATGAATCCCCAAGGGCTTACCTGAATTTCTTCATTTTCATCTACGAGGAGGAAACTCACAACCTTCTCAGTCATCTTCTTCCTCTTGGTCTCCTCATCCATCTCTTCTTCCTCCAGTAACTCCTGGGCCTTAGTGACATGGTAGACAGTAACGGGGTGTCTCCTTTTGTTACCCCCAGAATGAGTCCTCTTCTGGCACTCCAGGCACAAGTTGATTTTACAGGTCTGGCACCTCACAGCTGCCCTTTGCCTAACACCTGGTGAATGCCCATTGGGGCCCTTGCAGGGGTCACAGTAAGGGATGTGGCCAGGTTTGAGTCTTATCCGCTCATGGTTTCTCAGGCGCTCCTGCCGATGGAGCTCCTCCTCGCAGCGGAGACACTGCAGACTGCAGCACTCATCACACTCAAAGACAGCTTCATCAGTCCCGCTGCAGGCGTAACTTTCCTGGCACATAAGCCCTGGATTCAGGCCCTTCTGTGCTGGGGAAGTCTGAGCACTCATACTCAGGTTGGTAAGGAAATCAACCACCATAAAACAGCCACTGGGCTTTCCCCAGCAGTGAAAACAAAGGCTTTGAGTACGAAGACCACACAGAAATACCACAGGGTTCTGAACACCTTACACTTACACTTACACACACACACACATTCAGTGTCCCATTAGAATTCTTCACACACTCACAAATGTTCAAGTTTTTAATTTTCTGCCACCAAGGCTTCTGTATCAGCAGCAATGTTCATTTGGTTTGATGGTTTTATCCTCCATAAAGTGCAGACAAATATGTGGTCCAAATTAACTTGGAAGGGTCTTTTATGGCTATCAGAGAGAGAGCTGACGGGTTCACTGAGGTGGACTCATTAGTTGGGCCTCAAGCACAAGGTTTTGGTAATGAAAGAGAGTGGTCAGAAGCTCTTTAATGTAATCCAACCTCAAGTCAATACTTCGGGGGTAACCTAAAAAAAAGGAAGGAAAAGGATTTCACTCATCTAAAAACAGAAGTACACCTTAAAAAAAAAAAAAAAAAAAGCCCTGGCCAGTTTACTCAGTGATTAGAGCATCAGCCACTGGACCCAAGGGCTCAAGTTCAATTCCCAGTCAAGGGCATGTACCTCGGCTGCAGGCTCGATCCCCAGCCCCATTGGGGCAAGTGCGGGAGGCAACCAATCGATGTGTCTCTCTCACATCAATGTTTCTCTCTTTCTCTCTCTCCCCCCCTCCTCCATCCTCTCCACTCTCTCTAAAAAAAAAAAAAATCCCTGGGGTCCGAGGGGGTCAATAGGGAAAAAAAGGGGACATATGTAATAATTTCAACAATAAACAATTATTTTAAAAAATCAGTGGAGTGCTGGCTTCAGCAGCACATATACTAAAATTGGAACAATACAGAGAAGATTAGCATGGCCCCTGTGCATGGATGACACGAAAATTTGTGAAGAGTTCCAACTTAAAAAAAAAAAAAAAATCACTGGAAAAAATAAATAAAAATGCCCTCAGGTGAGGATTAAAAAAAAATACAACACCAAAACTCCTGTAAGAAATTTCACTCTTGCTTGTAAAATTTACACTGGTTCAGCCTTGCCAGCATAGCTCACTGGTTGAGCATCAACCCATGAACCAAGAGATCACTGAATAGATTCTGGGTCAGGACACATGTACCGGTTGCAGGCACCATCACCAGTAGGAGGCGTGCAGGAGGCAGCCGATAAGAGGTTTCTCTCTCATCGGATGTTTCTATTTCTCTATTCCTCTTCCTTCCTCTCTCTAAAATCAGTAAAAATCTTTTTATTTTATTTTTATTTACACTGGTTCATTCTGACCTAGCAATTTCTTCTCAAAATTATGGTCAAGTTGTCCTTTGAAAATAACCACTACCTCTAGGCCCAAGGCTTCTAAGAGACTTTGCTACTTTATTTCCCATAAATTTTCTGTTCACTCAGTTATAAATTCAGAATAAAAATCACTGGCCTGGCTGGCGTGGCTCAGTGGTTGAGCACTGACCTGTGAACCAGGAGGTCACAGTTCGATTCCTGGTCAGGGCACATGCCCAGGTTGAGGGCTAGATTCCCAGTGTGGGGCATGCAGGAGGCAGCCGATCAAGCCTCAAGCCGATGGATGGTTCTCTCTGATCATTGATGTTTCCATCTCTCTCTCCCTCTCCCTTCCTCTCTGAAATAAATAAAAATATGTATTTTTTAAATCCCTAAGCAAAAAATCCTTGGAGGGACAACCTTCTGCACCCCCACATGCACTCCACAATTGGGAAAGATGGAGAAAGAAGCCTGTAAAAAGCTAAAGAAATGATAATAGTAATAAACTTTAGCTCCATCAAAGTACTAGAGTTGTTGCAAGTCTAGACAGATGCCTATTAAGAACTCTAAACCTGGAAACAAGAATCACCATTTCATGCTTGAAAACAATATAAAACAATTACTGTACTTCCTTTTGTTCCTTCTCTAACTGAAAAAAAAAAAAAGAGCAACAGGAGACAGAATTCCTCCACTATGGCCCACCGCAAAGCCAGACCTGCAGTGAGTTAAAACCATTTTTCTCTTTGTTACTCAAAAACTTAAAAATATATATGTAACTGGGGCAGGAAAGGGGCTTTTGTGACTTCTACAATTATATTCCTAACTCCCCTCAGCCTTGACACCCATTCTAAATCCCAACGAAATGCAAAGCCCTCTTTTCAGATATTTCCTACTCCTCCTCCACAGAAATCAACCGATCAATCTTATTTTCAGATAAACAAGGAAGGCGAAGGGAGTGACTAGGAGACCTTATTTACACTCTAACCTCAGACGAGCCCAACTAGCTCCCACACGGAAACAAAAATTTGTCGCAACTGAGAAAAATATAAAATCAGCCTTCAAAAGAACACCTCACCGCCCGCCAGGCAAAGCAAACAATCTGCCCACTCTGCCCCCTACCTCGGTATCTCTCTCCAGCCAGGGGATTCCTCACCCTTCCTTCCTCCCAGGCAACACCACCACAACCCGAGGGTAGGAGCACAGTCTACGAACAAAGAAGGGCTCCCCAAACCCCCCACAAACACGGGCAGAGGCCAGAGCCGAATCTATTGTTTATGCCACCCCACCCCCACAACAGCCGCACCCGCCACCCCCCCCCCCCCTTGGGGGCAGCCTGAGCTCCAGGACTACGGTTCGTCCCCTAGGCAGGGCCGTGCCCTTCCCTCCCAACCCGCGACGGCCAGGGGACCCCACCATGGAGCAGCTCGGCTGCGGCCAGGCGGCGTCGGGGGACCACGGGGCGCCGGTGGGGGCGGGGGCTGTTTCTCAGGACACCGGAGGATCCATCCTCATTTCCATCTCCGCCCCCCACCTCCTTCGCAGCCTCCCGGGCTTCCTCCTCTCCTGTTGTCAGTTGTGATCAGCTGATCGGAGTGAACTTCTACCAGCTCCGACTAACAGGAAGGCGTGAGCTGTGTGTGCAGCCCTGGGAGGGAGGAGGGGGCGGGGGTGGAGTCTGACGCTCCAAACGCGGAGAATGGTACGCACAGCTTCCGGGGAAATGTAGTTTCCTGGAGAGGCATCCTCCCCTACACGACGGAAGTGGGGGCCCTGAATGACTACAACTCCCAGTACTGAAGAGCTTGCTCGTGCCAGGAAGCGGTGGAAACAAGCCATGAAGCATTTCGGGAGTTGGAGTTTTTGCATTGACTGTGGTTTCTGCTGTTTTCAGAGCGTTGTTTTGGGCACTGGCCCCAGAAAGGATGGCGTTAAGTTAGAGAATTGATGTAATGTGTAGTATACGCAAGGTAATTTCATCGCAAATAACCCTTATTTCCCACCATTCCTTCAGAAATGTGTAAAAACAGCCTCCACTTCCTCAATTTCACCATGTACAAAGTAGGGGGAAAAAATAATGGATAAAAGAATAAAAATACTCCTGTGAGTTTTGTTTTCCATTTACCAGTATTCGCCAAGCCAACCATTAATTTCCACCTCTCCTACCTTTTATTTTTTCTGACCTTTCCTTACATAGTTTCTGAATTTTAAGTCATCCTTAAGTTAAACAGGGTATATTTTCAGATAAGCTTGCAGGCTTCAGTGCAGGGTAATAGTTAATATTGTTACCTGGCTTTATGTGAAAGGCCATATATTTGTTTAGTGTTTTCACTTTTGGGGTGTTTTTTTTTTTTTTTGGTTGTTTGTTTTGTTTTGTTTTTTGTCTGTTTGAATCTTGGAACAACACTGAAAGAAAGCGTGATGTAGTCATCTAAGATGCCAAGACTGAAAGTTTGTTCTAGAAAGCTCATGGGTAAGTCACTCAATCACCCCATGAAATGAAGAAATTGTACTGTATAAACTCTGAAGTCTCTGCCAATTCTAACGTTCTATCATTCTTTTTTTTTTAAAATGTCTTTATTGATTTCAGAGAGGAAGGGAGAAGGAGAGAGAAATAGAAACATCAATGATGAGAGAGAATCATTGATTAGTTGCCTCCTGCACGCCCTCTACTGGGGACCGAGCCTGCAACCCAGGCATGTGCCCTTGGCCAAAATCGAACCTGGGACCCTTCAGTCCGCAGGCCGATGCTCTATCCACTGAGCCAAGCCGGCTAGGGCCGTTCTATCATTCTATCTTGATAATTGTTAACCCAGAAGAGAATACTAAGGTTGAGTTACTTGACAGGTCACACAGCAAATTATTGACAAAGCTGGGACAAGAATCCATCTCCTCATCCGGCAGCCTGGGAAGAGAGGCCCTGGCCAGCAGCTGGAAGGAAGGCCCTGGCAAGCAGCCAGAAGGCCCCAGTCAGTCCTGATTGCTGGCTAGGCCTAAAGACCCTACCCATGCACGATTTTCGTGCATCAGGCCTCTAGTAATCAATAATATTCTAACAACTATGTATCGTGTCCCAGGTTGCAGGCTCGATCCCCAGTGGGAGGTGTGCAGGAGGCAGCTGATCAATGATTCTCATCATTGATGTTTCTCTCTCTCTCTCTTCCTTCCTCTCTGAATCAATAATATATATATATTAAAAATATATATAAAATAAATAAATAAATCTAAGACTTTACTGAAAAAAAATAAAACATAAGTGAGATCATTAAAAAAAAGATAGGCCGAAACCGGTTTGGCTCAGTGGATAGAGCGTCAGCCTGCGGACTGAGGGGTCCTGGGTTCGATTCCGGTCAAGGGCATGTACCTTGGTTGCGGGCGCATCCCCAGTGGGGGGTGTGCAGGAGGCGGCTGATCGATGTTCCTCTCTCATAGATGTTTCTGGCTCTCTATCCCTTTCCCTTCCTCTCTGTGAAATATCAATAAAATATATTTTTTTAAAAAAAGATAGAAAAGTCTATGTTAGTATTTGCCCTACTAGAATTATTTTACAGCTACGTGACTAAATGTGCTGATTTGAAAAATAATGAATAGTTATAAAAATTCCATAATTGGCCCTGGCTGGTTTGGCTCAGTGGATAGAGCGTCAGCCTGCGCACTGAAGGGTCCCAGGTTCCATTCTGGTTGGGAACATATGCCTAGGTTGCGGGCTCGATCCGCCCAGTAGGGGGCGTGCAGGAGGCAGCCAATCGGGGATTCTCTCTCATCATTGATGTTTCTATCTCCCTCTTCCTCTCTGAAATCAATAAAAACATATTTTTTTAAAATTCCATAATTTCACATAAATTAGCCCCAAAGCATAAAAAAAAGAACCCATCTCCTGATTTAGTCACAAACTCTGATTTATTTATTTATTTATTATTATTTTAGCGTTCCTAATCGTTTTTTTCATATATTTTTATTGATTCCAGAGAGGAAGGGAGAGGGAGAGAGGAAATAGAAACATCAATGATGAGAGAGAATCATTGATCTGCCTCCTGCACACCCCCTACTGGGGATCCAGCCTGCAACCCGGGCATGTGCCCTTGACCAGAATTGAACCAGGACCTTTCAGTTCGCAGGCCGAAGCTCTATCCACTGAGCCAGACCAATTAGGGCAAAAGAAGAAATGTTAGAAAGCAAGGTTAAGAAAGCAAGTCTTGAGCTAGGTTCTTGAGACTGGCGTAGCCTGCCGTAAAATTTCCCTAGAGGGTTTTGTTCCTAAGACCGCACCACTATAACTTTTGTAGCCCTAATAATTTGCTTAGTAATTATAAAATAAGTATATTAACATGTCCTGGGAACAAAATGGTATATAATCCTTTTAAAGCCCAAACTACCCATTTGAAATTATATTTTCTAAAGTTATAAGAACCCCTTAAACAGTGGGAAATGGTTGCCTCCAAGGAGTATACTAGGTGAGGAAGAAGACTTTCTTTGAATACGTTTATACTCTTGAAACATTTTTACTATGTAAGTGCAATGTGTCAATAATAATGAAAAAAACTTTTCTTAATTTATTGATTTTAGAGAGGGAGAGGGTGGAGTGAGAGAAACATCATTTTGTTGTTCCACTTATTTATGCATTCATTGGTTAATTCTTTTTTTAATGTATTTATTTTTTATTGATTTCAGATTTCAGAGAGAGGGAAAGAGGAGAGGGAAGCATCAATGATGAGAGAAAAGTTTGGCCAGCATGGCTCAGTGGTTGAACATCAGTTGAACATCAACCTACGAACCAGGAGGCCAAGGTTTGATTCTGGTCGAGGGCACATGCCCGGGTTTTGGGCACAATCCCCAGTGTGGGGCGTGCAGGAGGCAGTAATCAATGATTCTCTCTTTATCGATGTTTTCTCTCTCTTATTCCTCCTCCCTTCTTCTCTGAAATCAATAAAATTATGTTTTAAAATAATAATGATGAATAAATGTTTTGAATAATGTAAAAAAAATTAATAATGATGAGAATCATTGATTGGCTACCTCCTGCAGCCCCACACTGGGGATCGAGCCCACGAACCTGGGCACATGCCCTGACCTGGAATAGAACCGACGACCTCTTGGTTCCTAGATCAACGCTCAACTACTGAGCCACACTCCGGCTGGCGCTAACAGATGGTTGGACATGATCAGATCTGTTTCTGTTAGTTGTTTTTACTCATTCTCATTTTTTGTGTGCTTATTTTTTACTCTGAGCTAGATTTTCCTTGGAAAATTATTTCTGGGAAGTTTTTGAGGCCTAGGATACAGGTTAATTCCAACCAGAGAGGATTTGCTGTCAATTCTGCCAGGAGAGACCACTATAAACTATATTCATTGTTTGGGATTTTTGTTTTTAACGATTGAGATGTATATTTGGGTTACATATCCCTAAGAGGGCAGTCTGATGGTCCTGTGACCCCTCTACAGCTCCCTGAAATCTCCCCCTTCCAAGAGGACTTTCTTTCCAGTCTGTTGGGTGACAGTGTGCTTACTAGCAGTTCTTCACCCTTACACTGAAACGGTAGCACTTTGAAGCACCCATCTGTCCCACTTGCCCCACAAGGCCTAGAAAAATCAAGCTTAAATTGCCAAGAAAGGTAAATGCCCCAGGGCAAAAGTGACATCACTGCTCTACTTACTCTTTGGATCCTGCCTTCACCTAGATTTTGGTCTGATAATTCCTTATCTTCTTGTTGACTCTTCAATATTTTACCAACATGTTTCGTTATTTTCAATAGGATGACCTATTTGCCATATTATGTGCCATATTACAAAAAAAGGAAGAGTCAAAAGTATTGTAGCCCTGACCGGTTTAGCTCAGTGGATAGAGTGTCGGCCTGCGGACTGAAGGGTCCCAGGTTCAGTTCCGGTCAAGGGCATGTACCTTGGTTGCAGGCACATCCCCAGTATGGGGTGTGCAGGAGGCAGCTGATCGATGTTTCTAACTCTCCATCCCTCTCCCTTCCTCTCTGTAAAAAATCAATAAAATATATTTAAAAAAATATATATTGTAAACATTTTCTATGGTGACATATGGTTACTAGACTTATCATGGTGATCACATTGTAAGATATGTAAGGGTAGAATCACTATATTGTACACCTCAAACTAATATTGTGTATCAACTACACTTTAATATTTTTAAAAACATTATTGAACAAAATTAAAGAAGAAATAAATAGAAAGACATCCTGTGTTTTGAGATTGAAAGACTATTGTTATGATTGTAATACTCTTCAAATTAACCTACAGATTTATTGAATTTTCTAGAAAAATTTCAACTTTTTTTTTTTATTTTATTGATTTTTTACAGAGAAGAAGGGTGAGGGATAGAGAGTTAGAAACATCGATGAGAGAGAAACATCGATCAGCCGCCTCCTGCACACCTCCCACTGGGGATGTGACCACAACCAAGGTACATGCCCTTGACTGGAATCGAACCCGGGACCCTTCAGTCCGCAGGCTGACGCTCTATCCACTGAGCCAAACCAGTTCCGGCTCAACTTTTTTTAAAATATATTTTTTATTGATTTCAGAGAGGAAGGAAGAGGGAGAAAGAGATCTACTGCCTCCTGTACTCCCCCTACTGCAGACCAGGCCTGCAACCGGGCATGTGCCCTTGACCGGAATCGAACCCAGGACCCTTCAGTCTACAGGCTCATGCTCTATCCACTGAGTCAAATTGGCCAGGGCTCAACTTTTTTTTTTTTTAAATATATTTTGATTGATTTCAGAGAGGAAGGGAGAGGGAGAGAGATAGAAACATCAATGATGAGAGAGAATCATTGATCAGCTGCCTTCTGCATGCCCCCTACTGGGGATCAAGCCCACAACCTAGGGCGCATTGCCTTTGACCAGAATGGAACCTGGGACCCTTTAGTCTGCAGGTGGATGGTCTATCCACTGAGCCAAACCAGCTAGGGCATTTTTAAAATTTTTTTATTATAAATGGACAGTTGATCTTAAAATTCAGGTGGAATTGCTAGGAACCCTGAATAACAATGTTGAAACAATCTTGTAAACAACAAAGTTGGAAGACTCATACTTCCTGATTTCAAAATTTATTACAAAGCTATAGTGATCAAAAACAGTATTGTGCTAGCCTGACTGGTTTGCTAAGTGGTTAGTGTCAGCCCTTGAACTAAAGGGTCTTCAGTTCAATTCCAGTCAAGGGCACTTTGCAGGTTCAATTCCTGTCCAAGTAGAGGGCATGTTCAGGAGGCAACCAATCAATGCGTCTCTCTCACATGACTTTTTAAAACATGTTTTTATTTATTTTATTTTTTTACTTTTTTGTTAAGCCTCACCTGAGAATATTTTTCCATTTATTTTTAGAAAGAGTGGAAGCGAGAGAGAGAGACAGAGAAGCATTGATATGAGCGAGACACATCGATTGGTTGCTTTTGCACATCCCCCAACCAGGGCCAGGGATCAAAGCTGCAACCAAGGTATGTGCCCTTGACCCTTTCCGCTGAGCCAAACTGGGGCTATTTTTATTTTATTTTATTTTATTAATATATTTTATTGATATTTTACAGAGAGGAAGGGAGAGGGATAGAGAGCCAGAAACATCGATGAGAGAGAAACATCGATCGGCTGCCTCCTGCACACCACCCACTGGGGATGTGCCCGCAACCAAGGTACATGCCCTTGACCGGAATCGAACCCGGGACCCTTCAGTCCGCAGGCCAACGCTCTATCCACTGAGCCAAACCGGTTTCGGCTGGGGCTATTTTTATTGATTTTTAGAGAGATAGGAAGAGGGAGAGAGAGAGAGAGAGAGAGAGAGAGAGAGAGAGAGAGAGAGAAAGAGAGAGAGAGAGAGAGAAACTTCAAAGGGCTGCCTCCCGCCTGGCCCTCACCAGGAATTGAGTCTGAAACACAGGCCTATGCCCTGACTGGGAATGCAATTGGCGACCTCTGGTGCATGGGTCAATGTTCAACCACTGAGCCACACTGGCTGGGCTCCCATGATGTTTCCCTCTCTCTCCCCACCTTTTCTCCTTCCCTTCCACTATCTCTAAAAAAAAAAAAATCAAGGGAAAAAATAAACTCGGGTGAGGTTTAGCAAAAAACAATAACAAAACAGTGTTATACTGTAAGGACTGACATAAAGATCAATCAAATACAAGTGAGAGTTCATAATTAAACCCCTCCATTTATGGTGAATTGATTTTTTTTTTTTAAATCCTCACCCGAGGATATTTTTTCATTGATTTTTAGAGAGAGTGGAAGGGAGGGGGAGAAACAGAAAGAGAGAGAAATAGATGTGAGTGAAACACATAGATTGGTTGCCTCTCACAAGTGCCCTGACGGGAATCACACCCAAGACCCTTCAGTCCTCGGTGCCCTACTCTATCCACGGAGCAAGACTGGCTAGGGCTATGGTCAACTGATTTTTTTTTTTTTTTGTCAACTGATTTTTGATAAGAGTTTCAATATTATGGGGAAAAGAATAGTATTTTCCACAACTGGTGCTGGGATAACTGGATTATTCATATGCAAAGTAGTGAATTTATACACCAATCACAACATATACAAAAATTAATTCAAATGAATCCAAGACCTAGATGTAAGAGTCAAAACTATAAAATTATTAGAAAAAATATAGGTATAAATCCTAATGACCAGCCCTGGCCAGTGTGGCTCAGTTGGTTGAGTATTGTCCCTTGCACCAAAAGGTCGCTGGTTTGATTCCGAGTCAGGGCACATACCCAGGTTTTGGGTTAGGTCCCTGGTTTGGGCGAGTTTGGGAGGCAACCGATAGATGTTACTCTATTTCACATTGATCTCTCTCTCAAATCAATAACAAGGTATTTAAAAAAATAGCAACCAATTGATGTGTCTCTCTCACATCAATGTTTCTCTCTCTCCCCTGCCCCCTTCCTCCTCTCTCTCAAAATCAATGGAAAAATATCCATGGGTGAGGATTAATAAAAATAAATAAATTCTAAATCCTAAAGGTGTACTGGTTAATATGCGGATTTTTTTTTCAATAGATGGAGTTACACATATATTTATATATATGCGATTTGATATGCATGCTATTTTGTTGTATTGACAACAAGCTTCAAAACTTCCTATGTCAAATTTGCTGAAGGTGTTAACATCATAGATATCTTTACACTTAAAAATGTCGAATTTTGTGCCAAACAAAGCATTTACAGGAAGTTTTAATTCATTACTTTATTTTGAAGAAAAGTGCTGCTGAATACTTGGGGAAGCTTATGGTGAACATGCTCCATCTCAAGATACTTGTGAATGCAGGTTTAAACGCTTTAAAAGTGATGATTTCGATGTGAAAGACAAAGACATCCAGGTCAACCAAACACGTTTGAAGACCAACAATTACAAGCATTATTGGATGAAGATGTGTGTCAAACTCAAAAACAACTTGCAGAAAGATTAAATGTTGCTCAGCAAACAATTTCCGATAGTTTACAAGTAATGGGAAAGATTTTAAAGGAAGGAAAATGGGTGCCACATCAACTGAACGAAAGACAAATGGAAAACCAAAAAGTCATCAGTAAAATGTTGTTTCAACGGCACGAAAGAAAGTCTTTTTTGCATTGAATTGTGACTGGCGATGAAAAGTGGATTTATTTTGAGAATCCCAAATGCACAAAATCATGGGTTGATCCAGGTCAACCATCAACATCGACTGCAAGGCCAAATCGCTTCGGAAAGAAGACAATGCTCTGCGTTTGATGGGATCAGGAAGGTGTGGTGTATTATGAGCTTCTGAAACCAGGTAAAACCGTTAATACTTATCACTACCGACAACAAATAATCAAATTGAACCTCGCTTTGATCGTAAAATGACCAGAATGGGCCAGAAGACATGTCAAAGTAATTTTGCTTCATGATGATGCACCATCACACACTTCAAAACCAGTTAAAGACACATTGGAAGTATTAACCCACCCGCTGTATTCACCAGACTTTGCTCCTTCAGATTACCACTTGTTCTGATCGATGGCACCCGCACTTTCTGAGCAGCACTTCAAAACATAGGAAGAAGTGGAAAACTGGATCTCTGAATGGTTTGCTTCAAAACAAGAAAAGTTCTATTGGGACGGTATCCACAAATTACCTGAATGATGGGGAAATGTGTAGCTAGTAATGGACATTACTTTGAATAAAGCACTTTTAAAAATATATATATATATATATTATTGATTTTTTTACAGAGAGGAAGGGAGAGGGATAGAGACTTAGAAACATCGATCAGCTGCCTCCTGCATACTCCCTACTGGGTATGTGCCCGCAACCAAGGTACACGCCCCTGACCGGAACCGAACCCAGGACCCGTGAGTCCGCAGGCCGATGCTCTATCCACCGAGCCAAACCGGTCAAGGCTGAGTAAAGCACTTTTGATGTTTCTCTTGAAATTACCGTGTTTTCTTTGATTACAAAATCCGATATTATTAACTGGTACACCTAGTAGTAGGTGGGGCCCTTGAGAGGTAATTGGGTCCTGCGGGTGGAACCCTCATGAATGAGATCCCACAGAACTCCTTAGCCCAGTGGCCGGCAAACTCATTAGTCCACAGAGCCAAATATCAACAGTATAGCCAAATTTTTTAGACTTAAACTTCTTCTAACGCCACTTCTTCAAAATAGACTCGCCCAGGCCGTGGTATTTTGTGGAAGAGCCACACTCAAGGGGCCAAAGAGACGCATGTGGCTCGAGAGCCGCAGTTTGCCGACCACAGCACTAGCCCCTTAACACCATATGCAGATACAGTAAGTTGGAGACCTGGGAGAGGGTCCTCACCTGACCATTCTGGCACCCTGATCTTGGATCTAGCCTCCAAAACTATGAGCAATGGATTTCTGCTATTTACTAGTATAAGCTACTCAATCTATGGTATTTTATAGCAGCTGAAACAGAGTAAGACACCTTAGATTAGGTTAAAAGGTCCTTAAATATGACACCAAAAGCACAAGTAAAGAAAAAGTAGGTAAACTAGACATCATCAAAAATAAAATTTTTTCTTTTAAAAAAATGTTTGTATTGACTTTTTTTTTTTTTAAGAGAGAGGAAGGGAGGGGGAGAGAAACATCAATGATGGGAAAGAATCATTGATTAGCTGCTTCCTGCATGCCCCAAACTGGGGATTGAGCCCAAAACCCGGGCATGTGCCCTGACCAGAAATTGAATTGTGACCTCGTGGTTCACAAGTCCATGCTCAACCATTGAGGCATACCAGCTGGGTTTGTTCATCCTCACCTGAGGGCATTTTTTCCAGCAAATTTTTTTTTTTTTTTTTTTAGAGAGAGTGGAAGAGGTGGGATGGAAAAAGAGAGAGAGTGTGTGTGTGTGTGTGTGAGAAAGAGAGACATCAACGTGAGAGAGACACATTGATTGGTTGCCTCCCGAAAGTGCCCAGACTGGGGCTGAGGATTGAACCTGCAATCCAAGTATGTGCCCTTGACCGGAATGGAACCCTTCACCCTTCTGCACACAGGCCAATACTCTAACCACTGGATAACACAGGCCAGGGCTAAGTTTCTTTATCTGTTTAACAATAGTTTCTACTTCGGGTGGGTTACTGTGAGAATTAAAGTTGCTGATGTTTGCAGGATGCTTAAAGTAGTGCTTTGGGCCCTAACCAGTTTGGCTCAGTGGATAGATCCTTGGCCCATGGACTGAAGGGTCCTGGGTTTGATTCTGGACGAGGGCATGTACCTTGGTTGCAGGCTCTATCCCCAGTAGGGCTTGTGCAGGAGGCAACTCATCGATGTTTGTCATCGATGTTTCTAACTATCTCTCTCCCTTCCTCTCTGTAAAAAATCAATAAAATATATAAAATAAAATAATAGAAAATAAAATAGTGCTTGGTACAATGTAAGGGCTTTAACTGGGTTGAAAAGTCTCTCCCTGTGTCCTAAGGGGCCTGGCTAGGGTTTGGGACTTCCTATTCAAACTACAAATATCTGGAGTAGTGAAAGGATGATTTTAGAAATTTGGAGTGCAGTTAAGGAAGATGGCAATGGATCTTAGGTCAACATAAACAACAAATGTTTACTACAGGAAAGTTAGCAAACTTCAGACAACTTCTCTCTCCTTTTTATGCTTTTGGTAGTAAAAAAAAAGGCACAAATAGTTCTTGGTTTGCAAAAGTTATTAGCATTTGTCTAGCACTTGACTGAACAAAGTACTTTCACATACATTAGTTAATTTAGTTCTTGCAATACGTGTTATTAGCACTCCTCAATGTTAAGGAAACTTAGCAAGCAGAAATATAGATACATATAAATTTTTTAAAAATATATATTTTATTGATTTTTTTTTTTTACAGAGAGGAAGGGAGAGGGACAGAGAGTTAGAAACATCCATGAGAGAGAAACATCGATCAGCTGCCTCCTGCACACTCCTTACCGGGTATGTGCCCACAACCAAGGTACATGCCCATGACTGGAATCGAACCTGGGACCCTTGAGTCCGCAGGCCGACGCTCTATCCACTGAGCCACACCAGTCAGGGCTACATATAAATGTTATAGATGGTAAATGATATATCCTTTCCCATTAGTCTCCCAGTACATTTTATTTTCTGTTGGTACTCATCATGTATAATTTTAAAAAATACGTTTTTGTTACTGATTTTAGAGAGACAGAAGGGAAAGGGAGAGAGAAACATCGATGTGAGAGGGTAACATTGACCGGCTGCCTCCTGCCCTCCTACTGGGGATTAAGCCTGAAACCTGGGCTTGTGCCTGGACCTGGAATTGAACCCGGGACCTCTGGGTGCATGAGATGACTCTCAATCAACTGAGCCACACTGGCCAGGGCTGTAATAATTTCTTTTATTCAACAATTATTTATTGAGCACCTGCTGCATACAGGCATTGTTCTAGGCCCTGAGAATAGAGCAATGAACAAAATTTCTGCACCCTTAATTTTACATTTTAGTGGGATAGGGCAGACAGACCATAAAATAAGAAAGAATACATAGCACAGTAGACGGTGATTCATTCTATAAAGTAAAATTAAGTAGGAAACAACGAAAGTAGGAACTGTTTAGATATGTTTCAATTTTATATACAGTGATCAAAATTTGTCATCTGTTCCGCGTTGTTTGCAGGTCCTCCAGGACAGTAATAAAATCTCACTCCCGTTTACCAAACGCCTAGCACTTAGCCCAGCACCAGTCCTTTATGGAGACAATAACTTCATATTGAATAAATTATAAGCCTGAAAAGTAAGCAGTTGGGAAACAAAGACCTGTCAATAGCTATTGACCGTTAAGCCCATAAATGGAATAATCTAATCATGCGTGATCCGCTTATTCTCATTAATCTAATTAGCTGAGTTCTTTTTTACATTGGAGAATGGAAGCCATGGGAAATGTTGTTACAGGTCGGTTTAGGTATTTCAAACATCTAGTTACCTCATTGGCCCTACCAGCGAGCATAAGCATTTATGTGATGTGTGCACTTAAAAAAAACAAACAAAAGAACCCCACCAGGGCCAGTTCTCCCGGTATCGAGTCTTCGAGTTCGGCAGGGTGGGGGTGGGGAAGGGTGGAGGTGGAAGAGGGCATAGAGGGGAGAAACGGTGTTGGAAAAAATAAAAAGCCATCATTTTCTAGGGGAAGATCAGCCGTTGTGGTTTAAGGTGCTGTGTGGTCAGTCCATCGAACTTCAAACAAGGACCTAATCCTCAAAACAAACTATAAAAAGTAAGAAATCCTCTAACGTCGCTCGCGCAGTGTCCAGCGGGAACCTTGACCTCAAGATGGCGTCCCCCAGTCACAAGATTCAATCAGCTCCAATCAAAAATGGCAGGGTGGGTCGTAATTCACAGTTCGAGCCTTTCTAGGCGTTCCTTCTCTATGGTTAATCGCTGGGGCGTGGTGACTGAGGGCCCATAGTGAAGGCTCTCTATACGCGTTCTTCTCTATGGTGCTTCTTTCCACGGTTTCGGCCGCAGTGCACGCCGGGCAAAAGGAAGACCTCCAGAAGCTCCCCGCGCAGCGCGGCAGTGTTTGCGCTGCGGCCTTGGCGAGTGGTCGCCTCAGAACCAGTCTCCCGGTGAGCGGCGCGCAGAAACCTCGAACCGGTGGTGTCTCCCGTAACCTGGAGCCCAGAGGGCCACGGAGACAGTACCCTTGTCTCGGCGGCGGGTGAGTTCACGCGCGCCTCTGAACGCGTGTGGAAACCGGGTACCTCGGCTGGGGGAGGAAGGAAAGCCGGGAGGCTCCGAAAGGGCCCGGGGTGGGACGAGGGTAAAAAGGGGGGCCGGGTGGGGGAGGGGAGGGGAGGGGCACGAGGCCTGGGTTTCCTCCCTTCTCTAAGGCCTCGAAAACCACTGGGCCGAGCAGGAGCCCGTGGAGGCCGGACCTACTTACTTTACTGCCAGAGCGTTTCTCCTTGCATTGTCGCCCACTTTTCCTTTTCATTTCACCGATGGCCACAGGGAATCCCGTCAGCACCTTCTGGGATCCACGTTTGCCACAAAACGATTGGTCCGCCCCTTGGGAGCCCTTCACTGAGGCCCCCTTCGGAGCCTTACGGTACAATTTCCGGGCCTACGACTCACTTGGCCTAGGCTCTGCCGAGAAGCCAGCCAGCATCCACCCTTTTTAGAGAGGTGCTGGCTACCAACGGATTTCTTTCCCTTCCTCTTCGATCACCTAGAGCCCGCCCCTGTGTGAACTGCCCACCTACCTCTATACCCACGAATTTAGTGAATGCCCACTTTTTATTTTTTTAAGCACCCTCTTAGTTTGCTTGTCTTAAGATTGTGGTGAGTGTTGTGGTCCTGCCCCCTTCCTCCAATGGAGGTTGCAGTAAACTGTACCTCCATTCATTCTAGGCGATGACCAAGCTTGCACATTAAAATGTGTTACTTCTTTCTCACCCTTCTTTGGTCTTCAATATTACTTTTTAAATACGTTTTTCGAAATAGATCTAGGAGTATGAAGATTATTTTGAAGTTATGTAATATGGATTTATATTGCCATGGAAAAGCCATTTTGATACTGGGCAGAGTGGAGCGGACCAAAAGGAGGGAAGAGATTGGACTTCTCTCGCACCGGACTGCTGTAGTGTGAAGTACTGTGCCTTAGGTAGTTGACAGTAGTGTATAAACAACTTTTATATTGTCTTGGATACTTTAATTTTTAAGATTGTTTCCAAAAACATTCAGAAGCCTAGAAAGGCATTCAGTTGGTTATCAGTTGCTCGTGATTTTGAGTAGATACTACACTATTACAGTTTTAACTTTTCTTAAAGCCGTTGTTGTCGTCTGTAAAATAAGGATTATAATAGTATTCACCTCATAGATTATTGAGGTTGGAAATTAATTGAATGTATGTAAAATCCTTAGTGCAATACCCAAATAACGTAGTGTTTAGTCCATTTTAACCGGTATTGTTACTTAAGAATTTTCAGTGAAGTACAAGAGCCTAACCCTGATTCTAACATTTCTTCCCACGTACTGTGAATAGACTATTTTTCTGTTAATAGACTTATAAAGTAAAAGTTAATCCTTAATACAAAGTTTCTCATTGGTATATTACTAGAAAGAGTAAGCATTATGACACAGTGAAAACAGCCCTTGGATTGGTAATTTCAGGATATTAGGGATCTTGAGGGGGTCCCCACCACTCACTGTGTTCCTTTGGACAAGTTAGCTTCTTCATCTGTAAAAGGATACTATATCTACACCAGGTAATTTGGGAAATTAAGTGAGATAATGTATGTTGAAGGTTTTTGTAAATTAAATAAAAACGTGAGTTCTTTTTATTAAATAATTCATCATCTTGGAGTTACTAAATTTCCATTTTTGGTCCCCAGAGTGTAATTAAAAAAAATTTTTTTTTGGTAGAGAATTAATGCATAGTTAGGAAGAAAATTATTGTCCCACTGTTGCATATAGGCGCCATATACTAATTATAGTTTGAGTACCTTTATTTTGTGTTTGCTATATTTTTATTCCGCTGTGTTAAGGCTCTTAATATATTTTAAAAATAAGTCCATTTTAACATTGGGTAACTACTTCAGACTTAAAAGTTAACATTTTGTCCACCGATTTATACTTAATTATACATAATTTAAGGGAAACTTACATTAAGTAGTTTAAAACATTGGAAGAAAAGTAATCTTTGAATCTTTTAAGGCCTTACAAAAACATTCTGTTTAATTTCTTGATAGTCTTGACACTGCTGCTACCATTCATAATAATTTTGATTCCTCATAAAGTTTTTGAATAGCTTTTACCTAGCTTTTTTTTGAAATTTGAAAATAAAAAAATATGATATTCCCACTAACCAGAATTAGTGATAATGTTTTTATAAACTTTATTTTGACATAATTTCAAACTAATTCTCAAATACCTTTCACCCATATTACCCAAATCACCTGACCAATTTGCTTTATCCTTTCCCCTTTTTCTCCATAGTTTTCTTCTGAAATGTTTACTTGTAAGTTGCATGTGTGGTGTTCCTTAACCCCAAAATGTGTATTTCCTAAAAACAAGGACATTCTCTTATTTAACAACAGTACAGTGATCAAAATCAGGAAATGAATA
Source organism: Plecotus auritus (assembly GCF_963455305.1). Taxonomy (NCBI): domain Eukaryota; kingdom Metazoa; phylum Chordata; class Mammalia; order Chiroptera; family Vespertilionidae; genus Plecotus; species Plecotus auritus. The sequence goes on along the minus strand of NC_137770.1, from coordinate 27,522,118 downwards.
TTGCTACAGTATTATCTAATTGGCAGGTCTTAATTGGATTTTCCTTGTAATTGTCCTGAATTGGTATTGCTTTTTTTAAAGCAGCTTTATTAAAGTGTAATTGCATAAAATTCAGTCATTGTAAATTTACAATTCAGTGCTTTTTAGTAAATATACTGAGTTGTGCAACCATTACCCCAAAGGATTCCTCTTTCCTGTTTACAAGTCACTTCCTGTTCCCACTCCAACTCGAGACTATCACTACCTTTATCATTGAAAATGGTAAAACAGCAAAGTGGAAATCTCAGAAAATTATCAGCCCCTTGCCCTGGCCGATTTGGCTCACTGGATAGAGCGACAGCCTGTGGACTCAGGGGTCCCAGGTTCGATTCCTGTCAGGGGCATGTACCTTTGTTGCGGGCACATCCCCAGTGGGGAGTGTGCAGGAGGCAGCTGGTTGATGTTTATCTCTCATCGATGTTTCTAACTCTCTCTTCCTCTCCCTTCCTCTCTGTAAAAAAGTCAATAAAATATATTAAAAATAAAATAAAATTATCAGCCCCTTTTGGGAGACTCAAAACACTTCGATAACATGAAAAGCTTTCTTATAAAAGAAACTTTTGGTTAAGCATTTCCCATTCTTTTTTGGACATGGAACACCTTTTTCCTAGAAGTAGTTTCTGTGAAGACTCCAGCAGTCTGTGGAAATTCAATTTGAGAAGTGATGTTTTGAGGGGCTTGCTTTGCTTAGGCTGGGGAGGTTATGTCAGTCCATTGTATCTTGGCCAGGTTATAAGCAGAGCAGGAAACAGTGCATGCTACACTAATCTTTTATAGTCAATGTAGAACCACTACTTGGTGTATAACTATATAACTTAAAATTTGCTCTTTCAGAACTAACAAAAATAATACTTAGAAAAGAACTGGGCACATATATGTTTATTGAGTGAGTGAAGTTGTATAGGAATGTTAGCTGAGGAAAGTTTATTGGTTCATTTGCCTTTTACGATTTCAGAAATTTGGCAGTGTCCTGATGGGGTCCTGTAAGTCTATCCCTGGTAAAATCTTTTGTTTCTATCAGGATAAATCTTCAATGGAGGAATGTGTATAAGCAGTAATGGTATTTTCAGGAGTGCAGGGAAAAGAGTGGTTTGAAAGAGTAAAGTGGAAAAGAAAAGCAGAGTGCATGCATGTGTTGAGTGTAGAGATAAATCTTAGATGTTTGGTTTTTTTTTTGGGGGGGGGGTATACCAAATTTATTGAGATAAAATTCACATGTAATAAAATGCACCCATTTTAATTTCAGTGAATTTTGACAAGTGCATAACGCTGTATGTTTTTGTTAATTTTTTTACTTACCAGGTTAAAATGCTTTGACTTCTAAAAGTGAAGCACTACTGTTCAAATATTTTTAAAATGCTATTTAAATTTTTTCAATGCTAATAAAAATAACCTCTCCATCTCTTCTTTTCTTAAATCCCACACACATTCCCTTAGCAGTTGGCTACCTTCATAGTATATCCAGAATCTAGCAGCTTGTTACCACTTTCACTACACCACCTATTCCAGGCCCCCCTGTCTTCTCTGGATTATTGCAGTCGTGTTTTGCTTCGATCCTTGTTCTGCAGTCTTAACATAGTGACCAGGAATACTGTTAAAATCTAAGGCAAATAAAACCTTTAAATTTAAAGGTTTTTCTTCTTATTTAGAGGAAAAACCAAATTCTTCACAGTGGCCTACAAAGCCCTATACTCTCTGAAGTTCCTCCCCCAGTAATATTTTACATTTATCTGACTGTCCTCGCATACTGTCTTCAGCTGTTGGCCTTGCTATTCCTCCTGCAAGTACTCCATGCCCACCTCTGGCTTTTTGTATTTTCTTTGTTTGGAAGATTATTGCCTCAGCTAAAAAAAAAATTTTTTTTTTTAAATCCTTACCTGAGAATACGTTTATTGACTTTAGAGAGTAACATCAATTGGTTGCCTCCTGTATGTACCCTGACCACTGGGAATCAAACTGAAACCTTTTTGGTGTTCGGGGTGATGCTCCAAACAACTGAGCCCCCATAACTGGGGCTATTGTCCCTAGATATTAAATAGGGCTTCCTACCTCAGCCCTATTCAAGTCTTTGTCCAGATGTCATCTTGGAGAGGCCTGACCACTCACTGTATTTAAAATAAAGCACGCCCAGGATGTAGCTCAGCGGTTGAGTGTTAACCCAGGAACTTAGAGGTCACCTGTTCGATCCCCAGTCAGGGCATATGCCCTGGTTGCAGGCTTGATCCCCAATGTGGGGCATGCAGGAGGCAGCTGATCAGTGATTCTCATCGATGTTTCTATCTCTCTCCCTCTCCCTCTCCCTTCCTGTTTGAAATCAGTAAAAATATATTAAAATAAAGCACTCCCTAGCTCTCTTCCCAACCTCATTCTTTCTACAAAGTAACTATCAACTTTGAATATCTGTATAATTTATTATAAGAGTATTGCAATTGATCAATTATAGATAAAATCTGATTAGCTTTGCTTATGGTTATAAAAGTTTATTCTCAATCATTTTCACATGTCAAAATATATAAAAATTTATGTTGAAATAAGTGGTTGAGGCTCCCATTTTAGGATGTTTGAAAGTGAATAATATTTTTCTAGAGGTCACTAGAAATGTTTGTGTTATGAATGTCATGGAAGGGCCATTATCTTATTAAGATTGCCTCTACCTTTGAAGTTCAACCGATGAATAAGCAAGTTTTGAACAGTTTGAAGTAAAAGGGAAATATTTCATAGAAAAATTAGAAGTGCATGGAATGGATATATTGGCATATACTAAGATTAAACATAGTCTGATGAAATATTTTTTAATTCTTTTTTTTTTTGTGATTGTTAATCCTCACCTGAGGATATTTTTCCCATTTATAATTACTATAAGGCTAGACACTTGGGTCATTGCTAGCATATGGGAGCTAACTTCACCTGGCACATGGGAGCTTCTTAATAGATTTGTTTAATGAAATCCTCAGAGTTAATTTGTTTACTCATTCATTTATTCAACAGGTATTAATACCAACTGCCCTCCTAAGAAAAGTGCTGAGATAGACTATTATAATACAAGAGCTTCTGTAAGTAGGACAGTAGCTGTCTCTGTTTTAAAAGGAGATACACTCTTTCTTATAGAGTATTTGTTTTTATTTTTGAGCAAAAGTATTACAAATGGATTATTTAAAAATATAAGACATTTATAGTAAAATTAGTTGGCATTTTCCCTTTTTAATTTATATTGATATCTACTTACTATTTATTTAATTTAAATATATTTTTATTGATTTCAGAGTAAGGAAGGAGAGAGAAATATCAGTGATGAGAGAGAATCATTGATTGGCTGCCTCCTGCACACCCCCTACTGGGGATTGAGCCCACAACCCAGGCATGTGCCCTTGACTGGAATCGAACCCGGGACCCTTCAGTTCGTAGGCCGACGTTCTATCCACTGAGCCAAACTGGATAGGGCTTTTTTTTTTTAAGTTGATTCTTAGAGAGAGGAATGAGGGGTGGGGGAAGAGAAACATTAATTTGTTGTTGACTTATTGATGCATTCATTGGTTGCTTCTTGTATGTGCCCTGACTGGGGATTGAACCCACAACCTTGGCATATTGGGACAATGCTTTAACCAACTGAGCCACACAGACCAGGGCTGTTCTCTGTATTTGAATGATTACTATGTGACCTGATGTTAAGATGTCCCCTACCCCCAGGTTTGTAGTTCAGTGAGACATTTTTGTACTCGAGGAACTGGCCAACACTGAATCAATAAATACTGTGTAACTTTGTAAATTAGTTTTCGGAAAGGTGCTGATATGTATTAAAAAGTGAATGTATCAGAACACTTTTTAAAAATAAGTTAGAAACCTTCCTGGATTCTGAGTTTGGTTTAAAAAGATTCATTGATATTTCGTATTTAATTTTGGATATTAACTGAACCTCAAAATTTTTTTCTTCCTTTATATGTATTCCCATATGATTGTAGGAGTCTATCCTGAACTTAGATCGTGTACATTTTGGGAACTTATTTTAGAAAAGATCTAAATTTTAAAAATTCTCAATGGACAGACAGAGAAAAGAGGGTCTTTGCCAACTCCTTTGGGTAAGAAAACTTTAGAATTTTGCAGATACTCTAAAAATGAAGGCCAACAAACCAGGCATATTGAATTGTAAAGTTTTCAAATAAAATGATTTCTCATGATTTCTTTTTTAGACATCTGCAGTAAGAATGTCTTTCCCCCCTCATTTGAATCGCCCTCCCATGGGAATCCCAGCACTCCCACCAGGGATTCCACCACCACAGTTTCCTGGTTTTCCTCCACCTGTACCTCCAGGTAATTTTGTGAGTACTGTAGTTGTTTTAGCTTATACTTTTGTCTTCGCAGTATTTACTTTTAGGAAGATATGTGTGTGACTGTTAATAGTAAAGATGTCTGTTAACATCATTTTGGAAATGTGATGTCTCATTTTCCTATGGCAGAAGTTTTCATATCTGAGTATAAACTCATTTGCGATGTTTTTAAAAAAAGTTACTTAAAAAGATAGTGGATTCGTGAGGTTCAAAAATGAAAAAATATACAGTGAAAAAAATTCATTATATTCCCACAGAATTATTTTTACCAGCCCCTTATGAAAAGGGGGAAACAAAGCAGGGTTATAAGTTTTTTCTTTGTCCTTCCAGATATTTTCTAATGCATATTGTAAGCCACGTAAGTATATATTATTTTATTCACCAGTAGTTTTTTTTTTTAAAAAATATATTTTATTGATTTTTTTTACAGAGAGGAAGGGAGAGGAATAGAGAGTTAGAAACATTGATGAGAGAGAAACATCGATCAGCTGCCTTGCACACCCCCTACTGGGGATGTACCCACAACCAAGGTACATGCCCTTGACCAGAATCAAACCTGGGACCCTTAAGTCTGCAGGCCGACGCTCTATCCATTGAGCCAAACCGATCAGGGCTTTAATTGATTTTTTTATAGAGAGAGGGAGAGAGAAATATTGATTTGTTGTTCCACTTATTTATGCATTCATTGGTTGATTCATGTATGTGCCCTACTCAGAAATGGAACATGCAACCTTGGCGTTTAGGATGATGCTCTAACCAACCAAGGGAGATACCTGGCCACAGGGCTCCGTTAGTACTTTTTCTTTTAACACAGATACAGAGTATTATTCTATATACTAGAGGCCCGGTGCACGAAATTCATGCACGGGTAGGATCCCTAGGCCTGGCCAGCGATCAGGGCTGATCAGGTTCCTCACCTCCCTGCATCCCTCCTCCTTCCCTTGCTCCCTCAGTGCTCCGCGGCCACCGCTAGTTGCCCACCACGTTCTGCACCGCCCCCGGTGGTCAGCGCACGTCATAGCAAGCAGTGGAACTCCTGGTCTCTCGGTCGAACTCCTAAGGGGACACTTTGCATATTAGCCTTTTATATATACGAGAGGCCTGGTGCACGAATTTGTGCACCAGTGGGGTCTCTTGGCCTGGCCTGCAGGATCGGGCCAAAATCGTCTCTCCAACATCCCGAGGGGTCCCAGATTGTTAAAGGGTGCAGGCCAGGCCGAGGGTCCCCACTGGTGCGTGATGGGCGCCAGAGAGGGACACGGTAGGTTGCCCAGCCAGAGAGGGACCGTGGGAGGGCTCCAGGGTGTGTCTGGCCGTCTCACTCAGTCCTGATCGGCCAGACCCCAGCAGTAAGCTAACCTACCGGTTGGAGTGTCTGCCCCCTGGTGGTCAGTGCACATAGCAAGTGGTTGAGCGGCCTTAGCATATCATTAGGAAATTATGCTTTGATTGGTTGAATAGACAACTGGCCACTTAGCATATTAGGCTTTTATTATATAGGATAGGATAGATGCTATTTTGCGCCCCCTTCCTTTTAATTGATTTTTAGAGAGAATGGAAGAGAGAAACACCAATTGGTTGCTTCCCCTATGTATCTGCCCTGGCTGGGAATGGTGTAAAGGACAACGCTTCAACCAACTGAGCCACCCAGCCAGGGCCAATTGATTTCAGACAAGAAGGCAGAGGGAGAGAAGTAGAAACAACAGTGATGAGAGAGACTCATTGATTGGCTGCCTCATGCACGCCCCACACTGGGGATCAAGCCTGCAACCTGGGCATGCGTCCTGACCGAGAATCAAACTGTGACCTCCTAGTTCATAGGTCAATGCTTAAGCATGGTGCCATGCCAGCCAGGCCAATTTTTGTTTTTATTAAAGAACCAGGAATAACAAGATTCTTCCTAGATTTTCAAATTAATTTATCATTTGATACTTAAAGAAAAAATTTGAAAGGATTTGTTTTTTTACTTTTTTTTAATCCTCCCCTGAGGATATTTTTCCCATTGATTTTTTTAGAGAAAGTGGGAGGGAGGTGGAGAGACAGAAACATCAATGTGAAAAAGACACATCAATTGGTTGCCTCCCACACCCGCCCCAAACCAGGCAAGGCATGGAGCCTGAAACCAAGGTATTTACCCTTGACTGGAATGGAACCCGTGACCCTTCAGTCCCAGGGGTGCTGATGCTCTAACCACTGAGAAAACTGGCTAGAGCTGTTTTTTACTTTTAAAAGATTCATTAATATTGTTAATCCATAAGTGAATCTGTATTTGTGATAGTGCTGGTTTTGAGGGTGTACTGAATAAGATGAACATGAATCAATAACTATCCAGAATTTTATACTCCTTAAGTCAAAAGCATGTTGTGGTAGCCTTCTTACTTTAAGAGTAGTTTTTTGTTGTAGGTAAACTTATATAGATTGACCTGATACCACATTGCTTTTGAAAATAAGGTGTTCATCAGTATCTCATTAGTTCTCCATTTCTACTCAAATTAACTGTGAGTGAACATCTATAATAACAAAAGCATAATATGCTAATTGGACTGGACAGCCGAACGACCTTCCGGACATCATTCTGGGTGTCCTTCTGGACGAAGCTGTCGCGGTGGGGGCCACAGCAAAGGCCATTAGGGGCGACCAGGCAGGCAGGCAGGCAAGTGGTTAGAGGCGACCAGGCAGGCAGGCAGAGTGGTTAGGGGCAATCAGGCAGGCACGCACGCAGAGGCGGTTAGGGGCAATCGTGCAGGCAGGTGAGTGGTTAGGGGCAATGAGTAAGGCAGAGGGGTTAGGGGCAATTAGGCAGGCAGGCGAGCAGTTAGGACCCAGCGGTCCTGGATTGCAACAGGGATGTCTGACTGCTGGTTTAGGCCCGATCCCGTCCCCGAGGTGGGGTCCCAGATTGCGAGAGGGTACAGCCCGGGCAGAGGGGACCCCCCCGTGCATGAATTTTGTGCACCGGGACTCTAGTACTTGTATATATGGCATGTAGTTGATATAGAATACAGTCATATATAATTGTGTGCTTACAACTGGCTATGCTTTTTCCTTAGGAACCCCAATGATTCCTGTACCAATGAGCATTATGGCTCCTGCTCCAACTGTAAGTATAATTTTTAAGTAAGTAAATTTTTTACTTATTGATGATTTGAGAAAGAGAGCGAGCGAGCGACATTGATTTGTTTTTCACTTATTTATGCATTCATTGGTTGATTTTTCTGTGCGCCCTGACTGGGTATCAAACCCTGCAACCTTAGTGCATTGGGACAGTGCTCTAACCAGCTGAGTTACCCATCCAGGGCTGAAAGTATAATTAATTTTAAGGAGGAAATTAGGAGATATGTTAGTGCTTTTAAAACTAAAAAGCTTGATAAACTTAGATAAATTATTTTAAGCATTTAAAAGAATAGTAGGAAGGATGTGGGCATTCATTTCTATCACACTACTTAAATAACATTTTCACTCAGCTGTGCATATATGCAGTTGTTCCTAAAATTGCTCCCCAGATATCTCATTCTCTAGACTCATTTGCATATTAGTTCAGATTTAGGACATTGGCTTTTTCATTATTCCTTATGTCTTGGTTTCCAGAGATAGGAGAATGATATGATATGTATGATCTCTTAAAAGAGTGTAAGAATTATTCTAGCAGAAATGTAAGTTTTGAAATGAAATTTGTGTTGAATATAGTTGTATTCTTTTCCTCCTATCTACCTAATATTTAGCCTTTTCCGAGCTATTTTTTTTCTGTGTCTTCTAGTATGATCCCTTCAAGCTTTGTAGTTTTAATGAAGCCTTTCCTTTGGGGAAGTGTTTCATTATTCAGTCTTAGGTTTGAACCTTAATTCTCCACATTCATCAAAGCTTCTGTACACTCTTAAGCATCTTAATTAAGAATGTTAATATATTATAACAAATGAATAAATAATAACCCTCTTAACTATTATTTAACCAGGTATTTCTCTGAGTTCATTGGTAGAATATCAGGCTTCATTTGGAATTCTACTATGAGAGAGGCTTGATATTACTTTAAACTGATTTTCTATTTGTGGTTTTGAAAAGGGAGGGGAGTGGTGTTATTCATGTTAAAAGGGAGATGTGAAGTAGGTGGACAAATAGGAATCTGCTGTGAGGCAGACCACTAAGAAGATAGGGTTCTGCATACTAAGGGGGAGTCCAGCTTTTCTTGCATTAGACACTAATGTTTGGTCATTTTGGAAAGCTTCCACATGATAGGTACTCTTACTTTCTTACATTTCAGTCTAGGAAAAGATAGCATTTGGATTTTGGGGCAGCTCCCCCAGTTCACCAGTATTTATTCAGTGCTTATTGTGGGTGTTTTGCTAAATTCACTTCAAGATAAAATGATGAGTAAGACTATTTCTTCCTTTGGGAAGTTTAAAGTTAAAGAGACAATAAGCTAGAAATTCAAGTAAGTGATAAAGGGTACATTCTAAGTGTGGAGGAGTGCTATGGGAGCATTTGAATATTTTATAAGGATTAGCAGGGATAATTGAAACTTTTATACTAGTACGGAGTACAGTTGTGAAGAAACTTGTGGATGTAGTAGATAATTTTAAAAGATTTATGATGTCTTAAACATAAAGTTTCTACCCAAGTTATTTTTGCTTTTCCAAGTTTTTAAAGAAAGGTAATCTAAGAGTGGGACTTTTCTTGTCATGAATGTTTATATTAATGAAAAATGCTGTGAGCTTTAGATTAAGTATGTAGACCTTAGAATGTGCTACATGGAGGATGGTGCAAAAGTAGGTTTACAGTTGTAAGTGCATGAAACAGCTTATTCTGATATTATTTATTAATAGTATTTTTCATACAAACTACTGTAAACCTACTTTTGCCCCACCCTGTATTTACTAATTTAACATCGGTGGTTTTAGCCTAATGTTACATTAAACATAATAGGAAGTTTAATTGCCAGATCAAATTTTATTGCCTTTCTTAATTCTAGGTCTTAGTACCCACTGTGTCCATGGTTGGAAAGCATTTGGGAGCAAGAAAGGATCATCCAGGCTTAAAGGCAAAGGAAAATGATGAAAATTGTGGTCCTACTACTACTGTTTTTGTTGGCAACATTTCTGAGAAAGCCTCAGACATGCTCATAAGACAGCTCCTTGCTGTAAGTTAAACTGTTTATTTTTCATTTAAAAGGTTTATATTTGTTACAAATTTTAAACAAAAAGCAGAAAGAGGACTCTGAATTTGTCTTCATTTTATTTTGAAAATTTTTAATCCAGCAGTAAAGTTGAACAAACAGTACAGTGATTACCCTGTACAATAATACCAGAATAAGCTGTTTCATGCACTTACAACTGTAAACCTACTTTTGCACCATATTGCCACATTTACTCTTTATATACACACTCGCTACATACTTTTTTTGAGTAATTTGAAAGTTGTGATAAGACGTTTCACCTCTGAACACTTCTTGTGTTTCCTAAGACCAAAGACATTCTCCTATATGGTCACAAAATTATTATTGCATTTAAGAAATTTAAGGACGACACAGTATTGTTAACTAATATACCTGGATCTTTTTTTTTTTTAAATATATTTTATTGATTTCAGAGATGAAGGGAGAGGGAAAGAGAGATAGAAACATCAATGATGAGAGAGAATCATCGATTGGCTGCCTCCTGCATGCCCCCACTGGGGATCAAGCCACAACCTGGTCATGTGCTCTTGACTGGAATCGAACCTGGGACCCTTAAGTCCGCAGGCCATGCTCAATCCAATGAGCCAAGCCAGCTAGGGCTCTTTTTTCTTTTTTTAATAAGTTTTATTTTTATTTGTTAATCCTCACCTGAGGATATTTTTCAGTTGATTTTTAGGGAGAGTAAGGGAGGGAAAAAGAGAGAATCATCTATGTGGGAGAAACACATTGAACGATTGGTTGCCTCCTGCAACCAAGGTATGTGCCCTTAACTGTAATCAAACCCGGGACCCTAGCCAAACTGGCCAGGGCTAGATCTTTTTCTATTTTTAAAATTTAATTTCTTTTATAATTTCCAAAGTAGCATGTTTAAGTAGCATGTTTTTGTTTTTGACCTATGATCCAGTCAAGGATTGTACATCACATTTAATTGTCACACCTTGTTAGACAGCTTCTTTAATAAAGAATAGTTCCCTTCTCCCCACCTTTTTTTTTTTTTTTTTTTTTTAGTTTGCTTATTTTTTGTTTTTATGACATTGACGTGTGTGTGTGTGTGTGTGTGTGTGTGTATTATTGATTTCAGAAAGGAAGGGAGAGGGAGAGATAGAAACATCAATGACGAGAGAGAATCATTGATTGGCTGCCTCCTGCAGGTCCCCTGCTGGGGATCGAGCCCACAACCCGGGCACGTGCCCTTGACTGGAATCAAACCTGGGACCCTTCAGTCTGCAGGCTGACACGATCCACTGACCCAAACCAGCTAGGGCTCATTGATGTTTTTGAAGTTTGTTGTTTGTTGTTGTTTTTTTTAAGAATACCTACCAATTTGAATTTTAGTGATTGTTTGCTCACGGTTATATATGTATATATACACACACATATATATTTTAATTTATTGATTTTAGAGAACGAAACATCGATTTGTTGTTTTACTTATTTATGCATTCATTGGTTGATTCTTGTATGTGCCCTGAGCAGGGATTGAACTTGAAACCTTGGCATCTTGGGACGACACACTAACCAGGGGTCCTCAAACGTTTTAAACAGGGGGCCAGTTCACTGTCCCTCAGACTGTTGGAGGGCTGGACTATAGTTTAAAAAAAAAACTATGAACAAATTCCTATGTGCACTGTGGGCCTGGGATGAGTCGGCTGCTAAGCAGGACAGGCAGCGGCACCCTGCGGGCCGGATAAATGTCCTCGGCGGGCCGTAGTTTGAGGACCCCTGCAACCAATCAAGCTACCCAGCCAGGGCACTAGTTTTACTTCTGTATTCCTTCACAATTTGCTTTTTGCACTTAACGTGTAGCTCTATTTACTTTCCACTTCTATATGTTATTGCATTGTAGAAATGTACCGTAAATTGTCAATTTTCTACTGATGGTCATATGGATTGGTCCCGTTTTTTGTGTTTCGTGATATAATTAATAATATCATGTCTTCAGAGGTGAAACCTCAATAAATTTATATCATGTTTTCTTTTAGAAGTGGAATTTCTGTCGTAGAGCATGCTTATCTTCGGTTTAATAAGATGATGCCAATTTTTCCAAAAGTGGAACATTCCACAGGCATTTTTAAAAACATCTTCATTGTGATGTATTTTATGTACCATAATTCAGTAGTTTTAGTATGTTCAGAAAGTGGCACAAACACAACTACTAATTCTAGAGCATTTTCATCACCCTAAGTAGAAAACCCTGTAACCATTAACAGTCACTTCCCACTCTTTTTCTCTTTGCAGTCCTTGGCTTTATGTCTCTGGATTTGCCTATTCTGGGCATTTTATATAACATAATCATAAACATGTGACTTTTAAAAAATATATATATTGATATTTTACAGAGAGGAAGGGAGAGGAGAGCTAGAAACATCGATGAGAGAGAAACATTGATCAGCTGCCTCCACACCCCCCACCGGGGATGTGCTGGCAACCAAGGTACATGCCCTTGACTGGAATTGAACCCGGGACCCTTCAGTCCGCAGGCCGATGCTCTATCCACTGAGCCAAACCGGTTTCGGCTGTGACCTTTTTTGTTAACTTCAGTAAGCATAATGTTTTCAAGGTACATAAATATTATAGTGTGTACTAGTGGCCTGGTGCACGAATTTGTGCACATTGAAAGGAAATTAATTAGAAGAAATATTTTAATATCAATATTCACCCTTTCTCTATAATAGAAGTGTCAACCAAATTCATGATTGACAATAACAGATTGAAACACAAGGTGTGATTGGCGCCAGCAAGAGCTTTATATGCATTGCTCATGGGCGAGTCAACTTAGCTTTTTATATATAGAGAATAAACTTACTTAATTAGACCTGCTTTCTGATTAAGCTAAACTTTTTCCAGCCCAGTGAAGCACCCCAACTTCTCTTTCAGGTAATTGTCAGGAACACAGCAGTAAACATCAACATGAAGCAGATTATTATTGTAGATCACGCAGGGAGAACAAAGAGTAAAATATTTAACTGCAGCAGTGTTTGATTGACTATATTCTGCGCAGTGGGAAAACCTGAAGTCATTTTCAAGGCCCACCATTTCTTCTTTTCAGTCGGGTCAAGTTTCTGAGCTTTCTAAGTCTCAGTTTTCTGGCTAATGAAAAGAAAATAGGATTCCACCCAGTCTCCTATCTACCTACTCTAGGTCTTCTGTGAGGATCAAATGAGATGAGGCACGGGAAAACACTTCACAGACCTTTGGTTAAAATGTAAAATGTTTCCACCTGGCTATAAAGCAAGTCATGTTCCTGGGCTGAAGAAACTGCAAGGAGGCTAGTTGCTAGGTAGAGGAAGCCAGGCATTGCTAAGTGACGTTATTACCTTGCACCCACAGCAACTGTTTCTGGGCTGGGCTGGGCTGTGGGCTGCATTTTGGGCCATGGTGTCTTGGAAGTGTTGGCTACGATTTGGTGGGCTGTTGCTCCAGGATGGTGGCAGGGCCTGTGTCCCACTTGGGGGAAGCCAAGTGTTGCTTTATGGGTGCCAGGTCTGCAGTGCCATTTCTCTGTACACATCATGGCAGCTCCTGCATGGAGCTTCTGCCCACTGGTGGTCAGTGTGCATCATAGCGACCTGTCAGAAGGTGGGAAGGATACTTAGCGTATTAGCCTTTTATATGTATAGATAGATTGGTATTTCAGTCCCTTTTATGGCCTGATAGTGTTTCATTTAGTGGCTCTACCATATTTTGTTTACTCTTTCGTCAGTTGATTTACCATTAGGTTGTTTCCACTTTTTGGTTACTATGAATAATGGTACTAAGAATATTTGTGTACAGATTTTTGTATGGGGTTGTGTATATTTTTTCAGTTGGAAATGCCTTTTAAAAAACCTGTTCTTGATTTATATGTGCAACAGAGTGCTTTGTTTTTAAGCTTTCTTTGGATTCCTAAATTTATCTCTTTTCTGCCTTTTATTTCTTTTCCACTTTTAAGTGTTCCCTTAAACGTCTGGTGATCCTAGATTGTCATGTTTAAGAGTTAGGGATTAAAAGTCTTTATACTGGGTTTGTAAAATGTTAGTCATTATTGTAAAGCAATCTAACCAACAGCCAGCTGTATTAAATATTAATATGTGGAGGTTTCTTCTTTGAGGCTGGTTGGTTTCTCTAGAAAACTTGGTTTCATGCCTCATTAATGTATGATTGGCTTACCTGTATGGGTTGGGGTTGAAGGACTAAGTTCAAGCATTCCTTTTTTTAATATATTTTTATTGATTTCAGAGAGGAAGGGAGAGAGAGATAGAAACATCGATGATGAGAGAAAAATCATTGATCAGCTGCTTCCTGTACATCCACCACTAGGGATCCAGCCCATAACCCAGGCATGAGCCCTGACCAGGAATCAAACTGTGACCTCCTCTTTCATAGGTTGATGCCCAACCACTGAGTCACACAGGCCAGGCTCAAGCATTTCTTATAGTTTTACCTTTTTTCCTTGTACCCACTCAATATCTTATCCAGATTTTCTTTCATATCTGGTGCTTCATATCACAAGCTCGTGTGTTCACCTTCGTCAGACTAAACTCTTCATGTTCTCTGGGGGGTGGGGATTAAGGTAGTTATTTGAGAAGAGCTCTGACTTTAATTATGCTATATTTGTATTGTTAGGCAAGCACCTGTTTTTGTTCAGCTTCATGCTTCAACCCCATTCTCCACTCTACCTTATTTTTTTTATTGAGAGAGACAGAAACATCGATTTTTTTGTTCTACTTATTATGCATTCATTAGTGGTTTCTTGTATGTGCCCTGGCTGGAGTTGGAACCTGCAACCTTAGTATATTTGGATGGCGCTCTACCCAACTGAGCTACACGGCCAGGCCACCCTTCCCCCCTTTTTGTTGACCTGTAGATCTACTTGGCTTTATAGAATCACTTTAGCCTTTCTTTTTCACCAGTATCTGCCTCTGTAGACACTTGGAATTACCATCCATCCATTTTGTTCAAAATTTTGTTGAATTTTGCTGCTGTTTCTCATGCAGTGTTAGACCTCAAGTGTTTTTACCTTTTATATTATTTGATTTTAAAAACAGTAAAGAGAAAGAAATACTATTTGATTATCATTTTAGTGGTTTCTCTGAAGGGAGATTTGAAACATTTATTCACATTCAGCTTTGACAGATATTTTCTACAAATAATTTTTTTAAACCTTCTTGTTTTTTAATAATTATAAATAATGTTTTAAAATTAAAAGGAAAAGAGTTGTAACGAAGTCCCACCCTTCACACAACCTGCCCCTTAGAATTTTGGAATATTTCTGATCGTTTTATGAAAATTCACTTTTTTCATAATTAAAATCTTACTATATATGTGCAATTTCATGTCCCATGTTTTGCATCCTATATCAAGCCCTTTCGCATGTTACTAAAACTTTTTAATATATACATGTATTTTAAAACAAAATCTTTATGGATTTAATTGAATTTACTATAGTTTTTAACTATTATAACTTGGGCGTTGATAATATATATTTGTAGGATAAATAATGCTGTAAAATTTCTAATTTATTAAAACAATTTTTTGCAAATAAGAATCAGTAAGAATTTGTATTTTTCTTAGAAATAATTTGTTATATATTACTTTCATATAATAGATTTGTAGGAACAGAGTTTTAAGAAACTTAGTTGCTAATAAGATCTTTTTCTTTTTTGCTTCTATTTTTTTCTTAGTGGTAACCTTTTTTTTTCCTTTTTAAGAAATGTGGCTTGGTTTTAAGCTGGAAGAGAGTACAAGGTGCATCTGGAAAACTACAAGGTAGGTACTTTTTTCTTATTGAGATCATTAAGTAATTACTGGCTTGTTTCACCTCACTTTTCACATACAGTAATTTCAGACGTTCTTAGGATATGTGACACTAAAAATGTATGGTCAAATTTAGTGTTTTAAGTTCTCAGAATAGTTTCTGTATGATTATGTCATTAACTATATAAATATTTGGATTTATTTGTTTAATTTTACTTCCAATTTTTAGGTTACTCTTTAAGTTTAATTTTGTTTTAATATCTCTGATATAAAGGCATGGTATTAATAGTAAGACTAGTTATTAAAATGAAAGATACAGAAAAAATTAGATGAATAATCAGCATAAGAGATTGTTACTTTCATAGTTTAACTTCTCAGGAAAATGTTGTATTTATGTTGAAGCAGCCTGTTCTCATTTATAGGTGTTAGGAAGTCTGGATGGAATGAGTTCATGACATAATTAACAATCATGAAATGTGCTGATTTTGTTAACTATTTTATCAGCACTTCTAATAAGTAGTAATTTGCCTGATTAGAATTTTTCTTTAACCCTGTTTTTGTCTTTGTTCTTTTGGTTAAGGGGGCAAAAGTGAAACCATTTTCAAAGGAAATTGAAGGAAAGGGCAGAGTGACAACATGAATAATCTTTGTATTACAACATTTGGTCTCTTAACGATTTTAACTTTCCATAAATACTCTTTATCTTTCATTATTGTAGTGATATTTTACTAATTCTTTACATCTATTGGTAGCCTTTGGATTCTGTGAGTATAAGGAGCCTGAATCTACCCTCCGTGCACTCAGGTTATTGCATGACCTGCAGATTGGAGAGAAGAAACTACTTGTTAAAGTTGACGCAAAGACAAAGGCACAACTGGATGAATGGAAAGCAAAGAAGAAAGCTTCTAATGGGGTGTGTTTTCCATAGTGTTATCTTCTCTAGGCCAAATGTACTCTTTCAGTGTAAATACTCATTACAAGTGAATCTAATATGGGGCTTTACAATCCCATCGTGCCTGCGACTACTAACATGCAGGAGGGTATTTTATAGTTTGTAGTTATTTTAAGTCTTTTATCTACCCATTGTGGGTGGATGACTGTTGGTTTGCTTGTTCCAGGTTGGGATGAAGGTAGTAAGGGAGGCTGGACAAGGTTAACTTGCCAGAGAAAACATTGGTACAGACTATTCCAAACAGAGCTAATTCATTAAGGCAGCTTTGTAAGTAAGTACAAAATATATTTCAACCTACACAACTTTTATTAGTTGCCCTCTCTTTTAGAAGTACACAGGTTCTAAAATACTGAAAATAAGTCATATTATTTTCCTCAGGTGGGTGGCTATATAAAGCATAAAGCTAACCTAAAGAAAAGGAATTTTTATATATTGTAATGTATGCATTACTATCTCAACAAAGCAAAAAATAGCTAAAATCTGAGTGTTTATTATTCCTTCCTACTTCCTTTTGCACCTCAAGCAGAGCAGATCGAATATAGATTTATTATTATCTTTCTGTCTCTACAAAAACAAAACAGCCTTTTGCTCTCTTCAAACTTTTATTATCATTTAAAATAGAAATAGCTTTCTTGTATATTCTTTGTAAAAAAAAGATTCAATTAAAGCAAACTATAAAGAAATTATCACCCATATAATCCCATCACCTTTGGTAACCACTGTAGACATTTTGTTTTTTTGGGTTTTTTTAAAATATATTTTTATTGATTTCAGAGAAGGAGGGAAGGGGAGAGATAGAAACATCAATTGGGTGCCTCCTGCACGCCCCCTACCTGGAGATCAAGTTCGCAACCCAGGCATGTGCCTTGATGGGGAATCAAACCGTGACCTCCTGGTTCATAGGTCGACACTCAACCACTGAGCCATACCGTCTGGGCCACTGTAGACATTTTGGTTCCATGTTTTTCCAGATAGTTTTTGTGTGTATGAATATAATTTTGATTGGAATATGTGTATTTTTCCTTCATAAATACAGGATTGAATTTTAAAGTATTGTTTTATAATTAGCTTTTTTCCCCATCTTTCCTTGGACTTCTAATAATATTTTAACTTATTTCTCTGCATTTAGTTTCCTTTCATCTGACTGTTTACAGTACTGGTTATATTTCTAAAACATAATTATAATTATGCCTACTCCCTGCTCATCCATCCTTAATGGTTTTGAATTTCTTACTGTTTGCTGCAGTTTACCTTTCTAGTGTTCCCCATTCATCCCCTTTCATTCAGTCATGTATCCATACAAACTTATTTGTGCTTTGCTGACATCTCAAGTCCTTGTTGCCCATTCACATAGTGTAATTAAAATGTTACTTGCTTCAGCCCTAACTGGTTTGGCTCAGAGGGTAGAGCGTCGGCCTGTGGACTCAAGGGTCCTAGGTTCGATCCCGGTCAAGGGCATGTACCTTGGTTGCGGGCACATACCCAGTAGGGAGTGTGCAGGAGGCAGCTGATCGATGTTTCTCTCTCATCGATGTTTCTAACTCTATCCTTCTCTCTTCCTCTCTGTAAAAAATAAATAAAATGTATATTTTTTAAAAAAATAAAATAAAATGTTACTTGCTTCATCATATCTAACCCTGGATTCCTCTCAGAATTAAATTCTCTCTATATCAAGCAGGTTTGTACTGCTGTTAAAATAAGTCTGCTTTGTAGTATATATTGTTTGTAATTCTCCGTCTCTCACTGCCTCTTATACCCAGTTTCATTCTCCTGTCCTCCATTCTCTGATTACAAGATAGAAAGGGCAGTAAGTTCACAGAGTGTGTCCCTTTATCTTGTACCTCCCCAGAATCTAGTACTGTATAATGTCTTGCCCATAGCAAAAACGGAATAAGCATTTATTGAATAAGGAAATGCACGATTTTTGTGTGACTCATTTAATTTGTAAATCACCATTAGCCAGAGCAAACACAATTTTAATTTGTGTATGTCTTTCTTCAAGAATGGAAATAAAGCCACCTCCAATAAAAATAATTTTTTCAGATAAGTTGAAATTTTAAAAAATTAATAGGCATGACTCCTATGTACATTTGGAATGGTGCCCAGGTATTTAAAGTCATAAGACAAAGTACATTATTTTTCTGAAATGTCAATTTTCCTCAATAATGCAGATTTTAAAAGCGTCAAGCAGTTGTTAGAAAAAAAATTTAAGTAACTTAGGCAAGTATAACTATACTGTGGAGTAGATGGCAGATTTGTCATGATTTTCCCAGATAAAATATGAGAGGTTACTTGTTTTTACTCCTTTATTGATTTGTTGGAGAAATTTAGAAAATAGTGGCTTAAGGTGGATGATAGGAGAATAAGACTTTGAGATACTGGTATGTTACTTTATTCAGGCATTTTTATGACTCCCAGGCAGAAAGGAAAAAACACAGTTGGGTAGTTCTCTTTGACTAAAACAAAACAAAACAAACACACAAAACCCACAAAACACCATAAGCTTGTCTAGAAAGAGATTTTTCTGACCCAGAATTTTAACAGGAATTATGTGTCTTAGTCTAATGGCTTGATTGAAAGTTTTCATTTAGATTTTTCAGAATTTGTACAAGTAATTCTTTCACTTTTAGTAAAAATAGTTCATTTTGCTGATCTATTTCATGTTCTGTTGCTTTTTGGCTATTCAGCAATAGAGGTAGAACTATCTGCTTGAATGTCACAGTTAGTGGTTGTTAACTTATTTCTCTGCATTTTGACAAGTGTTGAAATACAGATATCTCTGGGAGGAGACACTTATATAGATGCTATAGGTAGGAACATCTTCACATATTTGCCTGTTAATTAGTCTGGCTAAATCTACATTTCCTCAAAAGAAAGAGCTCTGCATTTGCTTAAGTCCCCAAAGAAGTTCTTGTTTTGGATTCTAGAAGTCAGTGCCAAAGAAGCCTAAAAGAGCTGTTTTCCAACTTTATAACCAGTAGCTTTACTATTGAAGTTCTTAAATTTTTCTGAAAAGTGCTTATTTTGTTGCTTTTTTCCACACTTCTCCACCATTTTAAGTTTTAAGAAGAGAGGAATTGAGAGTAACGGGAAATTACCCAATGTTTTGAGGCAGTTTCTAAATTTTGTGGTTTGAACTGGATTAATTCCTTAACTGGGAGATTTGAAATAAAACCTAGAAACAATAATAATAGTACCACAATAGAAGCCAATAATTTTTTCACATCAACACAAGTAACAATCTAGACTTCTTTAAAAAATAATGAAGTTTTACAAATAGTTGCTTATTTTTGAGAAGGATTACAACATGAGTTTTGTGTTTTTATAATGTTACGTGTGCAAGTCATGGGAATAAAGACTTGTGCAATATTTAGAGTTGATATTTTTCTTAGTATGTATATGATTTTTTCTTAAAAATATTTTTAAAATTGATTTTTAGAGAGGAAGTGGGGAAGGATAGACAGATAAAAACATTGATGCTACAAGAACATCATCAATCGGCTACCTCCTGCTCACCCCACACTGGGGATCGATCCTGCAACCCGAGCATGTGCCCTGGCCGGGAATTGACCTCTTGGTGCCTGGGTTGATGCTTTACTCCTGAGCCACACCAACTGGGCAGTATATGATTTTTATAAGTGGTATTCCCACTTTATAGACATTTTAGAGAGCAGGGGTGGGGGAAAATAAACCATTGTTTCACTTCTGACCTATCTGATGCTTGCGTTTAATTGTATAAAACAAGCACGTTTGTTCCTTAACGTGCTTGTTTATTTTAAATAGTGGCTAGCATAGTGTACATAAAACTATATTTTGCTTTTTTTCACATAATTAAATTTTCAACTGTTGAGTTAGGAAATATTCTTAGTTTGTGTAAGTATTGAGCAAGACATTCTGAAAAATTGGGAAAACTTGGCACATGTTTTGTGCAGTATGTTAGTCCTATGATTTAATCTTCCTATAGCTGGGTAGGGGTTAAAATATTAACTACCCAGGGTAGAAAGGGAAAGAAATGTTGAAAGTTTATTTTATAAAGCTAAGAGCAAAATCAAGTCTGCATTTAATAGAACCTCAGATTTTTTTTTTTTTAAATTAAAAAGTATTTGTATTGATTTCAGAGAGGGAGAGGGGGAGAGGGAAACATCAGTAATGACAGATAATTATCCATCGGCTGCCTCCTGCATGCCCTCTACTGGGGATCGAGCCTACAACCTGGGTATGTGCCCTGACCAGGAATCATACTGGTAGCATCCTGGTGTATGGGTCAATGTTCAACCATTGAGCCACACCGCCCAGGCAAACTACATAGATTTTTTTGAAGAAAACATGTTTGTTTTGTATACTAACTCTTAGAATGTTTTTCATTTTTCTTGGTTGATTCTTCCCACCCCACCCCCCCTCCTGACTTTGCCTTGTTTTCTGTTTTGTTTTAAGACTGCCAGGCCAGAAACTGTCACTAATGATGACGAAGAAGCCTTAGATGAAGAAACTAAGAGAAGAGATCAGATGATCAAAGGGGCCATTGAAATTTTAATACGTGAATACTCCAGTGAGCTCAATGCCCCTTCACAAGAATCTGACTCTCACCCCAGGAAGAAGAAGAAGGAAAAGAAGGAGGACGTATGTGTTACTAAATTCTGACAACAAGTCATTTCTACAATTTACTTTTTATGGTGCCACTCTTGTGCTTTCAGTACATTTCAACTTTTGAGGGGAAAATAGAAGAATGACTAGCATTTACAATAATTGTACTGTTGAGCCTAATTTGACATGTTCTACTAATTAACTCCTCATAATTTTGCCAAAACATTTCTGTTTTCTGTGTTTAAAATGCACTGGCATTGAAGCTTGTGCTTAGCTGTGGATTCAAATTCAGTAAGGAAAAAAGACCTTTAGTGATGAAATGTAGGCACTGATGTTAAGGGGTAAAGTAAAATGTTTTTGTTTGGCTATGAAGGACTGGCCTCGTTTTACCTAATTATCGTTCAGTCTCTGCTCCAAGCAAGATGCCGGTCTCCTTCACTGAAGAGTTTTACCCATTCTTTAATTTTTAGCTGTGTCTCCTTGTAACCACGTCTCATTCCCCTCCATGGACAGTAATGCTGTTCAGATTCTAGCTGGAAGACTGTGAAAGAGCAGCACAAGATGAAACACTCTTCTGCAGTGTATTACATTATCACTACTCTGTCTGACCAAGCTAACTGAACATTAGGGAGTCCAGGTTAAAAGAAAATGTTTGGTTTTCTTATACTCATTTCTTTTGAATAAACAGAAATTATGGGGAGTGTTTTTAGAAAATATCAGAATTATTTTATATGCATGGATTGCATATACATGAAAAAGTATATTTTGGAACATATTGTGATTTAATATCAGGGTTCATATTATTTAGGATTTCATTGACTTATTAGGCCAGCTTCAATTTTCTTTGTGGCCAAATACATTTTTATTACTTGTCTCATTCTTTTTCACATGGTCATAAATACCTGTCTGGTGAAATGCCGATAGTTGGGAATGGTAATTGGTAGAGTTAATCAGGTACAGTGTAATTGAGGTTAATGGGAAAGGAGAAAGTAACTAGACATATATGTTGGATATGGATTAGGAAGAGTGGATCAAAGAAATCCTGCTCTATGGCAGGAATTATGGATACATTTTATTGGTATGATTGTTTCCTATATCTGGGTCAAGAAAAAAGCGCCACTAGTATGAGACCCTCCCTATTCTGTTGCTTAGGGAAGTTAGAGGGAGAGGAGGTGATGGGAGAGGTTATAGAGAGTGAAATATTTTTATTATCATGTAATTTAAAATCAAGAAAATGCCCCAGAGCCCTGACCGGTTTGGCTCGGTGGATAGAGCGTCGGCCTGCGGACTGAAGGGTCCCTGGTTCGATTCCAGTCAAGGGCATGTACCTTGGTTGCGGGCACATCCCCAGTAGGGGTTGTGCAGGAGGCAGCTGATCGATGTTTCTCTCTCATCGATATTTCTAACTCTCTATCCCTCTCCTTTCCTCTTTGTAAAAAATCAATAAAATATATTAAAAAAAAAGAAAGAAAATGCCCCAGAAGCATTGCTTATAGTATAAAATAGCATTGTTTTGCAGATTAATGTGAACTCTTGTGTTTTTTAAAAAAAATCTTTGTGGATATTTTTGCAGATTTTCCGCAGATTTCCAGTGGCACCTCTGATCCCGTATCCACTCATCACTAAGGTTTGTTTACATTGAAGCCTTTGACAATAACTGTGTTCACTGCTAATTGTCAGATTTGTAATTCTTGTCTACCAGAGTTTTCACTAACTCAGATCATTACATTTGTTACTATATAAGTTCTTTTTATTTATTTACTCTTATCTTTTGTAAGACCTGTACAGAATATCTAACATTTACTTTTTATTAGATTGATCTTTATGCGTTGCCTCCTGTCCCCTGTCTTTTAGGAAGATATAAATGCAATAGAAATGGAAGAAGACAAAAGAGACCTGATATCCCGAGAGATCAGCAAATTCAGAGATACACACAAGGTAGTATTCTTGTTTTTTCACTTGATACCAATCTAGACTTTTTACAGAATCCAAAGCAAACAGACAAAAAAAAATCAACCTTACATTAGGATATAAATTTAAATGCTTTTTTAGGTTTAATTGATATTTAGATAGAAACAAACAAAACCAATATCATATTAAAGTGGACCTTGACATATATTTAATTTTTTTTGTTGTTACTGTCTACTCTGCAGTCATCTCACTTTAATATGAATAAAAGCTAATTTTATTTTTAGGTTTCAACATAAACATCAAGGGCAGATTTAAACTAGATTCAAGGGGGCAGGATAACATACACTGTAGTGTATTTCTGGGGGCATTTATTTAACTTAATCTTAGGACAACCTTTTCTTTAGAGCTGAGGTTAAAAATTAAGGTTTATATTTGTATAGATTTAATTTGAGAGGGGGAGATTTTAAAAAGTAGGTCAGTGATTACCAGACTTACCAAATTTTAGATGCATGGAAGAACTGTAAATGCCCATAAAGCTAATCTATTCATTGACCCCCACCATTATGATAGAGATCATATGGTGACTAATGCAAGATGAAACACTCAGCTTGGAAAGTAACAAGGAATAGGATGTAAGTATGAGCTTCTGTTTTTTATTATATTTATGGATGCCCCCTCAGAAAAATATGCAAAGGGGTAACTGGCTTGGAAATGGGTATTTGTGTGTAGTAAATCTCACGAGTTTTGCCTATTGAAAGCTTCTCTCAATGATAGTGCATCTGTGAATGTTCGCTGATGTTGAACTTGATGCTTATGGACAGTGAAATGCAAAAACTGCATGAAATATATTTTGATGTTAAAGATATTAAGATATTACTGGTTCTTCCACATAAGACTGAGTGACCTTTAATTCAGTGAAACGTTGTATTCATTTTTTCTTTTATTTTTTCTTACTGCTTTCAAAAATCCAAGTTGACAGTTAATGTCACTGAATCAATGCTGCTGAACACTTATTATTCATGCCCAGCCCTAGCTCACATACACAGTGCTTTTTCAGGAATTAAATATGAATAAAAGCACAAATGCAGTTCTCTCAACTTAATTTTTAGTTAAAGGGGTAGTGTGTGGGAAGTCATTTTAGAGGACTACTTTTGATTATGTTTAATACTCAAACTCAGGGTCTGAGTAAGCTTGAAAATAGTATACAGTTGTGTGTGTGGTTTACCCCCTTTTTGTTATTTGTTAAACCCTGTCATGTCATTGGTAAAATATGACAAAATGGTGTTTTTAAAAAATTATTTCAAGATGTTTGCTTCAGAGTTTGAGAAGCTGTCAGGCATTTGACTGCCTTAGGCTTATTTCACTGTAAGGTGGGTGGGGGAATGTTTTGAATTTCCAAAATGTGCTTTAACAAAAAGGTCAAAATGAAAAACTGTTCTTGTTATTGGGTGGATGGTTAAAGAAAACGTTTAAAACTTGAGTAACAAAAAATGAGCTCAGTGAACCTTTGCATGTTTTGGTATGAGTTTACTAAATAACCACAGACTGTCAGGGTATCAGCGTGGCAGGGGGCGTCCATTTACAGCACGGACGAGTCTGAAGAGAGAATAAGGTAAGATTTATGATTTCTTTCTGTTCTTTCCTCTTCATTATTTCCTTATATCATTTTAGTCTCCATTTCCTCTTTCTTCAGTCTTTGTCTTAAAATACATATATGTGTGTGTATCTATTTACCACATATATAATCTTTTAGAAATGCATTTAGTATGGACCAGATTCACTCACTTTTTCATTTACTTAGAACAAAAACTTTCAATGAGTTCTGAAACAAATTATTACTTACATAAGTGAAACTATACACCTAAGAAATAAGTAGTGCAGTGAATAAGCAAGAGTAAAATAATTGAGGAATTCTACAAAAGAAATTATTGGAACAGCTAAAATAATCTGTAAGTATTTATCTCAGAAATAAACAAATTTCTTTATAAGTGTATGACACTGAGGTAAGTGTTATGTAGTCTAGCCTCGTTTTACAATTTAAATTTTTACAATCCATTAGAACTGTTTCAAAAATTAGAATTGCCCCTTTAAATAGCTTTTAGTTTCTGTCCTCTTTCTACCATTTCTTTTTCTCTTTCCTTTGTAATTTCAATGTATTCAGTATTAGCTTTGCCTGCATTCTACTTTGATACAGACTGGCTCAGTAGCTGAATATATTGATTTTTCATGCATTAGCTTTTCTTTCATAATCCTCTATCAGTTCTCTGATCCATGAGCAAGAGAAAAAGAGTATAAAAGGTAAGATTGCTTTTTAAAGTTGTTTTAAATGCTTTACATGACTGAGAAAAGAAAAAATGAACATTTTATTGTTACAGTTTAAATTTCATTTCAGTGACTCTAAACATGGAACCAAAGGGATAAATGTGTTTTGTTTTTGTTTTGTTTTGTTTTTCCTGTTTGGGGTATTTTTTTCTTCTTCTGAGCTTGTATAGAAACCGTGTGGTACACTGGTAATCTTGTCAGGGTACAAACTTGGTCTGACTTTGTTAATTTGGTTTATTTGTGAACCATGTACTTGCTCTTCCTCCCAGAAACATAGCTTGTAGGCAAGGTTAATCCAGTGTTGGCGATCCATGTCCTAACACAGCATCTGTAAGTTAATATGCAATCATTCCTTCCAAGGATGGATTTATCACTGTTGATATATTTTTATTGTCTTATAGGCATAATGGGCACAAATATGTTGCTTTTACAGTTAAGTTAAAATTTTTGCTTGAAGTGAGTGATTTTTCAAACTTTTGAATTTGGTGGGCTGTCCATCTTGTAATGGTGGGAGTAAATGTTTCCATAGATAGGCAGATCTTGGTTGAATTTACCTTGCCTTTTGGAGGGTGGGCATACCAGAAGACATATTATTTAGTTGCGTTACAGACCTGACTCTTCTTCTCCACCTCCTCTTTAAAACCCTTAACCACAACCTTTAGGTAGTGGCAAGTTGTGTTTTGAAATTAGTATCCATAATCCCACTGATTTACAGAAATTTATAATGGGAAGAATCACATTTTTGCTAAGTGATTGTCTTTTTAGAACTCTATGAACCAACACATTCTTCATGGTCATTTTAGTTATATAATCATTGAGTGGCTAGCCACACTTGACACAATCTCCCAGCATCCAAGATTGGAGATTCCTGGTCTGTGTAGAGTATATGGTTTTGCACGAAATCTATCTAGTCTTGTGATTGCTTCAGTTTAATTTGTCAAGTAAAACCACAAATATTTAATGGCAAAGTACCAGTGGTTTTTTTGTTGTTGTTGTTCCCAATATTGGGAATTGTGCTGGGAAAAATCTGAATACTGGAGCTACAGATTAATTCTAAAAGTACTTTTATTGGTTTCTAGAAACTGGAAGAAGAGAAAGGCAAAAAAGAAAAAGAAAGACAGGAAATTGAGAAAGAACGGAGAGAAAGAGAGAGGGAGCGTGAAAGGGAACGAGAAAGGCGAGAACGAGAACGAGAAAGGGAAAGAGAACGTGAACGAGAAAAGGAGAAGGAACGGGAGCGGGAACGAGAACGGGATAGGGATCGTGACCGGACAAAGGAGAGAGATCGGGATCGGGATCGAGAGAGAGACCGTGACCGCGATCGGGAAAGGAGTTCAGATCGGAATAAGGATCGGAGTCGATCAAGGTAAGGCTTTATAGAAATTATTGTTTTCGTGATAGCTTTAATTGAACTGCAGGTTAGCACTTTGTAGGATGACTTACATTTATGTGATGAGAACTTCCTTAGCCACAGAGCATGCCTGGCTTGCTGTATCGCATTTGTAAAACATTGGTGAAAATAACAATTTTAATTTTAGGATTAGTTTCTGTCTTAAGCCAGTTTTTACAGACCCAGAACTTACCAACTGTTCATCCAATGTCCTGGGCAGACTGAATTCTGTTGTCCTTTTGGGCCGGTGGCCTTTTTCTTCTAGTCACCGTTTCATTGAGGTCCATTATACTGTGAAATCAGCTCTAGCTTTAGCCTCTGGTGTCGATTTGGTCCTATAGCTCACTGCAAGCCCACAACTCACCTCCCAGACTCTAAATTTACTCTCTTACAATTCCTAGTAATTTCATCTTTTTGTTTTGTTGTATTTAGAAATTTTCCTTAATTATATTGATTTCAATTATGGATATTCTCAAATTCTTTAGGAATGAGGGAGCAAAAATGAGCAAAGGAAGGAAGAGAAAAAGGGAGAGTAGAAGGAGAGAAGAGAGAAAAAGCACAGCTTTTGGTTTTTTTCAAGCTAGCTTTCAAATACACATTTTTGGCTTGCAGATTTTCCATCTGATTGTAGCTGAAGGGGAGGTCCCCTTTAAGTAAGTTAATTAGTTACTGGAACTGGAAGTTTAGTGCTCTTAATCTTTAGTGGGCATTAAAATTCTTCTTTTCCATCTCCCTTGGAATAACCAGTATCCTTTTGACTATTATTGAGAATTTTACATATATAAAATAGTGTTTTTATACTTTTACTACAGAACAGTATATTGTTTCATATATTTGTATTTAGATTCATGGCATTATATCTTATACTACAATTTGGTTTTATCGTTTCATATTAAATAGTTGAGAACTTTTCATTGCTCCTAAATATAGTTGTAATTTATCCGTGTAACATGACAAAATGCTCTTTTCTCAGCACTCTTCTATCTCCTTCATTACTTGACCACTAGTGAAATACACTATTTTTTAATATGTTCATTAGCCTTTTGTATTTTCTTTCTTTTTTTTTATTATATATATGTTTATTGATTTCAGAGAGGAAGGGAAAAGGAGAGAGAAACGAGAAACATCAATGATGAGAGAGAATCATTGATCGGCTGCCTCCAGCATGCCACCTACTGGAGGTTGAGGACGCAACCTGGGCATGTGCCCTTGACCAGAATTGAACCCAGGACCCTTCAGTCTGCAGACAGACACTCTATCCACTGAGCAAAACCAGCTAGGGAAGCCCTTTGTATTTCTTACATCTAGGGTTTCTTGGTTTATTTTCTGAGATACCAATATGCATTAACATTGAATTCAGAATTTGGGGCTACAATTATATTCTGTGCCTCTGATGAATATAGAGGAGTTTGCAGTTTTGCAGAAATCAAATACTGAATTCTGGCTTGTTAGTTTGTATATTTCATAATATATGTTGTACTCTACCTTGGTTTTTAAAGGAAAACAAAAAGGAGAATGACAGATTTTTAAAAATATTTTTTTTATGTAGAGAAAAGAGCAGAGATCGTGAAAGGGAACGGGAGCGGGAAAGAGAGAGAGAGAGAGAACGTGAACGAGAAAGAGAACGTGAACGAGAAAGAGAGCGTGAAAGGGAACGGGAGCGAGAAAGAGAAAAAGACAAGAAGAGGGATCGAGAAGAGGATGAAGAAGATGCGTATGAACGAAGAAAACTTGAAAGAAAACTCCGAGAGAAAGAAGCTGCTTATCAAGAGGTAATTTGAGGAAATGCTTATATTGGTAAAGTTGGGTACTTAATAGCTTATACAAAAATTTTAGAACCCTTGTGTACATTTTTAAAGCTCTGACAACTTCGTTTTTAGCGCCTTAAGAATTGGGAAATCAGAGAACGGAAGAAAACCCGGGAGTATGAGAAAGAGGCTGAAAGAGAAGAGGAAAGGAGAAGAGAAATGGTAATAATCTAGGTTAAAAATAAGTGATTTTCAGATATAAATGAGGTCAAATCTTTTCTGTTAACTAGAAATAACTATAATTGTACAAGTTCCCAGTATAATTTTATATATATATATATTTTTTAAAATATATTTCATTGATTTTTTTTACAGAGAGGAAGGGAGAAGGACAGAGAGCTAGAAACATCGATGAGAGAGAAACATTAATCAGCTGCCTCCTGCACACCTCCTACTGGGAATGTGCCCGCAACCAAGGCACATGGCCTTGACCGGAATTGAACCTGGGACCCTTCAGTCCGCAGGCCGATTCTCCACCGAGCCAAACCGGCCAGGGCTATTTTTATATATTTCAAATAACCTTGAGACACTTTCAGTTCACCAAAATCTTTTTTTCTTCTATTTTTCACATTGTTGCTGTCTACACAAAATTATCTTTTGGCATCCTTTCAAAGTAAATTTGTCATAGAGTAATATATAAAATGAGAATTTATAGAACGTTCTCTGATTAAGAATCTGCACCATTTTTGAATTTGAAGAAGCTTAGATACTCTGAATTGGTTGGTACATTGGGATGGATGAAAGAGTGTCCTCAGAAGACTTCTGGTTTTATAAGTCAAAATTATTGTCTTTATATAACATTTATGGATTATAGGTTTTCCTTAGGTTACTGTTTATTCTTTTGACTATATAATAATCATAAAAAATACGTCTTGTTTTTCACATTTGCTTTATTTGATAAACTGTAACAGTGAACAATTGATTTAGGTTGTTACTAAGTAAAATGTCAAAAATATATTATCATAGTATTTGCTTCAGTAGTATGTTCCATGTGTTCTGTCTTTGCCAGAATTTCATGAAAGTTTCTTTATCTCCAGTTTGGAGATTATTCTTCCAAAAACTTCACTGAAGTTAGGAATCTTCTTCAAATAGTTTTGAACATGAGACATAGAGGGAATTTTTGTAAGTAACCAAAAGGGTGCATGCAGCAACTAGCTAGATAGTATGGGTGTTCTGAATAGTACATCCACTAATGTTATAGAGTTATTTAAAATACTTCTTATTTCCCTGGATTGTAGCTCCCATTCTAGGATTTCTTTTTCATCCCTAGGTTAGAAAGTAGGAAGAGAATAATATAGTAAAAGACATAAGTATTTGAAGAAATAATTGTGAAATAGGTTTAAAGTGATTTTTGCTTCCTATAAGCAAATCTGAAACCTATCTTTCTAGAAAAAAATTTCCTATTAATTTTTTTATTTGGAAACTTAAAAAATAAATAGTTACAAAGCAGTTATTTGCTTATTATAAAAATGTTCCAGTTACAGAAATATCTGATGTAAAAACTGGAAGTTCCTGCACTCTTATGGAATGATAACTTATGTTTGTTTTAGTATTTACCTTGTGGGCCCTCCTGTGTTTTACTTAGATATTTGTATTGTCATTGCTACCTGATAGTCTACTTTTATTCATTTGACGAATTTTGAGTATACATTATATCCCAGCCTTGTGCTAAGTACTGGGCATACAAGAATAAACTGCTTCTAATTTAGAAATAAGTGGGTAATATTGTCAGGGAGATAAGGTACTAAATATAGCATGTGTGAGAGTGTTTAAGGTACGGTACAGGTATGTTCACAGCATTTTGGGAGTACAGAGAGACTGGGGGAGGAGTTGGTCATGGATAGATGGTTAGATTGGGGAAGTCTTTATAGAGAGGTAACATTTGAACTGGATGAAGAGGTTAAGATTTTACTGTAGTCAGAAACCTACCGTTACCTGCTTTGTACATAGATTTAATAGTTGTTGATAGATGTAGATTATATATACATATATAATTGTTAGGTATATCTGCTACTAAATACAATATTTGTTGTATATTTGAAATTCCAAAAATAGGAATAAGAGGTTTGTGTACTCAAGTGAGATAGGCATTACCTTTAAATTGATGCATGAACATGATTTAAATTTTTAATCCTGCATTTCACAAAAAGTACTTTGTAGTATCATTTACAAATGAAAATGCGTAAAATATTTTTGTTCAGTTAACAAATTCAGTAAGATAACTTTCAGTTTTGTTTACTGGTATGCTCTGGTTTCATTAATTAGAAATTAATTACTGTACTTTGAAGATTATATTCAGGGAGCAAATTTATTATAGCATGCTCTCTGGTTTTTATTTTACAGATAAGTCCTAATTCTGACTTGTCTTATGAGTAAAAGACAAAAGACATACTTTTTATTCTTATATACTTCATTTAACATATGAAGTATATGAGAATTATAAAGTTCAAATGGTATGGATAAGAAAAATCGGTTCCCAAAAAAGGGGGAGGGTGTAATTTAAATGACTTTTATGTTAATTTTGCACTTTATCCTTTCTAGGCAAAAGAAGCTAAACGACTAAAAGAATTCTTAGAAGATTATGATGATGATAGAGATGATCCCAAATATTATAGGTATATGCTTTATGAACTCATACTTTTAAGCATTTTATTAGCTATATTTTCCCCTTGTCTACCAGAGAGTGCAAGTTCACTCAGCGGAATAAAGAACGAAATCTTCATATTCCATCTTGTAATCACCCCCATAGCTGATAGGCTTTTCTGGAGTGGGTGGTTGGGCAGTGGGGGGAAGCGCTGTTGGCAAAGAATCGACATTTCTAGTATTACAAATTTTTCTTCCTGTATTTTAAAGAGGTTCAATTTAAAAAATATATATATTTTATTGATATTTTACAGAGAGGAAGGGAGAGGGAGAGAGAGTTAGAAACATCGATGAGAAAGAAACATCGATCAGCTGCCTCCTGCATACCTTCTACTGGGGATGTGCCCACAACCAAGGTACATGCCCTTGACCGGAATCGAACCTGGGACCTTTCAGTCCACAGGTCGACGCTCTATCCACTGAGCCAAACCAGTTAGGCAAGAGGTTCAATTTTCATAGCAAGTTATAATTGATCTTTATAACTGTCTAAAGTGGTCTAGAAATTGTTTTCTTCAAGGATTTAAAGAATGCCACACAGTAATCTGAACTACCCTTCCATCCTCCTCTCCCAACCAATTGATATATTATTGTGAAGTGAGAGTTGGTGAATCCTTTGCCTTCCCTCTTCTCTTTGTTTCCATGGCACTTCTGAACTACTTTCATTCCAGCATTTATGGCATGGTCATAAAATTGTTTTTGTTTGGCTCCCTCTACTCCAGACTATAATTTCCCTGAAGATAGGGGCAATATTTTTACTTCTGAAAAATCTCTCATGTGCCTCACATGACCCAGGCATGTAATAGAGGCATTTAATATATTGGTAAGTTTAATGCTCGGGTGCGAAAACATCACAATTAGCAAATTAAATGGAAAGAATTTCAAGAATTTGATGTTTTGGAAAATGCAAAAAAAGTGAAGTTATTGAATCATAAAATAGCATATAATTTCAACATTCTGAGGTATAATAAAGTGCTAGATGGAGAGAACCTCTGCTTTCTCTTGATTCTTTCACTTTCTTCCACAGAGAAATTATTTTAATTGAAGATACAGATCTTTTCTTAGTGTTATTATTATTTCTTGTGTTACTTTTTCACAGCTTAGCATCCAAGCAAACACAGGTTATGTGTTGGGGTTTCCCTGTGGAATAGGCACAAAATGAGAACTTTCTTTCTCTCTGAAAGCTACTTTTCTGCTTGATTTAGATACTTATTTAGAAAGACTTAACAATGAGGCATGGTTAAAAGTGACAAGACAATGCTCACTTATTAAACAATAACACGTAGAGATCACAATGTCTGCAGATACATAACATGAAGGGTCTTGAGTCTTTTAGAATGCAGTTTTAGTGTAGAAAGGAAGTGCTTTTGATGACATCATGTGCATTAATTGATCGTCTGAGTATTAAATAAGGCCTGTTATGATTTCTTTTGCAGAGGAAGTGCTCTTCAGAAAAGATTGCGTGACAGGGAAAAAGAAATGGAAGCAGATGAACGGGATAGGAAAAGAGAGAAGGAAGAGCTAGAGGAAATCAGGCAGCGACTTCTCGCAGAAGGGCATCCGGATCCAGATGCAGAGCTTCAGAGGGTGAGTTACTATCACGTAACGATATTTTAAGATCATGAAGTCATCTTTTTTTTTTTTTTTTTTAAATATGTATTTATTGATTTCAGAGAGGAAGGGAGAGGGGGAGAGAGGTAGAAACATCAATGATGAGAGTGAATCATAGATTGGCTGCCTCTTGAATGCCCCACACTGGGGATTGAGCCTGCAACCTGGGCATGTGCCCTGACTGGGAATTGCAGCATGATCTCCTCATTCATAGGTTGATGCTCAACCACTGAGCCATGCTGGCCGGGCCTTTTTATTTTATTTTATTATTAAATTTGTTGGGGTGATATTGGTGTCATGTCATCTTAAGCTAACTATGATGTGGTTTAGTTTATAAGGGAAATGTACTTTAATGCTCCATGAGTCTTGTTATTTTGGGGAGGTTATTACTACTTTTTCTTTATATTATTGCACAAAATCAGTATTGGCTCATTCTAAAAATCTTTCAGATTTATTCTTTTATTTCTATGAAGTATTATGTTAAATAAGTGTCTTTTAATGACACTTAGCTAGAAATCACTTTTTACAATGTGCTTTTGTGGTTTGAGTTTCTTGTGTCACTGTTACCCTAAATATTTTGTTTCCAAAATAAAAAATGTTTTTTTATGAACAGTTTGTCATTTAAAGGGAAAAGACTGTCATAGGACATGGCATACCCCATGCTGATTAGGAATAGAGTGTGTCATACAAAGTTTTTAAAATCTGTTGCATGTTATTTATTAACAGAAGCCATGTCTTCTTACATGTCCCTTTTATTTTTCAAAATGAAATAGTGTTCTTTTTTCTGTTGATAAAGTGTTTACATGAGTAAATAGAAAGCTCAGACAACATAGACACAGTAATGAGATTAAAGACCACCTGACTTCTGTTAGCCAGTTATAATAATTATAAATGAGTAGTTACTTTTTAAATGTTACCACACAGGTTACATATACCCCACTCAGACTTAAGTTTTATGAGTGGGATTATCATTTACATGCTTTTTTTGGTGCTTTTAAATCAGGTGTAATCTTCCATCCAGAATCTTACCAATTTATATCCCTCATGCCTTTTTTCTATTGTGGCATATTGTTAGTCTTGTAACATTTATGTTGGGATGATTTTATTTTATCTTTCATAATTTCAAGGGGAATGTTCATATTGTTATAGGCCTTAAGAGTCTTAAATTCACTCCATTGTCAAATTGTTCGTGAATGCAGAGGTGGCTACCACCCTTAGTCATTAACTAGGAAGAAGAAATAATTGTGGCCGGCTGGTGTGGCTCTGAGGTTGAGTGCCAGGAGGTCATGGTTGGATTCCTGGTCAGGGCACATGCCTGGTTTGCGGGCTCAATCCCCAGTAGGGGTTGTGCATGAGGCAGCCAATCGATGGTTCTCTCTCATCATTTATGTTTCTTTTCTTTTTCATCATTGATGTTTCTATCTCTCCTCTCTCCCCCTTCCTCTCTTTAAAATCAGTAAAAAAAAAAAAAAAAAGAAAGAAAGAAATGATTGTGTATGACCAAAGCTGAGGATTTGAATTTCCTCTCATGTATGGTCTATACTATTCTGAAATAAAACTTCTGGTTATACTAATAATTTATTTTTCTTTTTTAAATCTTTACCCAAGGACACATTTTTATTGATTTTTTTTCTTTTTTTTTTTTTTTAAGAGAGAGAGAGAAAAACATCAATTGGCTGCCTCCCAACCCACCCCGACTGGGGATTGAACCTGCAACCTAGTTATGTGCCCTGACCAGGAATTGAACCGGCAATCTTTTTGGTGTATGGGATGACACTCCAACCAATTAAGTCACCCAGCCAGGACTCTAGCTATAATGTCTTCAATAAAATTATAGAAACATCCTTTATATTTTGACGTAGCCAGCTATTTATTTTGTATTTACCTTTGTTAATCTGAAGGGTTTTTATAATACCACTGAAGAATGATAATGTTTGTAAAATCTTTTTTAAAATTTTCAAAGTATCTCATCTACTTTACAGATTTACTTAGCTTTCTGATTATAGAAGTGAGCAATGTTTTTCACTATTAATGAAGAAAAATAGAGGTTTTTATAAAGATAACTAGAGGCCCGATGCAAGAAATTTGTATAAGGGCCTTGGCCCTGTCCCCAATCCGCCACTGAGGCCAGGGCGCTTCTGCCGCCTCTGCTTTGTCCCCCGGCTTTGTCCAGAAGGACATCTGGTCTAATTAGCATATTATGCTTTTATTATTATAGATATAAAACAAAAAGCCAGTTGAATTGAGTATAGTTGTGGTCTGAGTTAGATAATATTTTTGTTGTTTTAGATGGAACAAGAGGCTGAGAGGCGCAGACAACCACAAATAAAGCAAGAACCAGAATCAGAAGAAGAGGAAGAAGAAAAGCAAGAGAAAGAAGAAAAACGAGAGGAACCTGTGGAAGAGGAAGAAGAGCCGGAGCAGAAGCCCTGTCTTAAACCAACTCTGAGGCCCATCAGTTCTGCCCCATCTGTTTCCTCTGCCAGTGGCAATGCAACCCCCAACACTCCTGGGGATGAGTCTCCCTGTGGTATTATTATTCCTCATGAAAATTCGCCAGATCAACAACAACCTGAGGAGCATAGGCCAAAAATAGGACTGAGTCTTAAACTGGGTATGTTAGCATTTGTTTCCTTTCTTCTTTATTTTCCCCTCTACAAACACCTAAATTTTGCCTTAAGGAAAAATAAATTATGTGCTGCTTGGTAGGTAGACAGAAAAAATTCGAAAATGCCTTTCTAGCTCACTATTGTTTTCATAGTTCTGCTAGTGCTCCTATATCTGCAGCTGCCTCGAGTTCTGAGAAGAAATGAAAAGTTAAATTTGCTAGCACTTGTGAGTAGTGAGTTATTTTTTACAGTTGGGATCTTTCTCTGAGATTTGTGGAAGTATATTTTGCACTGTGTTTGAGGGGATGGTGGGTTATAAAATGTAACATTTCAAAATGAAGTCATCATACTAATAGAGTGTTTTTACTATAGGTGCTTCCAATAGTCCTGGTCAACCTAATTCTGTGAAGAGAAAGAAACTCCCTGTAGATAGTGTCTTTAACAAATTTGAGGATGAAGACAGTGATGATGTACCCCGAAAAAGGAAACTGGTTCCCTTGGATTACGGTGAAGATGATAAAAATGCTGCCAAAGGCACTGTAAACACTGAAGAAAAGCGCAAACACATTAAGAGTCTCATTGAGAAAATCCCTACAGCCAAACCTGAGCTTTTTGCTTATCCTTTGGATTGGTCTATTGTGGACTCAGTGAGTAGTAAATTGTATTTCACCATTTTATTGTAAGTAGTTTTGAGTATAGCATACAAATTCAGTCGATGCCATTAATGACAAGTAGTGATGATAATGTAGCTGGAATCTTGACATTGCTGAGAATTTAGTAGATTATTGGAGAAATTAGTGGTGGTACTTGAAGTCTATTTATTTATTTATTTATTTTTTTTTTTAAGTAAATCTTTATTCAGATTATTACAATTATTTCTCCTTTTTCCCCCCATAGCTCCCCTCCACCCAGTTCCCACCCCACCTTCTGCCCTTACCTCCCCACCACTGTCCTCATCCATAGGTGTATGATTTTTGTCCAGTCACTTCATGAACCCCCATACCCCTTTCCCCCTGAGAATTATCAGTCCACTCCCTTTCTATGCCCTTGATTCTATTATATTCACCAGATTATTCTGTTCCTCAGGTTTTTAATTCACTTGATTTTTAGGTTCGCTTGTTGATAGATATGTATTTGTTGTTCATAATTTTTCTCTTTACTTTTTTCTTCTTCCTCTTCTTTAAGAATACCTTTCAGCATTTCATATAATACTGGTTTGGTGGTGATGAACTCCTTCAGCTTTTTCTTATCTGTGAAGCTCTTTATCTGCCCTTCAATTCTGAATGATAGCTTTGCTGGGTAGAGTAATCTTGGTTGTAGGTTCTTGCTATTCATCACATTGAAAATTTCTTGCCACTCCCGTCTGGCCTGCATAGTTTCTGTTGAGAAGTCAGCTGACAGTCGTATGGGTGCTCCCTTATAGGTAATTAACTGTTTTTCTCTTGCTGCTTTTAATATTCTCTCTTTGTCTTTTGCTCTTGGCATTTTAATTATGATGTGTCTTGGTGTGGTCCTCTTTGGATTCCTTTTGTTTGGGGTTCTGTGGGCTTCCTGGACTTGTAAGTCTATTTCTTTCACCAGGTGGGGGAAGTTTTCGGTCATTATTTCTTCAAATAGGTTTTCAGTATCTTGCTCTCTCTCTTCTTCTGGCACCCCCATAATTCTGATGTTGGTACGCTTGAAGTTGTCCCAGAGTCTTCTTACATTATCTTCAACTTTTTGGATTTTTTTTTTTGCTTTTTGCTTTTTCGGTTGAGTGTTTTTTGCTTCTTTGTATTTCAATTCTTTGACTTGATTCTTGTGTTCCTCTATTCTGTTTCTGGGTCTCTGTATAATATTTTTTATTTCAGTCAGTGTATGTTTAATTTCTAGTTGGTCCTTTTTCATATCTTCGAGGGTCTTGTTATATTTATCGGCCTTTTCTAGGATATTCTTAAAAAGCCTTATAACCGTGGTTTTGAATTCTATATCCAGTCGTTTGTTTTCCTCCATTTCTTTCGTTTGTGATCTGATTCTTTGACGCCGCATTTTCACTCTTCCCTGAGTTGGTAAGGTAGATTTGTGTGCTAGGTTTCCAATATGGCCCAGTGGGTCTGCCTCCCCAGTTAACCTGAGGTGGACACTCTTGGTGCACCCCTTTGTGGACTGTGTGTACAGCCTTGTTGTAATTAAGTCTTGATTGTTGTTGGTATCACTGGGAAGAATTGACCTCCAGGCCAGTTGGCTGTAAGGATCAGCTGTGTCTATGCTGGGAGAAGTTCGGTGCTGGAGACAGCCTTATAGGATTAGACTTGCCAAATTGCAATAGCCTCTGTGCTTAGCTTGGATGGGGTGGAGTCTCAGTCTTGGCTTCCTGTCAGCCTTACCCTTGTGCGCACGTGCGCGCCTTCAGACCTCCACCTTCCCTGGCTCCTGAGTCTCTGCCTGAGAGTCCAGACTCCCCCCACAAGAGCGTGGGTCCCCAGGGGCTCGCCTGGAACCAGGGTTCAGTGCAGTCAGGAACCTCCGACTCCCTTCCACTAGGGAAAGCCTGTGGCAACCTCCGCAGCCTTTGTGCGCACTGGCACGCGCGCGCGCTTTCAGTCCTCCGCCTTCCCTGGTTCCCGAGTCTCCACCCGAGAGTCCAGACTCCCCCCACAAGAGCGTGGGTCCCCAGGGGCTCGCCTGGAACCGGGGTTCAGTGCAGTCAGAACTGGGGCCCAGTGGAGTCAGAAACCTCCGACTCCCTTCCACGCCTTTGTGTGCACTGGCGTGCGTGCGCGCTTTCAGTCCTCCGACTTCCCCGGCTCCGGAGTCTCCGCCCGAGAGTCCAGACTCCCCCCACAAGAGCGTGGGTCCCCAGGGGCTCACCTGGAACTGGGGTTCAGTGCAGTCAGAACTGGGGTTCAGTGCGGTCGGGGGCTTCCTTCCCCCTTCCGCCAGAGAAAGTCAGCCAGGCTCTCAGCCGCCCTTCCTCTCTGCGCGCACAAAGACCCTTTGCCGTACCTCCAATTCTCTGTGAGCTTTTCTCTTTCCTTCTAGTTGTAGAATTTTCACTCAGCCAGCTTTCCTGTGGTTCTGGATAGTGTCCGTTCTGTCTTTTAGTTGTAGTTTTGAAATTGTTGTGCGAGGCAGCAGTTTAGGTGCTTACCTATGCCGCCATCTTGGTTTCTCCTCGGTACTTGAAGTCTTCATAAATTAGAAGTAAATGTATCTTGATATATACCTCTTCCAGTGTGAAAGATTATATTTTAATGTTATGAAAAAAATCATACGTTTTTAGACTTATTTTGAAGTGTAATAAAAATTTTCTTTAATTTAGTAACCGTACTTTATTTTTCAGATATTGATGGAACGACGAATTAGACCTTGGATTAATAAGAAAATTATAGAATACATAGGTGAAGAAGAAGCTACATTAGTTGATTTTGTTTGTTCTAAGGTTAGTCTTTTTCTTTCTTCATCCGCAACATTTGTTTTATACTTTAAAATGTTAGACACTTTCTAAAATGAAATATCTTGCAGGGTTAAGTCCATGATAGTTGAGTTTCAGTTAAGAGATTCATGGCTACTTAAATGAATTCCTCCACCCTATTTCAGACCCCTATGCTGCATGCTTTCATTTCATGGGTAGAATTGCTGGCTGCTGCCAATTTTGCTCTCTCCCTGCCCCTGAGAATGCCTTGCCCCACCCCCTTCTTGTCTTAATGGTTAGAATGGTGTTGAAGTACAGTTCAGGTGTTGTGGAGATAGCTGATAGCATGTCTCATCAGTTTCTTTGTCAGTCATCCATCCTTTGGAGGAGGAGCAAAATAGTTTTCGGCAGAGCATAATCTCTCTATATAAAAGGCTAAGTGACCATTACGACCAAACAATCAGAACAACCAGTCACTATGACGTGCACTGACCACCCGGGGGCATACACTTAAGGCAGGAGGTGCCCCCTGGTGATCAATGCACTCCCACAGCCAATTTTCCCTGGCCAGCCAACCTCCCACAGTCCCTCCCCTCGTTCTTCCCCCAGGCCAGCAGGCCCTGTCCCTTCCCTCAGCCAGCAGGGCACAGCAGCCAGGGAAGGAGGAGCGGGAGAGGCAGAAAACCACATGGTAGTGGGGTGTCAATGGCAGGCATTGGCGTTCGGCGTCAGTTCCTTCTGTGCCTGGCCTCCTCTTCTGACCCTGCCCCCAGGCTGGGGCAGGGAACCGGGGGTGGGTGGCGGTGGACACTACCCCTTTTCCGGGGGGGGGGGGGGGGGCAAGAGCTGGCTCCCTCTTTGGGGACGGTGGCCTACCTCCTGTGCCCTGTTCTCCCCTCCCACCCCTAGCTGGCAGGCCCCAATTGGTGCCCACCCATCGCAGTGGCGGTGCTGCAGTGAGGGAAGGAGGGGCGGTGGCGGGGGCAGGGAACCGTGATGGCGGCGTCCAGTGTCCATTCCTTCTGTGCCCAGCCTGGCGACCATCGCCTCCTCTTGCAACCCTGCCGGGTCCTTCGGGCCCTGGGCTGGGATCTGTGGCAGCAAACGTGGCCCCTTTCCCAGGGAGGCCAAGGGCCGGCGGCCAACCTCCCACAGTCCCTCCCTCTCTGTCCTTCCCTGTAGCTGGCAGGCCCCGATTGACCCAGTCCCAATTGGTCTGGCCCCGATGCGCCCTGAACACTGGCCAGGCTTAGGGTCCCCACCTGTGCATGAATTTCATGCACTGGGCCTCTAGAATTTATTAATTGATTACTATGCTGTGGATATCTTCTTGAAACTCCCCCAATCTTCTTGAAACCTCCCAACAAAGAAAAGTGTAAGTTACAAGTATCCTCTAAGACAGTGGTCGGCAAACTGCGGCTCGCGAGGCACATGTGGCTCTTTGGCCCCTTGAGTGTGGCTCTTCCACAAAATACCACGGCCTGGGCGAGTCTATTTTGAAGAAGTGGCATTAGAAGAAGTTTAAGTTTAAAAAATTTGGCTCTCAAAAGAAATTTCAACCGTTGTACTGTTGATATTTGGCTCTGTTGACTAATGAGTTTGCCGACCACTGCTCTAAGACATCACAGTAGAA
The DNA here is from genome assembly GCF_963455305.1 of Plecotus auritus. NCBI lineage: Eukaryota > Metazoa > Chordata > Mammalia > Chiroptera > Vespertilionidae > Plecotus > Plecotus auritus. The sequence goes on along the minus strand of NC_137770.1, from coordinate 27,481,994 downwards.
GTATCATATTTTTGGAAAGGAATAACTAATTACATTTAAGAAAATGCTATTTTTCTCCCTATTTTAACATTAGGAGTAGCAGATTTAGGTTGCCCTTTACAGTTACAATTATTGTAGCATTAAAACTTGTAAGAGTGGATTTGAATTAGAAGACAGATACTGTAGAGATTAAGGGCCCAAGTTATGGTGTCAATTTTCCATTCCAGAGAGTGGGATTTGGGGAATTAAGAAATTTATAGAAACATTATTCATCCACAAGAAATTCCCATACTAGTTTGAAAGAATCTTAAAATTACTTGACTATCTTGCTTTTTTGGTTGGTTGATAGTTTTTTATTTATTTTCAAAATTATAATTTTTTATTTCTTTTAGGTTATGGCTCATAGTTCACCTCAGAGCATTTTAGATGATGTTGCCATGGTAAGTTAGAAATTCAGTGTTATTAATACATTTATTTATTTATGTATGTATGTATGTATTAAAATACATTTTCATTGATTTTTAAAGAGAGGAGTGGAGACAGAAACATCCCTGAGAGAGAAACATTGATCTGCTGCCTCCTGTGCACCACCTACTGGGGATCTAGCCTGAAGCTCAGGCATGTACCCTAACCAGGAATCAAACTGAT